>NC_090930.1:883152174-883455299 GCF_040938575.1 Ambystoma mexicanum
CTTGGATCTAGCCTTTCCTGATCCTAATAGACTTCCAACTTGGGAAAGAGCAAATTCAACTTCCACAATTGACTATATCTTCGTATCTCGCTCTCTACTACTTCATATCAACTCCTTTAAAGTGATCAAAACAAAGGAAAGTGACCATAATCTTCTTGAAACTACTTGGTCCACAAACTCAGCGATTAACCACACCATGACTCCAGATATAGAAGTCTCTATGCAAGGAACAAGACTCAGAATAACGGAAAAGGCTATAACCACTTTTACAGCCCAATATAAAGACCACAACAACCAACTGCCTAGGATAGACGTGGACTATCTACCGTTACTAACCATCTTTAGAGTTCCTCAAAAAAAAAAGAAGACATCACCATTAGACCAAAAACATACCTACGATAAAGTAGTAATGGAAAAAAAGAGAGAATTGAGGAGAATAAAAAGACAAGCAAAGAGATTCGAGCCCTCAGCCGCACTTGAGATCATCAAAGTGGCTGTTAAAAACTACAAATCATGGTTAAAATGTCACCGTCATAAGTTGTATCAACAAGACGCGGAAAACATTCTTACGGCCATCACCAGAAACAATGTCAGAGACTTTTGGACCCTACTCCATTCAACTGCACCAGGAGACCGGCCATGTCAAATAAACGGAATTGGCCAACTGGCCTGGGAAAACCACTTCCAAACTCTTTTTAAGAGTCCAATTACCAAATTTCCTTTGATGGAATCTAATGAGACCCCCTGGATGAGCGTGGACAACATTGAGGACATTATAGCCTTAATTAAAAAGTTAAAACCATCACGTGCGCCCGGACCTGATGGCATTACGAATCTTGATTTGAAATCCCATCCAGAGACCTGGGCTCCTCTCTTGAGCCAAATATTTAAACGCTGCACAGCCACAAAATCCATCCCGCCTTCATGGACATGTGCAAACGTGGTCCCTATCTATAAAAAAGGAGATAGGTTAGATCCAGCGAATTATCGTCCTATTGCCCTCCTTGATCCAATAGGCAAGATGTTTGGGTCTTTGCTGTTAAAACATTTCATTACCTGGGCCAATGATTCCCCGTGTCACGACAAGCTCCAAACTGGCTTTAAAAAGAATTTGGGGACAAATGCCAACATTTTGATATTGAGTGCCCTTAAAAGCAAAATCTTGGAGGGTCGCCCACGCCTATATATCATCTTTGTCGATCTCACACAGGCTTTTGATAAAGTAGATCAAGAAAGACTGTGGAGAAAGCTTGCCTTATGGAAATGTCCATTAGACGTACTCAACCCAATCAAAGCTCTTTATTCAAACACTACCATGAGGGTCCGCCTGAATAAGCAAGGCACATTAACAGAAGCAATAACAACTAACAGAGGTGTTAAACAGGGTTGTCCATTGGCTCCGGCTTTGTTTTGGTCCTATTTAGGCGACTTCCAAGAAATAGAAACAAAGATTCGAGCTTTCCCTCCTAAACTCGGAGGAGAACAAATTAGTCGCTTACTTTACGCCGATGACCTAATCTTGCTGGACAACACCCCTATTGGTCTTCAACGCCAACTAGCAAATCTTCAACTTTACATGATGTCAAATAATTTGGAAATTAATGAATCTAAAACAAAAATGATGAAAATAGAGAAATTCCCTAAAAAGAAATCCACACCGAACTTGAAACTAGGCACAACTACCATCGAAAAAGTCACTAACTTTAAATACTTGGGAGTTATTGTAGATAGCTGGTACAAAGAAAAAGCAATGCAAGAGTCCCTACGCGCCAAAACTACCAAGCTAGCCACACAAGGAAAGGCAATTGACATCAAATACGGCAGATTCTCAATTAGACCTGCAAGAGATTTTTATAAAGGGAAAGTTATTCCATCTTTGACATATGGCGCTGAAGCAATGCCGAATCTTCCACACGACTTATGGCCAAAACTAGAAGCAAATTTCTGGCGCCCAATCTTGGGCCTCCCGAAAACAACTCCGATATCAGTAATCAGACGTGAACTAACCCTCTCCTCGTTAAAATCAATTGTGGATTGTAATAGTGTCATGCTCTATCGGAAATGCAGACAGAAAGATACGCCTCACGCCTATCAGTTGATAAGTGAAGAAATCCGACTGGGAACTTGTCATATGCTCACTCGATGGGAAACTAAAGTTTTGAACATCTTAGACTCAGTTGCCTGCAATACAGAAGATCTCATCGCCAATCCAGTCCGAGTTATCAAGAAAATCAAAGAACTCGACTGGATCAACACCAACGACCTTGCTTCCAAGTATAAACTCAGCAGCCACCTCCCTCCTTTCTCTAAGAAACTTGACTCCATCCAACCATTTCTGAAACTATTTCCAAATAGAGCGGCCCGAAATTACTTCTTAAAAATTAGATTGAATCTCCTAGAAACCAACGAAATACTAGCGATTAGACAACAATCCCTGTCAAGCTGCTGCCGTCTCTGCAAGTCCACTATGGATAAGGAAACTATACGCCACTTACTTTTGAACTGTCCGGCGACGACAGAAATTCGTGATAGATACTTGACAGACATTTTTACAAATTTTACTCTTCAAAAGGAAGAAACGTGTTGGAACAAACTGCTTGACGGAGATAAACAGGCATGGCAGTTGGCCACCATAAACATTATGAAATACATCCTTAACGTGCTTATTCCTACACAGATTGGATGAAAAGTTCCACCGGTTCTACACCTTGTCTGGCAAAGCAATACAGAATAGCGGGATCTTTGAGAGTTAGCAACGACTTTATCTTTTCTCCACCTTCTTATTTTTGCATTTTCCTCAACTGCTTTTCGAAATTTTGTTAAAAAATCTATGAAGATTATATACAAATAAAAAAAAAAAAAGAAAATAGGTTGAATACCTATGTTTCTGCATCTGATATTGCTGAGCCTTATCAGAGGATGTTGCATGATGCAATGAAGTAGTGTCTCCAGAAAAAACCTGGTCCGTTAAGACTAAGAACACTAACATTTGGTTTTCGTCTGCGATTCAGGAATTAAAAATAGCTAAGTGCAAATCCTTTATGTTGCTCACTAAAACCAATTCAGTGAAAAACAGAAACAAAACTAACCTTGCGGCAAAACCTTATACAACTGGCATTACTCTAGCTAAAAATCTGACATATGATCAAAGGATTGAAATGCCTGATACTAAAGAGCTCTTTAAAGTTCTTAGGGAGCTTGAGGATCCCTGTCCAGTTACCCCATCTGTCATGAAAGATAAAGGATGCTGTACCTCCACCCAGGGTGCAATGGTAGACATAATTAAGAAATTTCAGGATGATTTTGTGAGCAAAACTACAGTGTGTGAGGGGTCCTAACCAAATATTACCTTCTTGAGCTCTGAGAGTATTGTTCCTGTCTTTGAGTCTAGGATGGTTATGGAATCTAAGGTATTAGTCATCTTGCAACAGCTTAAGCCCACTTATTGTAAGGGAGATGCCTGTCCTGCTATGATTGTTAAGGAATGTGCTTCCCAACATATTCCTTTGATTGGGAAAGGTATTAATGCCTCCTTAGGAAAGGTTTTGTTCCACATCCAGGCATGGATGTCACCCCTACTTAAAAAACCAACACTTGATACGAACATCCTTTTGAATTAAATGCCTATAATTAACACTCTGTTTCAGTTGGAAATTCCGGATAGGGTGGCCTATATTCAAATACTGGATTTTCTGTCCAGCAATACGATCTTGGGACAACGACAGTCTGGTTTTTGAAGTGCCTTGGAATTGAAGGTGAATATGCTTGAGGTTTTTGAGAGATCTTGCACTGCACTTCTTATGCTCCTTGATTTGTCGGCAGCATTTGACAATTGATAATTCGCTGCTGGTATATGGGCTGCTATTTTCTGCCTGTTTTTCCCCAGCAGTGGCCGGCTGGGTCGAGTCGTTTCTGTGTGACTGCTCGGCTATGGTGTTCTCGGGGGACTTTAGGGCTGACGATTTCTTGGTGACTTGCAGGGTCCCTCCGGGATCCTTCTTGTCACCTACATTATTTATGTCACCTACATATGTTCACCCTGCCACTTTCTAATCTGCTTGATGCTAATAAGGTGCTTTATACTATTATGCAGATGATATTCAGTGTCTTATTCCATTCACTAGTGATTACATCAAAGACACCAAAGTCATCAACTCGGTTTCCTCACTCATCCATAATTGGATGGTTGAAAGTGGCTTAGCCCTCTACAACACCAAAACTGAGCTGATGATTACAGGTATGGGTGCCCAACTTCGAAAGCTTGGTTTTGGAGTTTGGTGATTTTAAACTGGCTGGTTGTATGATTGCTACACTTCCTAGGATTAAAACACTAGGTATAATCTTTGATCAGGAGCTTAATTTGAGGGCGCATGTGAGCAGCCTTGTCTCATCGTCCTCATCTCAAACTACTAGCGCAGCTGCAACCATTCTTGAGCCATGATAATCGGGCTAGTATTGCTAGGGCCATAATGGGAGCTGAAGTATCTTGTATGGCAGTGGTAAAGGGGAAATTGACTGACTGCAGACAGTGCAGAATAAAGTGGCACAGGCTGTTTAGGGCCTTCGTAGGAGAGATCACATCTCTGAGGCTAGGAAAGTCTTGCATTGGCTTCCGGTAGCCTCAAGAATGACCTTTCGCCTACTTTCTATAACACACAGGTGCTTTTATGGCAGAAGCCCAGCATAGCTGTCTGACAGACTTTGCTGCTGCCTGCTGTGAGGGCACTTCGATCTAACAACGCTTCGCTTTTGCCTGTGTCCAAAGATAGATTGACTATGGTCTCGCAGAGGTCCTTTCCTTATGCTGCTCCAAAGTGTTGGAATGCACTTCGACCTGATCGGAGAGCATGTCACTCTTTGGACTGCTTTAAAGTGGTGTAAAAACTGCTTTGTTTTGTTGACTCTGCCTAGCCTTCTTCACTGTTGTGGCAATATGACTGGATGTGTTTGTTTTTTCAGTTTTTAGTGCTCCCATGCCTGTGGGCCTATCTTTAGCGCTATATGAATAAATAAATATAAAGTGAGGGCATAATTCCTGTGACTATTTTCATCCTACTGCATCACTACTTACCTTCTTTTAGTTGTCTAAGTGATTGTATGCATTCTTACAAACCTAAAGGTGACTGTATATAAGTTTGATAATTGAGTATTGTGTTATATTACTAAAAGCCAAGAAGGCCCGGCTGAGAGAAGGACAAAACCTCCGAACCACCAGCATGCCAAGAAGCCGGTACTGGAGTCACGTAGACAGCCCACCTGCCAGCCCTACCTGATGTGGAGCAGCAGGAACACGTTGCAGAAGTGGAATCATGGAGGCTGAATTCCCCACTTCTCCTGAGGAGCACCGCCAAGTAAGTAAAGGTACACGGTTACTACGGGGAACCAGGAGAGTGGAGGGAAGGTGAGGGTGAATCAGACACCACGACGGGGTAAGCGAACACAGACCCTAAAGCAGGGTGTGAGGAGGATGACCCCAAAGTGGGGTGAGAGAATCCAGACTCCAAGGCGGGGTGAGTGAGAGAAGACCACAAGATGGGGTGAAAGAATGACAACCCCAAGGTAGGGTGAGAGAAAGACAACTCCAAGGCAGGGTGAGACAAATAAGACGCCAAAGCAGGATAAGAGGTGAAGATCCCAGCTGGTGTGAGAGTGACAGAACCCCAAAGCAGAAGACAGACATCAGACTCCAAGGCCGGGTGCAAGAAAACAAAACCCAAGACAGGGTACCAGTTAAAAACTGCCTAGGGGGCGAGAACGGCCAGAACCTTCCTGGTAGATGATACGCAGAATGCAACTCCCAGAATGCACCTGGGCACAACCAAGAACACCCAGACTGGAATGAGCAGGGTGGAATCGAAACCAGACATGGAATAATTGGACTATGATTTTTCATGCCAAAAAGGGGTGAAAACACCCAACACCTGACCCACCAACCCAATACAGAGCCCAGTGGGAATGGTGGGGTAAGAGAAAAAGAACTGAGAGGAAGAAAGGATTGCAAGAGAGCAGAGGAGACACAGAAATCCTCCCCAAACCAAACTGAAAACAAAACTCATCAGCATATGAAGAAAACCACACCTGAGCACATGGCAGCCACCCCACAAATGGAGATTGAAAAGGGGCAGATCTAAATTACTTCTTAAAGCCTTCCCAGGATAGTTCTGCCAGAGATTGGCCAAGGGGAACATGCGACCAGGGAGAACAATGGGAGTTGGGAGGAGTCTACATTCCCTGGGAAGAGGATAGGCTTTGCTATAAAAGCGTACCCGGCACAGAGGAAATTGAACGGTGTTCGGGTGAGGTCATGTCTTCTCTTTTGGTTCCTCCAGTTGTTGGCAAAGACATTTATTCAAGTAGCAAAAGGAAAAGAAAACCCTATCTTGCCCTAACACTTAGAGAGGTTTCCCTGCCTCAACTAATATGCTAGTGACTCAGTCAGGATGTCAGTCCTAACGAAAAAGGTTCACCGTCCTGTGTCAAACCCTATTTTCTGCCCTTGCACTCTAAAGTGAGCTAAAGAAAAGGTGGCTCTTCCAAAAGTTCAACGTGTTGAGGGAATGTCACCCTTCCCAGAAATTGCCTTCTTTCTCACACAAAACAAAATAAGCAGTTCCAAATCAGTTCCCAGAACACAGTTCACTGATGCTTCAGTGTTTCTTGTCCACCCCAGTTGCCCCACTACGGTGGTCAATCAGACTTTATTGTACCTTGTGACAATGTGCAGGTCTTATTACAGAAACTGCTTTCATGTAATACAAGCCGGACCATAAAGTCCTACCGACGTGGAGATGCAAAAGCAGGAAGTAAAACATGTATCACCTTTCCTCTAACGCTGTTTTTCGTTCCCTAGGAAACGGTGGGCGACGAGGAGGAGGTGGAGCCCAACGGTCTCAGCTGGGCGTATTAGGAGCGGTTGAAAGAGCAGACAACTAGAGTCCCGTTGCGCCGTTGCGCATAGTTAAGTTAAACGTTGAATAATAGTTAATGTGTTGTGAGGAGGCGCGGACCGCTGCGAGCTGCTCCCGCCTACGGAGTGAAGGAGGGAAAGAGACGGACTTCCCACGAAGAAGTGAAGGTTGGTGCCGCGTACCGTGTTGTGAGGAGGCGCGGACCGCTGCGAGCTGCTCCCGCCTACGGAGTGAAGGAGGGAAAGAGACGGACTTCACGACGAGAAGTGAAGGTTGGTGCCGCGTACCGTGTTGTGAGGAGGCGCGGACCGCTGCGAGCTGCTCCCGCCTACGGAGTGAAGGAGGGAAAGAGACGGTCTTCACGACGAGAAGTGAAGGTTAGAGATTCGGAAGAGGAGGAGCAGCAGATGAGCCTTCGTTCACCGATCGAGTGAAAAAGGGAAAGATGCCACTCAAAGGTAACCACTCCGTATCATAAGGAGGAGTCAAGGGCTGGGAAGCATAGGGAAGTCGGCAAGGAGAGAGAACAGGATAAGTTAACCCCAAAAGGGGCAGATATTTTAAAAGGGGACTTTTGAAGGGAAACAGACGCCAGCAGCGTGACTGAGAAATATTCAAGCCAAATAAAGCTCTGCAAGTTTAATGAGAGACAAAGGGTAAAACGCTCGAAGTCTGCGTGGAAAACGAGGACAAATAAACTTTATCAGCCTAGTTACGAGCGAAACAGGAAAAGACAAAGAAAAGACAATCTAGGAAGATCAAATAGAGTAAATAGAAGATAAACAGACATACAAGTACAGAATAAAGAAAAGAGGCAAAGATCGAAGTAAGACCAAGATCATTTAAGAAAAAGGACATTAAGGAGAATTTCGAGTAGAGCTTACCCTTATAAACCTGGTGTAACAGACGAGACGATCCTTCCCACGAAGAAGTGTAGAACACGGAAGCAGAAGTATCCTTTTTACGGTTTTTCTGAAGAGAAAGAATTCTGTTAATAAAGAATTGGGCTCTCTTTCAGTCCAAAGAAAACTACTTACTGACTGAAGTCTCTTGATTCTTACTAATTCATACAGTCTAACCATTAGATATATCACAGTTGGTGTCAGAAGTGGGATTCTGAGAACGCCATGGAAGACCTGATTAAGACCCTAAGCGAGGGTCAACAACTCTTACAGCAAGCCTTACAGATGCAATCACAACAAGCTCAAGCTGACAGATTGGCCTTCCAGCAGGCCTTACAAATACAGCAGGCTCAACTACTCGAAGTTACCAATGTACGAAACAATCCTCAGGTCCCCACCTCTGTCTTACAAAAATATTCGACCGGCGAAGATCCAGGACACTTTTTCGTGAACTTTGAACGAGTAGCTCGGAATGCCCAATGGCCCGCCGAGAGATGGTGTCATTACATCGCACCATTGATGACCGGTGAAATGCAATGTGCATATCAAGCAGCAAACCCTACCGGTGATACAAACTATGGAGACATGAAAAGGGTGGTATTGGAACGGATGGGACACGACGAAGAAACCTATCGAGTGAGATTTAGAGAGCTCAAGTTGAAAGGGGACGAAACCCCAAGGCAATTGTTCTATCGAGTAAAGGAACTAGCAGAGAAATGGTTACAGCTTGGTACATCTACTTCAGCAGAAATGACCGAAAAAGTCATTCTAGAACAGTTCATTGAAGCTCTCCCTGCACCGGTGCAGCAGTGGGTCAAACAACATCCCCGGCTGTCATTAACAGAGGCTGTGGAAGTGGCCTCGGCTTACCAAAAGGCGGGACAAGGGAAAGTGATAACCTACCCGACAAGCTATAAACCACCCCTGTTGTTGAATAAGTCTGCTTCTACGCTAAGGTGGCCTCACTCAATGCTACGAAGATCAGAAGGTGACGGCGTACGATCTAGACCTACCAGTGAGGGTCCGGTGAATTATCGTCAAGCTACTCCTACACCTAGAGGTCCACAATGTTTTGACTGCGGGGACTGGGGACATTTAGCGAGATTTTGTCCAAAAAAGCCGAGAGCCGAACCAATGGAGGTTGGCTTACTCGAATCACATAAAGGAAATGAAATTACCGAGATGATGAATGCGAGACCATCGCAGTATCTGTATACCTGTGACGCAGAGGTGGATGGAAAACCCACCACCGCGTTAGTCGACTCAGGAAGTCTACAGACGGCAGTAACATCAGAGCTGGTAGGTGACGATTGTTATTCCTCAGAGAAAATTCCTGTCCGATGTGTACATGGGGATGCAAGGGCATACCCATCTAAGGAAATACAAATCAAAGTAGTCGGGGAAACAATGGGAGTGAAGGCAGCAGTATTACCACATCTACCAAAACCACTTCTAATTGGGTCCGATATACCAAAATTTCCAGAGCTAGTACATAAGATTGAGAAGAGCTGGTTGGAAACGGCCCCGTTCCATAGTGATGAAATACCTAGTACAATCCCTAAAATACTAAAAAGTAAAAAGGTCAGACGTTCTCTGAAGAAAGAATGGAGAGTCAAAAATGTCTCCCCGGTAGCAGTAGATTGGAGAATCGAGGAAGACGGAGACAGTTTCCGGTCTGCCCAAGAACTAGATCCTTTGCTGAAATATGCTCGAGAGCGAGTTCTAGAAAAAGTAACGGGAGAAGGACCACGATTCATCAAGGAGAATGGGTTGTACTATAGATTAAGTAAGGCCAGGAATGGCGAAGACGTAAAACAGCTGTTGATTCCCCATAAATTCTATCAGACTATTCTGGAGGTGGCTCACATCCAAATTGGTGAAGGACACTTAGGAACGGAGAAAACCACCAAAAAGATACTCGATAGATTTTATTGGCCTGGAATATACCAACAGGTAGTTAGCTTCTGTCAGTCATGTGAAGAGTGTCAGCGGAAGAACCGAGCCAATGTAAGAAGAGCACCACTTCAACCTATGCCCCTAGTGATGGAACCATTCAGTCGAATCGGAATAGATATCGTTGGACCTTTGGAACCGACCAGAAGAGGCCACAAATACATTCTTGTAGTGGTCGATTATGCAACCAGATACCCCGAGGCATTTCCATTGAAAGCCACTAATACCCAGCAGATTTGTGACGCCATCATACCTTTCATTGGACGAGTCGGGATACCCAGGGAGATTGTCACCGACCGTGGGTCGAATTTCATGTCCAAGGTTCTAGAACAAGTTTGTGAGACCTTGAAAATAGAACATCTGAAAACCGCTGTGTACCACCCACAGACTGATGGGCTAGTAGAACGTTATAATAGTACCATCAAACAGATGCTGAAGAAAACGACTTCCCCAGAGAATAAGGACTGGGATAGAATACTTCCATGGATTCTAATGACACTCAGGAATACTCCACAGTCGTCAACAGGGTTTTCCCCCTTTGAATTATTGTTTGGAAGACCTGTTCGTACTTTGTTAGACCTCTTAAAAGAATCTTGGGAAGAACAACCGAACCATGAGGTTACACTAACAGAGTATGCTTCCCAACTGCAAGAAAGGGTGGAAAAGTTACAAAATGTTGCAAGAGATAATCTTCTCCAAGCACAGATGAGACAAGAGAAATACTACAATCAGAATACACAGTTACGTAGTTTCAAGAAGGGAGAACAAGTACTCGTGTTAGTACCTACATCAGAGAACAAAATGCTAGCTACTTGGAAAGGTCCATATGAGATTCAAGAGGTGTTGGGACCCTTAACCTACAAGGTGAAACAGACGGACTGTAAACTTCCTTATCAAACGTATCATGTTAATTTATTAAAAAAATGGAGATCCCCCGTACCAACAATGGCCATGATATCCGTGAATGAAACTACAGAAGAGCAATTTCTCCAAATAAAGAAGAAAACCGGTGCGGAGGGCCTACATGTAAATCCAGATTTGTCAGGAGTTCAAAAAACAGAATTGTCTAATGTCATACAAAAGTTTGCACATGTGTTCTCTTCCTTACCAGGGAAAACTAATTTAACAAATCATCATATAGTCACCAAGCCAGGAACCATAGTAAGACAAAGACCTTATCGAATTCCTGAATCGAAGATCAAAGCTTTCAACCAAGAGGTCCAAGAAATGTTAGATCTAGGGATCATTGAACCATCTTACAGTGACTGGTGCTCCCCGGTTGTCCTTGTACCAAAACCGAATGGGAGTGTAAGATTTTGCATGGATTTTCGAAAAGTAAATGACATTTCTAAATTTGATGCATACCCAATGCCCCGAATAGAAGATCTCCTGAACAATTTAGGGAAGGCGAGGTTTTTGACTACAATTGATTTAACCAAAGGTTACTGGCAAATTCCCCTACTTCCTGCTGATAAGGGGAAGACGGCATTTGCCACACCTACGGGTTTATATCAATTTACGGTTCTACCCTTTGGGTTGCACGGAGCTCCTGCAACCTTTCAGCGACTAATGAACCATATAATCAAGGGACATGAACAGTATGTCGGGGCTTACCTTGACGATATCATAATCTATAGTAACACATGGACAGAACACCTACAACATCTGGCAGGAATCCTTAGGACTCTGGAAACGACAGGATTACACATAAATCCCAAAAAAACTCATGTTGCCATGTTTCACACAAAGTATCTGGGATATTTTGTCGGTCAGGGGATCATCAGACCTCAAGAGGAAAAGATCAAAGCCATAAAACAGTTAAAATTTCCAGCTACACCGAAACAAGTGAGAGCATTTCTAGGGTTTGTGGGATATTATCGGAGATTTATTCCGCACTTTTCTACTCTCGCCAGCCCTCTCACAGATCTATTAAAGAAGAACTCGATGACAAAGAAAACTTGGGAGACTCGAGAAACTTTACAAGCATTTAACGCCTTAAAGGAGGCCCTCACCGAGAGAGCTATCTTACACTGTCCAGATTTTAACGCCCCATTTTATCTGCACACCGATGCCTCGGGTACCGGAATAGGTGCTGTGCTGTTCCAGGATCAAGGGGAGAAAGAAAGGCCCATACTCTTCATTAGTCGGAAGCTGTTGCCACATGAATTGAGTTACCCAACTATAGAGAAGGAATGTTTGGCCGTAAAGTGGGCTATAGACGCTCTAAGATATTATCTGTTAGGTCGGGAGTTCACTTTAATAACTGATCATGCTCCCTTGGTCTGGCTTGCTCGAAACAAGGATTCAAATCAGAGAATACTTAGATGGTTCCTTTCCCTCCAGCCCTTCTCTTTTAGAACAGTTCATAAACCAGGAAGATTGTTAGCCCAAGCTGGTTATCTATCCAGGGCAGAAACCCTTCCCGATCGTAAGGGTTTAGTAGAGGGGGTGTGACAATGTGCAGGTCTTATTACAGAAACTGCTTTCATGTAATACAAGCCGGACCATAAAGTCCTACCGACGTGGAGATGCAAAAGCAGGAAGTAAAACATGTATCACCTTTCCTCTAACGCTGTTTTTCGTTCCCTAGGAAACGGTGGGCGACGAGGAGGAGGTGGAGCCCAACGGTCTCAGCTGGGCGTATTAGGAGCGGTTGAAAGAGGAGACAACTAGAGTCCCGTTGCGCCGTTGCGCATAGTTAAGTTAAACGTTGAATAATAGTTAATGTGTTGTGAGGAGGCGCGGACCGCTGCGAGCTGCTCCCGCCTACGGAGTGAAGGAGGGAAAGAGACGGACTTCCCACGAAGAAGTGAAGGTTGGTGCCGCGTACCGTGTTGTGAGGAGGCGCGGACCGCTGCGAGCTGCTCCCGCCTACGGAGTGAAGGAGGGAAAGAGACGGACTTCACGACGAGAAGTGAAGGTTGGTGCCGCGTACCGTGTTGTGAGGAGGCGCGGACCGCTGCGAGCTGCTCCCGCCTACGGAGTGAAGGAGGGAAAGAGACGGTCTTCACGACGAGAAGTGAAGGTTAGAGATTCGGAAGAGGAGGAGCAGCAGATGAGCCTTCGTTCACCGATCGAGTGAAAAAGGGAAAGATGCCACTCAAAGGTAACCACTCCGTATCATAAGGAGGAGTCAAGGGCTGGGAAGCATAGGGAAGTCGGCAAGGAGAGAGAACAGGATAAGTTAACCCCAAAAGGGGCAGATATTTTAAAAGGGGACTTTTGAAGGGAAACAGACGCCAGCAGCGTGACTGAGAAATATTCAAGCCAAATAAAGCTCTGCAAGTTTAATGAGAGACAAAGGGTAAAACGCTCGAAGTCTGCGTGGAAAACGAGGACAAATAAACTTTATCAGCCTAGTTAGGAGCGAAACAGGAAAAGACAAAGAAAAGACAATCTAGGAAGATCAAATAGAGTAAATAGAAGATAAACAGACATACAAGTACAGAATAAAGAAAAGAGGCAAAGATCGAAGTAAGACCAAGATCATTTAAGAAAAAGGACATTAAGGAGAATTTCGAGTAGAGCTTACCCTTATAAACCTGGTGTAACAGACGAGACGATCCTTCCCACGAAGAAGTGTAGAACACGGAAGCAGAAGTATCCTTTTTACGGTTTTTCTGAAGAGAAAGAATTCTGTTAATAAAGAATTGGGCTCTCTTTCAGTCCAAAGAAAACTACTTACTGACTGAAGTCTCTTGATTCTTACTAATTCATACAGTCTAACCATTAGATATATCACATACCTTTCTTAGGATTTAAGATTGTTGCAGCAAGTCTGGTGCACTATCCTACCGGACTTGGCTGTATAACTCAGAATTCCAGGTAATATCCCTTTGTTTGAAAATGGGATCTCCACCCCTAGGTTCATCTCTTGCACTTTTTTTTCTCTTTCATCTGGTTTCCAGATTCATCTGGGCTGTCTCCAATTCACTTTGGGCCTCAGCCCCTGGGCTGGATGTTCCCTTGCTGTTCTAGGGGTCCCTGACCCGTATGTCTGGCTGTTGTGAGCATCGCCCACCTTCATATGGGCTCCAGACCCTGGTGTATTGCCTTGCTGGTTCTCTACCATTGCTTCAGCTAAGGTCCACCTGAACAGACCTGGTATACTCTCCTGTCAGGTATTGTTCCACATAGGATCTCTTATATAGTTTGTTTCAGCTTTTATGGTTTCTCGGGGTATTGACTCCCACCAAATATAGATTTGACTTTCTTCCCTTTGGACAATCTCGGGGTCCCTGTCCCCCTAATATCGATTTTGCCTCTGTTATTAACTTGGGTCCCTGACTCCTTCGTATCAGTCTTCCAGGACGCTTGGTTCACTTTCCTGCCAAATGCCTATGGATGTGGTAGAGGCCTGTCTCCTTATTTTTTCATTAGGGTCCTTAACCCATGTCTTATCAGCTTCAGTTTGTTTCGGGTCCTCAGCCCTTCTTAAGTCTCTGTTTTTCGTTTCCCAGCCCTTCTCACGGACCCAGGCAGCACTCGTACCTTGTTTCTGGGTTCCCGCTCTGTGGCGTCTGGCACCTACTCTTGGGCAACCGCCCGATCTTTCTCGCTCCGATCCCGCTGTTGTTCGCGTCTCTGCTTCGGCTTCAGTGAGTCGGGCTGCACGGCTCTCCTTCGTGTTGTGTCCAAGGGCTTCAGTGTACTTGGCTTCCCTTTGGCTTCTCATGGTCTGCCGCTTCTTGGCTGCACACTCGGGGCGGCGTCACTTTGACCAATAATCTAGTCCTTCTTCTAATTTGTATCGTGAGTAACCAGTAGGCAGACCACAAGACTGTGTATTATGGTTTCCACAGTGTTAGGGAGAATTCTCTGTTAAGGCTAATTTCCCAAACCTAGTGAGTCCCCCAGCAGCTTTGCTGGATTTTTGGGGTTTCTTTTTTTCTCCTGCTAAGAGTGAGACTCTTTTTCTCCCACTCTTAGGCATGATTTGAGAATGTCCTTTGACTATGTAATGTGTTTTATGGGCTATGGGGTCTTTTACTCCATAGGGCTTTATGTGTTTTTGGAAAGTGTGTTACACAGCACCCTCAGTGCAGTAACACAGGGGTGTCGTAGCGACCCCCAAACATAGACTCCATACCCTGGGACTGACTACTCTCTCCCAGGGCATGTAAAGTCAACATTGGCTTTACTAGTCTCAAATTGTGAACAGAACCAGTACAAACCATCATATTGTGGAAGTACTGGTAGGGGTAATTTGATTGCCCCTGGGTCTGTTTTCCAAGGGGGCACTGTCCAGTCCCCCCTTGTCGAGTTTCTCGCTGGTGGCAGTGGATACCACGCGAAATATTCCACTGGAATATTTCCTATGGGATTTTCCCATTCATTTTAAACGCACCACTTTTTGGTGCAATGTTAAAGATACCGCTGGGTTATTTATTTAATATTTATTCCCCGGTTGGGTCTTTTTGCCAGGACTCGGTTTTAAAATGGCGTTTGTGTTCGCCTCTGAAACTCTAACCCAAGTCGAGCCCCTTGTTCCACTTTTTGGCGGGCTTCTCCACAGAAGCCCTCCAAAAGGTGCCACTCTGTCTGGGGTCAACAGGATGTGTGGGAGGGGGATTAGGCACCCTGGACTGAGTTGCCTTGGCAACTCAAGTCGCACTCTTGTGTGATTGACCCAGTGGTGAGCCGCCCGGCTCACCACTTAGCATGTTTGAGTGACAGCTAGGCTGATGAATGGGGGTTTTGCTCCATAAAAGCAGGGCTTTGGGGACTGGAACTTCAGAAGTCGCCACAGGACCTAAAGAATCCGAAGAGAGGAGAAGCTGAGCCATCTACAATGACGACACCACCGGTGGAGCCCTGCTGTACGAACTCACCACTTCCCCGACATCAGAGGAGATCTTCTTTCAGGAGAGTCTTCTTCCCTTTCAGCTGGTGGGACCAACCAGTTCGCCTTTTTCGCCTTCCTGGATCGTATCCTGGTGGAATCGCCCGTGCCAAGCACCCCAGCAGCCGGATAGCCACGCTTCACCACTACCGCGAATAAAATCGCCATACCTTTTAACCGGGAAAATCTGCAGCTGGTTTCTTCCCTGGCAGTGCAACGACCTCCATCTTTCTTCCTCGTCAAGATCTTCTCTTCCTCTGGTTGAAGCCATGACTTGCACCCGCTGCTAGGAACAACTGCCACCGCTGGAGCTTTCTCACCATTTCAGGTACTGTGTCCCGCCTGGTCTCCCTTGCAACAGATTTTCCATGGTGTCCCGTAAATCCTTGACTTTCTAACTGGGTTGACCTCAGACCTGCTAACTGTACCTTTCTGAACTGATCCAATCTCTTTTGACTTTTCTGCAAAGACTTTGAGTGCATTTCCACTGTGTAATCTTGGGCACATTCCTCCTTGCTCTCTCCAAGAGTGGGCCTGGCCTATGAACTTTTTGCTCTACAGTAGACCGTGCTTTCTTGACTTGCTGTGGTTCCTTAAAAGTGTTGGTTTCTGTGTTATTTTCCTACTCTGCCTTTTCTCTCCCTTTTTAAGCAAATTATTGGAGTGCCATCTACGGTTACGCGCTCACCTCTGTTTTGCTAAATAAGTGGTGTCTTAACCTAGACTTGTTGAATAATTAACTAGGGAGGTGTATATACTTATAGTTACTGTGTTTGAACTTGGTTGATATATTAGTGCCAGTGTATTTTCATAAGTGTGTTTTTAAATAAATAATTATATACTTTCATACCAAAGCTCTGGTCAGTGTTTGCTTGTTCTACTGTATTTCTGGCCCTATTGTGTATACTCTATATACTGCCTAACTCTTCTTGAGAGAAATCTGACTGCTCAGCCACAGCTACCAGGTAAATCTGGGTGGTGCAGGCTGCTACCAATTGGGTTTACTGCTCACTCCTGTGGTCTTAAACTGTTTGCAGTGGTCCCTAAGGGAACTGCACAGGTTTCTGCCTAACACACAGGCATTCAAAATTCCTCCATCCTTCCTCCTCGTCACAGTACTGAACTGATGATCATTATATAGTCCAGTAGCACTCTTCTTCATCTCAGAATTTTCTTGGGACTTGGTTTCCTCAACTCTACACAAGTAGATAGAGGTGTGGGGGATCACAGGGTGCTGAGTGGGATGAAAAGAAAGAGGGGAAAGAAATGAAGGAGGGGAATACTGCATTCTCCCAAGGTGATCGTCACTGGCCCCATGAAGGGTTTCCTTCCCCATGCGATCCACTGGCTGCGTACTACCCCCATGAAGGGGTTTCCATCATGGAAGCAGTAACAATACCCTGAGATTCATCAAATACCCTTCCCCTCGTGCAGCTGGCCGTTCAATCGAGTAAAGGAAATCGCGACAATAAATCCACATTACCCTGTTCCTTACCTTTGCGATGTTCCACGATAAAATAAAGAGGTCGCAAATCGGAAATCTCGCACATGATGCGAGGATTCATATTTTTTCTCAAACTAAGCCACATAGGGACAAGTGGTCTGTGATTAAGGTAAACTTCCTCCCAGTGAGGTCATATTTTAGATGTCCCAATGCCCACTTTATCGCCAGGGCCTCTAGCTCTATGGTTGCATAGTTTTGTTCCCTATGAAACAATGTTATACTAATATATATCACTGGATGCTATATTCTCTCATATGTCTGTGAGAGGACTGCTCCCCGGCCCACCCAGGATGCGTCAATTTGGAGTATAAAATCTTTATTAAAGTTAGGGACCATAAGAATAGGCTCACTGCATTGTATGATTTTAAGACTATCAAAACAGCCTTGTTCTTTCTAGCCCCACTTTATCTTCTGAGGTTCAGCATTTCGCAATGTATTGGTTAAACAGGACGTGATGGATGAGAAATTGGGAATAAAGTGTTGATAGTATCCTACCAGCCCAAAGAAAGCCCTTAAATCTCATTTGGTTTTTGGTACACAGGTTTCTTTGACGGCTCTGACTTTTTCCACCTGGGGTTGGACCGACCCATTAACCACAAAGAAGCCAATATACTTTACAGTGGATTGGGCTAAGTGACAATTCTTTGCGCTAGCGGTCAATCCAGCATGTTGGAGGGCTTTGGTGATTTTCTACAGGTGTGTCATATTCCCCTGCCAGGTTTAAGTGTGGATGATGATATCTATATATGCCCCACAGAAACTAGAATAAGGTCTTAGTTCACGATCCATTTGCTTTTGAAAGGTTGCTGGTGCGCCATGAAGGCCAAACGGAAGTTCCTTGAATTTAAATGATCCCGCAGGTGTGGAGAATGCAGTCTTTTCCTTGTCTTCAGGGTTCAGAAAGACCTGCCAATAGCCTTTGGAGAGAACAATTGTGTAAATATAAATGGCTGCGTCCAGTCGATCAATCAGGTAATCTATCCTGGGCATGGGATAGTTATCAAACTGGGACGTAGCGTTTAGATTTAAAAAACAATACAGAATCTCTGCGATTGATCAAGCTTAGCTATCAAGAGTATTGGCGAGGACCACAGACCCTAAGAGGTCTCTATACCATTGACTGCTAGCATCTTCTCCACTTCCTGCAGGATTACTTCTTTTCTAGCTTCTAGGAAGACAAACAAAACTGCAAAAAGACATTAAAGATTTTCAATTAGACATTGTGTACCCATACATCGCTGATAACTATTTAGCAAATCTCAATCAAGGTGGACAGTCGGGTCCCCAGCCCACTAGACCACAACGTAACCGATGCAGAGGGGTTAACTTTTGAGGATCCAGCAGTGGTTCCTCCTCGGACGATCAATCTAAACGACCACAACATCACCCCAGTCTAATTTTCCATATCCACCACCACAGTTTTTCCCTTTTTTAGGGGGTGGTGGTTTTGGCAACCCCCCATGGGGGTACCCCCAATGGGGACCAGCACAAAGAGGAGGAAGGCAGGGCTACAGATTCAGGAGAGGCAGACAGAGATAACTGTTTCCAATCTGAACAACCAATTGACACCGATATTTAATCTAGCCAACATTGAGCTGACAGAGGGCCAAACATCGGTACTCATGAAAGGTCTATCATTCGTACCTACTGTAGACACGGATTGGTACAATTCCAAAATGGAAATTCGCACATTTCTCAACTTAACCAAGGACGAGAAACAAGCCCTAACAGACTTGCAGAACAACAAGGGGATCGTCATAAAATCGGCAGATAAAGGAGGAGGTAATGTGATCATGACCAACACTCAATATAAAAATATGGTGCAGACCATTTTGAGGGATCGTGAATGTTACTCCATCCTCCGCAAGGACCCAATGAAAGATCTCGTTCTGGAAATAACACAAGTGGTTAATTATGCACTAGAAAGAAACTGGATATCTTCCAAGGAAGCTGATTTTCTCACCACTCCAGGGGGCAGAACCCCATGTTTTTATGCCCTACCTAAGATTCATAAGGATCCAATCAACCCGCCAGGCAGACCCATAGTCTCAGGATGTGGTTCGGTTCTGGAACCTTTGAGCAAATTCGTGGACAAATTTCTACAACCACTCAGTATGCAAACCAACACGTACTTGAGAGACACCACACCCAACATTACCATCTTTGAGGAATTACCTTTTGACCCAGACACCCAGATTCTTGTCACGATGGACATTAAGTCTCTTTATTCCAACATCTCGCAAGAAGCCGCGATAGAATGTATTCGAGAATGGCTCACCAGACACCCTTTACAAGATCGGGTTCCCACAAACTTTATAATAGAACTAATGACGATAGCCCTCCAAAAGAACTTTTTCACTTTTGACAAACAGATGTACCTCCAAACCAAGGGGACCGCGATGGGGGCAGCATTCGCCCCCAGGTTGGCCATTTTATATATGGCCAAATATGAGGAGGAATACGTGTTTTCCCCACTCAATCATTGGAGAGATCAAGTACATCATTGGCATAGGTACATTGATGATGTCATTTTTATCTGGACAGGAGAATTGAGTCAACTTTTATTGTTTTGGGAACGGTTGAATTCTTGCAATGCAGACATACAGTTCACCATTGAATAAAGTAAGTCAAAGGTCCCCTTTTTGGATCTCACTATTCAACATCTCAGTGGTAAATTAGTTTGTGATCTCCATCGAAAAACCACAGATAGAAACACCCTTCTACACCACACCAGTAATCACCCGATGCACACCAAACAGAACCTGCCCTATGGCCAATATCTACGGATACGCAGAAATTGCACGCTGCGAGAAGATTTCCGCACACATGCCATAATGTTGTCTAAAAGGCTACAAGAAAGAGGCTATCCAAAAAGACTTCTGGACCAATCGGCAAAAAGAGCCCTATACTAATACTAACAGGGAACTACTCTTGCAGCCCAAAGAAGCCTTGACAGAGCCGGGGGTGATCGTCTCATCTGTGTATTTACGTATTTACGCATGGCAAACACACAGCTAAGATAAAGAGAATCATTCAGAAAAACTGGCACATTGCCAAACTCAACCTACCAGAGGATCTACCGCCAAGATTCGCATACAAGAGGGCCAAAAACCTTAAAGATCATTTGGTGCATTCCCTTTTCCAAGCGGAACCTCTTCAAACGGGACAAAGAACATTACGGCCAATATAAGGACACCACCCCTGTGGTAATTGCGTGGCATGCCAATTTACGGGTAAAATGAAAACCTTCAAAATTGGCCAGAGGGAATGGTTTTTGAAAGACTTCACTAACTGTAAGAGCTCCCAAGTCATTTACTGCATAGAATGCCTATGCGGTTTGAGGTACGTAGGTCAGACAATGAGATCAGTACACCTAAGGATCTCGGAACACAGATCAAAAATTTGTTGTAAAACATTGCCAGCACCTTTGGTGTCACATTTTGTGGAAGCCAGACACTCACCCAATGACATCAAGTCGCGGGTACTAGAGAAAGTAAAGGGTGGAGCTGATTTGACACACAGCCTATTACACAAAGAATCTAGATGGATTCACCGACTAGACTCTTACCACCAGGGATTAAATGAAATTTTTCAACCAGTGGTGCACTAAAAGGTCCTCATCTTTAACAACATAAGGAACCTTTAACCCAGTACACGCATTCTAGCCTCTGCAAACTGGGTGTTTGCCTGTAGACATAGGCACGGTACACACCAACACGAGACTGGCACAAAGCACCTTTACAGGGGAGTGCACAATCCAGATGCACTCTTCACAGGCGGCATCTTTTTGAGACCCCATTGACTTTTTATTCAAAATGGGGTCAGCTTAACGTTCTGACTCTTCTTCTTTTTTATTCTAGATTGACACTGGGCAGCGCCATTTAATTTGGCTGCATCACATATTCCCAACACAAACAATATGGTGTTCTACAACTCACATGAAAACTGAGACTGTCACGAAGCATGTTTGCAAGGAGTACACAATCCAGATGCACTTTTCACAGGCAGCATCTTTTTAGACCCCATTGACTTTTTATTCAAAATAGGGTCATGACATTACGCCTTTGACTGTTCTTAACTTTTATTCTAGATTGACACTGGGCAACGCCATTTAATTTGGTTGCATCACATATGCCCAACCCAAACAATATGACGTCCAACAACTCACATGAAAGCCCGAGCTGCACACCGCTGCTGACACAAGGAGACACTTACCCGTAGCGAGTGGACGAATGGCAGAATCCCCGTTACTATGACAACAGAACACAACATTGTGAATAGACTTTCACGTGACGGGACTTCCGGGGTGACGTGCTCCAATCAGGTTGCAGTACCTCAGCCTGCAACTGCGTAGCAACGAGCCACTCGCCTCATAGAGACGCGGAAACAACCAGATACAGACGCATACGAGTGCATCTGCATCCCGGCGGCACCTCAAAGGGCGAATGAAGGTAAGCGGCATTACACAGCCCCAGCCCTGTTCTATGAATCCCCCTCTTGGGACACGCATGGAACCAGCTGCTGTGGAGAGGGTTTGTGTCATCACACGGCATGCGGCACGCAATAAGAGCTATTCATTGTCCACAGCAGCATTCTGCAATTTTTGAAAAAATGTGCTCTGCAGTATACACGCAATAAACGCACATTTAGCACCCTGACAGTAATGAATGTCTCATGTCTTACAGGCCCGCAGACCGCAGGGGACCACACCGGAATGACCACAGGATTCCGGTTGCAGCGTAACCAAATAGATATCCATGTGCAGGTACCAATTTGACCTGAATTTTTTGCTCACCTCCTGCATTTCCCACACCAGCAGTTGAAGCTAACATATAGTTTTACATGGGTTTATTTTCTAGCTGTAGGCAATAGCCACTGGACAATTCCAAAGCTGGAGACAATTTCTGCACTGACTGGGACGCCTTCCCAGCTATTTTCTAGGCCTCTCCACGCTAACAGAAGCCTGGACTCAAAGCCAGGTAATCAACCAGGGCCCCACACATTCCAAAATGGCACCCCCATATTTCACATTTTTTTAACAATACCATCTTGTTGACTCTAACCCCAGTTTTTCGCCCTTTTGTCTTACATCCACAGGGACAAGAGCCACCACAATTAGGAAAGGGACTCTGGACCACCCATTTCCGAACCTTTGGAACATAGAGGTATAGCAGCAACCGCACATGAGGTTGAGGGATGGCCTAGGACTCCAGACCAAACACGACCCAAGACTTGGGATCATATTATTGGCAGGTAAAGCCACAGCCGATACATTAGAGGTTACATTCACACTGCATTGATTCAGATGTATACTGGCTAACATTGAGAGAGGGAATCTAAACTTTTTTCTTTTGCATATCCATACAGGGTCTTCAAATAAGATGCCCTGATGAAGGCGGACGAACAATAAAGTTGAATAACCGCCGAAACGTGAAAAGCTTGGTTGTGAACCAAGCCCCACGTAGGCAAAGAATTATTTTACCATTTAAGACCCAAATACGTGGCTAAATTGAAGCCCCAGGACAATTTTTTGAACCCATACGAACTCCTGCCTCTTTTTCCTAATAGAGTAATCACAAGGGAAAGATACAGGGAGTACCCACAACAGGGTGTTAAATAAGGGAACTGAATTCAAAGTTTTTTCCCTTTCAAAACTCACTTTCAATGTCACACTTTGAAATTTTAATTTTGTTTTTTCAGATTGTTGAATGTTTTTTGTGATGAATCATGAAGACAATTGGGCCTCATCACGAGTTGGGCTGTAGCCCTTAAATGCGGTGGTAACGGTATTACAGCTGCATTTAAGGGCTGGCCCTATCACGAGTTGGGGCTAAATGGGCTGTTTTACCTCCAGCCTTTCTCTGGAGGTGAAAATCCCCTATTTTCGGCTGTATTACCGCCGGCTGTATTAGCCCGCATAATTAGCGCTGAAAATTCCCCATTGAACTCAATGGACCCAATGAGGAATGGGGATTTACCGTTAACACCCAACTCGTGATCCGGCGGTAATACAGCCAGACCGGTCGGTGCAAGGGCTATTACAGTCGTGATGAGGCCCAAATTGTTTTTCTTTGATTATGATATGTTTATTATGGAATGCATTACGTATATCAATGTTGAGTCCTAACTATTTTTGTATTAACGCACTTTATTTTTATTAATATGAATTAAAAAGCACATGTTATTTAAAAATGTTTTCCCTCTCCAACCAGCTCAATTATTCAAAGACGTTTATAAGTAATTGAATTAGATGATTGATGCAACCTAAAGGTCACCTGTAAAGCAATTATCGAGTGATCACCCCAAAATAGTTTTTCCACTGAGATTGCTTTGATTCAGGGTGGGATATATCTTTATTTATATATGTGTCATATTCCCCTGCCAGGTTTAAGTGTGGATGATGATATCTATATATGCCCTACAGAAACTAGAATAAGGTCTTAGTTCACAATCCATTTGCCTTTGAAAGGTTGCTGGTACGCCATGAAGGCCAAACGGAAGCACCTTGAATTTAAATGATCCCGCATGTGTGGAGAATGCAGTCTTTTCCTTGTCTTAAGGGTTCAGAAAGACCTGCCAATAGCCTTGGCGGAAAGGGGATTTACCGCCCCATTCCAAGGTTGGTGGGGCGGTAAATCCCCCTTCCGCCATTGCCCTTCCCCATTCCCATTTCTGCCCCATAGGGCTCTATGGGAATGGGGAAGGCGCTAATTACGGCACCGCAATTTTGCGGTGCCGTAATTAGCTCCGAGGTCCCTTAGCGGGTTGGTTTTTAACGCCTGCAAAAAGCTGGCGTTAAAGCACCAACCCGCTAAGGGACCTCGTAGTAAGGCGGTAATGGTTAACAGTCACCGTTACCATTAACGGTGGCCGTTAACCATTACCGCCTTCCGTGTAATGAGGCCCATAGTGTTTAGTTTTCAAAAATCAATACAGAATCTCTGCGATTGATCAAGCTTAGCTATCAAGACTGTTGGCGAGGACCACACACCCTGAGAGGGCTCTATACCATTGGCTGCTAGGATCTTCTCCACTTCCTGCAGGATTACATCTTTTCTAGCTTCTGGGATCCTTTATGGTTTTCGTTTCACCAATTTTCCAAGGGGGTACGAATGCAGTGAAAATAAACCTTAACCCTTTCTGGTTCCTCATTGAAAATATCCAGGAATTGGTTCAAGAGGTCTTGAAAGTTATGCTGTTAGGCTACAGGGAGGTCAGATGGTATTAAATTATGTTTCTCCTCTTCCTCAGTTAACAGAATGGCCATCACTACCGAGGAAGACTCTACCGGATCTTCCTTCCTTTCTTTTAAGATGTGAATATGGTAGATTTGGGACTTGCGTCTTCTATCCGGCTGAAATACTCTAGAATTACATGGGCCAATCTGTTATAAGACATTGTATGGACCATGCTACCAGCACAACATCTTATTTTCGGATGTAGGGAGCAGCATACTTTCTGTCCTATAGAAAGAGTGCGAGTAGCCATTTTGATATTCTTGGTTAAGTAGGAAAACACTAGGGAGGGTCATTACGAGGTAGGAGGTAACCATGCCGCTATTAATGGCCTGGTTACCCCCTTACCGGGTACTGGGTCCGGGTTCCTTGAATGAGGAATTACCGGGCCATTCTGACCTCGGAGGGCCCGGAGGGCCCGGTAATTCCTTATTCAAGGAACCCGGACCCGGTACATCCCCATTCCCATTCGAGCCCCCATAGGGCTCAATGGGAATGGGGAGCATGCTAACAATGGGCCCGTTAATAACGGACCCGTTGTTAGGCGGGCTGCTCGTGGGACCCGCTAAGGCCTGGTAAAACCAGGCGGCCTTAGCGGGTCCCGCGAGCAGAACTCGTAATGAGGCGGTAAGGGGTTGACAGCTCTGGCACCTTTACCGGCACCATTAACCCCTTACCGCCAGGGTCGGAATGACCCCCTAGATCTCGAACAATTTTCATATGTTCCTTTATTTTTTGCGCTGTCTGTGATAAAGGTAATGCAGCTTTCTCCCTCTCTTCCCAGGTCTCTCTCTAAGCATATCCAGTACGTCCCTTGGTTCATGTCATATAGAAGTTCAAATAGTGAGAAACCTAGGGACTGGGGAGCTTTTCTTACTGTAAAGAGAGCCCAAGGGATCATTTTATCCCAATCCCTTTCATCGGTTTCCACAAGCTTTCTGAGGACCGCTTTGAGGGTCTTATTAAAATGCTCAACGAGTCTGTGCATCTGGGGATGATCTAATGATGTCAAAATTAGGTTTAAGCCTCACATACTTTATCCACATAGAGCCACCATGGTTTGCCCATGATGGGTCTATGAGCTCAGGGTCCCAGTCTCTGTCAGGTTTACCATGGCTGTGATTTTCCATAGTAAATATAGCCTTTGGGAGATTTCAGGCCCCTCTTTCATGTCCATGGTGGTCTAGGATTCAACACAACTCTCTGATAGAGCACCCACCTCTTATTAGTGGATGCCCATGTGGGTCCCGCAATGCCACTCTCTCTTTCCAAGGCCTTTGCAGTCAGATTTTCCTACTATGAGAATCCTGAGGGTATTCTCCCAAGTAGACCTCGGGATTCCCTTATTCAGGTGGCCAGGGAAGGGCTGGCGCTCTCAACCCTGGGGGTGGACGAGCGAGGGAGGATCACCTGGGTAGGGGAGCCCAGGGTTGTGCTTGGGGAAATACCCCAGGATGGACGCAGTACTATACCAGGGAAGAAGGAGAAGAGGACGAGATCCCTGAGACCTTTGTAGGCTGTCCCACATCTGCATCCCTTCCTCCCACTCAATGGGCCTCATTACTTTTTTTTTTTTTTGATGATTTGGTTTTGTTTCCAAAACCTTTCTTTTTATCTCAACATGACATCATCGCTTCAAATCAGTGATACTTTCCCAGAATTTCACAAGTGTGCAAATGTCTTTTTTGTTGTCACCCAAAAGAAATTTTGCCCATCTGTCTCCGGGCGATAATTGTGTCGAAGGTTTCATATAAAGGGTTCCAAAAATAGATCTCTTTTCCAACAGAGCTGGATATTGCATGAAGATATGTTCTAGTGTTTCCACAACAGTTTTTTCTTTGCAGAAACGGCAGAAATTCAAATAGCTGGGTATTCATTTCCTCTTTGATATAAGTTCTCTAGTCGGAAGACTATTCAAACTGAGTCTTAAATAGGTGTCCCTTATGTGTCTATCTGGGTACATTAGCAAATATTTTGGTAGAGTGTTAACCGGTCTGTTGTCGGAATTACAGTTTAAATTTGCATTGTATTTAGACTTTTGTTTGATTGTATCGATCCAGTCGTTGGTGATAATTTTCTTCTTGGCCTTTTGGGGTCTTCTCTGTAACACGTCCTGTGAAACATCAGCTTCAAGTTGGATTGCTTCGATGTGTTTTTTCCATATTTCGAAAGTGGTTGTATTGGATCTAATGGCTTCTGTGTTGAATATCCGTAGTGCTAGAATTTTTTGCTCTTTGGTTATTTTTCTGAATAGATCCAGTTTCTTCCATGTTATGAGTGACTGCATAGATTGTAAAACTAGCTCAAATCTGATTATTGCTATGAGTAGCGATTTTGGGAGGGATAAAACATTCCTCCAAAAGATCCCTTCCAATTTGTGCAAAATGTCTGGATCTAAATTCAACATTGTCTCATCTCCATATGTCAATATGGCTGTCACCTTTTGCCGATAGAAGGTTATAATCGGTTTCATCGAATATTTCCCATATTTACAAGGCAGAAATCGACCTTGCCTTGCAGGCGAGAGGGCTTTGTTTTTTAGATGTATCATGCATTCATTTTCTGTTGAAGATTGATTCACCCAGATTCCTAGATATTTGACAGTCTTAACCTGCATGATCTTTTCGTTATACATGAATAGTGCTTTGTTGTTTTCCTTTGTCTGTTTTTTATATGTCAAATTCATTACTTTAGTTTTATGGACTTTGATTTTCAGTTTATTCAATTCCATGTATGTTTCTAGGATTGTCAAAGCCGTTTGTTATCCTTTCCAGTTTTGCGAAAGTAAGACAATGTCGTCTGCATACGTTATGCAGGATAGCGTTGTCGCATTTAATCTTGGAGGATTTGTTCCAAGTATTTGTATTTTTTTTCAAAGTCAGATGTAAAGAGATTGAAAAGTGTTGCTGCCAAGGGGCAGCCCTGCTTTAGGCCATTCCAAGTAGTTATTGAGTCTGTCATCATGCCAGAATTGGACATCCTTACTCTTATTGATGTATTAGAGTAGAGTTGTTTGATAGGTTCTACTATGCTCGGGGGACAGCCCCAAGTTCGTAGCTTTTCCCATAGTAGTTTTCTGTTCAAAAGATCAAACGGCTGTTGTAAATCGACAAATATAGCCAAAAGAGTGGTTTTGTTCTGATCGCTTCTTGCTTTACAAGATTTAGCAGAAAGAGGTTAATGTTAGTACCGATGTATTTTACAAACCCAGTTTGTCTCATAGCATTGATGTTTGCTTCTTTTGCCCAAGATTGCAATTGTTCTACTAAAAGTATTGCTTCAAATATCTTTCCTAGCAGATCTAACAGGGCAATCGGTCTGTAGTTACAGGGATCCTTTGGCTCACCCTGTTGAAATACGGTATCAAGACTGCTAATTGCCAAGAATGCAGGATTTTATTGGTTTTGGAGATTAGTTTGGACAGTTTCTCACAATGTCTTTTCCAGATTTCTGGGTCTTTCTTAATTATCTGGTTGGAGAGTCCATCTGGTCTGGGTGCCCTTGATGGACTGAGCTTCGTGATGGCGTTATCAATGTCTCCCGGTTCCCATTCGAACTTCCAGTTTATCGTAGGTGGTTCATTTATTACTAAGGTTGGATTTTCTATGTTATGGTATAGATCAATGATATGCTTTGTCCATGAGTCTTCAGAGAAGTCAGTTAGCATCTTCTGGAGTGTCAAATTTGAGTTCAACAAGTTCCATAAGTTTCGAGTGTTACTGTTTACTGTTAGGGCATGTAACATTGCTTCTGCATTATTCTGATCTTGACTTGCTCTGTTGTTTTTCCTCCAATTTCTATGCCTTTGTTTGAGTTTTTTGATCATAGCTTGATCAATTGGAGATTCTTTTTTTAGTTGCTTAACCTCTTCGTAGCTCCAGTTTTTTCCTCCTTATATCTTCATTATAAGCATGTCAGTGAGAATTGCTGATGGCCTGAGAGGCCATTGTCATGGCTCTGTACGGTTGCAAGAGCCAGGTATAATTCAGTTTTTCTTTATCGTCAAGATCGTTAGAATCGAAAAGTCCTGGAAGTTTTTTTACTGCGGGTTGTGATACTCCCAATCTGTTTGACCCAGTGTTGAGCATTAATTTTGGAAGTAGTATTTGATTGTTTGATTGACTGTCCATTTTCCATTCAATCGTCAGGATCTCGTGGTCGCTTTTGGATGTTTTGATGTTTCCTATTTTAGTTATTTTAGTATGAAAGTCGGCTGACATATATATGTAGTCGTTTGTAGCTGATGATTATCTGCAAGTCCATGTAATACTTGGAAGGTTAGTATCGTTATCAGTCACAGTGATTTTTTAGCGCTCTCAAGGCCATTTATTTGCTCCATAGCCGAGCTCTTGGTGATAACTGATCCAGTACCGATCCCTTTTTGTCATATAAATGGAAATTTAGATCAACACATAGGATAAAGTGTATACCTGGGTACAATGCTGCCACTTTATCGATTGCTGAACATACCAGATCTATATACTTTTGGTTGGCGATAGCAATGGGGTTCCATTATAGGTTTATTAATGCAAGGGTTTCTTTTGGAAAGTGATACCGCCAATTTATTAGGTCTTATTTGCCTTAGGATAGAAAGTTGAATTCCATCGTGAATGTTCTGAGATTCTATTAATTCTAAATGTATCCCTGTTTGAAATAGGGTTAATAGACCTGCAGATGGGCATCCTCTCGCTTTTTTCCTTGCTGGATTAATGATGGTAATGTAGCCATCGCATAGTGGCTGCTCGTGGATCCATGATTCTTGAATACAGATGATATCATAGTCATTTAGATCCTGATTTGGTTGATTAAATAAATGTCCATTTCCACAGGTATTCCACGTGCATAGCGGTAGTGTTTTATTTTTATTTTGTATTAATGGTTAGTGATCTTGTGACTGATCTAGGTCTCTCCAAAATAAGTGCTTTGTGTATTCTGTTCTGGATCTGTACCTATATTGTTTGTCTTGAGCTTTGTTCATCTGTTCTTGGCTTAAATTCTGTGCAGTATGACGTTGTTCAAGGTTAAGATTATCCAGTTCCCTAGGAGGGACGTGACTCTGATTGACATAGAGTTGGCAGTTATTGGGATCTTCCTGTACCTCTTTAAATACGTTGCCTTTCTGTACTGTGAAACCTTGATGGCAGAGATCTTTCATATTGTTGAGAATCAACTGTTGAGTATCACTGAATTCAAGATTAATCCGAATTCTATCTAATCTTGCATCATCTACAAATTCAACTGTTTGTATGTCTTTTTTTAAATTTTATTTTTTTTAACAACAAACAAACAATGCAAACCCAACACCCCCTCCCTTCCTTCCCCCCTCGGTGCTCCCTTAGGTATTTCCTCGACCATTTTTAGTTCGCCTTAACTCCCGGGGTTCAACATAAGTCCAAAAGTTTGAGGCCTTGTGGCCGCCAACCAATCCTGAAATCGTCCTTTAGAAAGGTCAAAACCTCCCCCCACTCTCTCGCAAAGTTCTGCAGGGCATTGTTCATCGCGTATGAGGCCCATTCCAGCGCGATTAATTCCCATACTTTGCGCAGCCAGTCTTGGAAAGTTGGAGTATTCAAGCTTTTCCATCTTTGGGCGATAAGTGTCATACCCGCTATAGTTAGCAGTACTTGAGCTTTTTCTCTAGCTCTTGGGTCCCCTTGCTCGTCTCCATCCCTGATGCCCAATAATGTTCGTTCCGGGGCCCTACTTCCCCCTTTTCCAAAAGCCTGTTCCTGCGCCAGTCATATTTCTTTCCAGAAGGGTTCTATTTTTGGGTACCTCCACCATATGTACTCCGCCGTGCACTCCTGCCCACAACCCCTCCAGCAGGCCCCTGATGTTCCCGGGTATATCCTTTTCAAGTGACCACGGGTATAGTGCCACCCGAACAATATTTTATACCAGGCTTCCTGAATTTGGGAGGCTCTTGCTATCTTAGGTATCTTGTGCCACAATTTTTCCCATTCCCTCTTTTCTATGCCTCTGCCCAGTGTTTGTTCCTATCTTCCCATATAAGCCCAACTTTGCCTCGGGGTAGCCCCGTCTAATATCCTATACAGGTGTGAGAGCAGCCCCCTCGAGCCATCATTAGTCATTAGAAATTTCTCGAAGGCGGTTGGTGGCCTGGTGGCTGCCTCTTTGTTCACGGGGTGTAGAAGCCAATGGCGAAGTTGGGAATACCGCATCCTCTCCCCCTCTCCCAATGAGAAGTCTCTTTTACAGTCCCCAAAGGAACTAATCTCTCCTCCTATGAACATATCCGGCATCCTTTGGCAGCCCCCGGCCCTCCAATGCTTAAAAGCTCCCTTCTCGAGACCCGGTGAAAAATCTTTATTGTTATACAAGGGCGTGAAGGGAGACAGGAATGTTGTGATCTCCTTGTACTTCACCAGCCTAGCCCAATTATCTGCTACCAGCTTGGTGATTGTGCTTTCATACATGTGAGCCGGCCGGTTTCGCTTCGGGAGCCACCAAACGTCCTAAAAATCCTGCTTTGCTACCGCCCTGTCCATCTTGACCCAATGCTTCTCCTCCCCTTTGTGAAGCCATTCCCTTATCACCCTGAGTTGGGTAGCCTCGTAATATTGTCTGAAGTTGGGTAAAGCTAGACCCCCCTCTGCTCTTGGGGCTTTGAGTCGAACCATTCTCACCCTTGCTCTTTTCCCTTCCCAAATGAAGTCAGTGGTTATGGTTTGGAGCTCCTTAAAGAAGCTTGCCGGGCCTGCCTGGGGGATAGCCTGAAATAAGTAGAGAAGCCGCACCACCATTTTTATTGCTGCCAGCCTTCCGAGCCAAGAGATGCAGAGATTTCGCCACTTGAGAAGGTCCTTTTTGACATTCTTTAACAGCGGGAGATAATTTGCAGCGTACCATCCTGCGAGTTTAGGTGTAATCCTTATCCCCAGGTATGTAATCCCCCCCGGACGCCAGGCGAATTGCGTTAAGCCTTTTAGTTGGTCCCTCTCCTCTTTCCCCAGCGCTAGGTTCATCAATTCAGATTTTCCCATGTTGATGCGAAGACCCAAGCCTTCTCCAAACCTCTCCAGCAGAGCCTTACATGCTTCACTGTATTCGGAAGGCCTAGTGAGGGTAAGCAACTGTAACGCTCACCTGATTCCCGTAGAGGCGCCGGTCTTGACTGGGCGTATACCGTATCTTCAAAGGTGATGTGTAACACACGGCTGGCTCTTTGGGCTGGACCTCTGTGCACTGTATGTTTGACTCGAAGGGTAAGATGTCTGCAGATAGAAAATATGGGATTAAGGAACTGGGTTATTGAATGTCTCTCTCTTCTTCCCTTTCTCTTCTCCTGTAGAACCCCAAAGGTTAACGCTCTCACCTTAGGTAAGTGAACGCCGTGCTCTCCATCTGCCTCGGGGCAGGGTGCTGTAACCAGTTTCTTCACTGGATAAGGGGAGCAGGCCTCTTGACTTCAGAGGACTGCTGTCCGTCGTTTACTGCACGAACGGTAAGTTTCGAGTAATTCTAATGTCTTTAAAGTCTTTAGTAATGATGTTTCTTGTTTTGCAGGGTTCCGGCGATGGCGGATGACGGGCTGAAGTGAGTTGAAGATGGAGCCCGTGTGATGAACAGAAGCGCCTGGAAGCACGTAAGTAAGCGCTTGTTGCCTGCTTCACGATGCGCTCTAACTGTCTTTTTATTTTGCAGGTACAAGTTCGGAGCGGCTGCAGGGTGCCGGAATACCCACTGGGTTAGATGTGGAAAGGAGTAATGGCACGTGAGTATTAAAGTTCCCCAATGTCTTTAAACGCACCTTGTTTTGTCTTTCAGATGCGGGATGCAGCGCCGAAGGCCTCCGGAGCGTGCGAAGAGTTGGTAAGCTTTTGTCTTTCAGATGCCGGAATGCAGAGTGAAGACCTCCGGAGCGCACAAAGAGTAGGTAAGCCTTTGTCTTTCAGATGCCGGAATGCAGCGCGAGGCGTTGGTGACAGCCGATGGACCAGGTAAGTGAAGAGCTGTCACTGAAGACCGTAATGCTAACCTGTTCTTTCTTGTCTTTATAGGTGTTGCTGAAGACTGGATTTAGGATGGTAAGCCTTTTTCCTTAGGCCCAGGATCAGATGCAGAAGACACGATGAGCGTTCTGCTGCAGAGGTTGCAGAATAACGCAAAGCAAGATTCATCCATCGGGTGTGGTTTAAATAGCCTCCTGTAGTGCTTAGGTGTCTCCTTCCACAGCCACGCCTAGGTAAGAAAAGAGTTCCTGCTTTCCAGAAGAGTTCCAGTGTTCTGAATCTAGGGAGTGGCTCCTGCCCCACCCAACAGGAAAAGTAGTTCCAAACAGAAGAAGATCAGAGGCTCAACTGGCAGGCAAGTAAGCAGCATGGTCTGCTGCAGGTAAGTCCACCCAAGCATTATGAGCCCGGCGCTTCCAGCGCTGGGACTGGGCATATTTATGAGCCTGGTGCCACTGGCGCCAGGACTGGGTCCAAAAGGTCCCAATTGGGACTGGTTGGCACTCGGAACCTGGGTTATGGATCTGCTTCCAAGGGAGTTGGGAAAACCCTGACCTTTTGGAAGCAGAGATCATGACAGTACCCCCCCTCAAGGCCCCTCCCAAACCGGGCTTCTCCGGGGGTTTTGGCTTGTCAGGAAATGTTCGGTGAAATCTTTTGATTAGGCGAGGAGCGTGGACATATTCAGCAGGTTCCCAGGATCTCTCTTGGGGGCCGTAGCCTTTCCAGTCAATTAGGTAAAATAGTTTAGATTTGGAGATCTTGGAGTCCAGAATGCTTTTGACTTCAAACTCGAGTTCTCCATCAACTAGGATAGGTTTTGGAGATTTAGTTAGTCGGGTTTGAGGTTGCACGGGTTTTAATAGAGAGACGTGGAAGACCGGATGTATCTTCATGTGCGGGGGCAAGTCCAACTTGACCGCTACTGGGTTTACTATGGTAGCGATGGAATAGGGACCAAGGTATCTTGGGTTGAATGTGCGTGGGCCTTTTAGAGGTAGATATTTGGTGGATAACCAGACTTGATCCCCTACTTGATATTGAGGGGCTTCCTTCCGATGTTGATCTGCTCCCTTCTTGTATTGTTCTTTAGCCCTTTGAAGGTGAGAAACAGCTTCCTTAAAGGCTTGGGTGATTGTAGAATGCAGGTAGTCTACTGCTGGTGTTTCAAGATCTTGGAGGGGATCCAACTCCGAGGTTCGAGGGTGACTGCCGTACAAAAGAAAAAACGGGGTTTTCCCAGTTCCCGAATGGACAGAGTTATTGTAGGCATATTCGGCTATCCAAAGGATGTCTTTCCAAGTTTTTTCAGTTTGTTGCAGCATGCAGCGTAAATACTGTTCCAGAGTTTGATTGGTCCTCTCGGTTTGTCCGTCGGTCTGAGGGTGGTGACTGGTCGATAGTCTCACATCAATTTGAGCCGACCGACAGCAACTTCGCCAAAAATGAGAAATAAATTGACTACCTCGATCCGAAATTAGAACCGAAGGAAAACCGTGCAGTCGGACGATGTTTTCGAGAAATTCTCGGGCCAGAGTTGCTGCTGTTGGCAAGCCTTTGAGCGGAATGAAATGCGCCATCTTGGAGAATAAGTCCACGATTACTAGAATCGTATTGTATCCGGAGCATGGAGGTAGATCGGTGATGAAGTCCATAGAAAGCGTATGCCAAGGGCGAGGTGGGATGTCAATAGGGCGTAAGAGGCCTGCTGGTCTTTCCTTTTGACTCTTGTTTTGGGCGCATACTCCACAGGACATTATAAAGTCTCTGATATCTTTTTTCCAAGACGGCCACCAGAAGTAGCGCTTGATCTTTTCTGAGGTCTTGGCCATACCGGGATGTCCTTCCATTAAAGAATCGTGATAACAAGAGATTACTTTTTTCTGTAAATCTGTGCTGGGTAGGTATAATCGTTCTTGGAAATACAATAAGTTGTCCTTTACTGCAAAGTCCTTTCCCTGCAGATGCCAATTCTGTATGTCTGCTGGAGTTACAACTTGCCTGGCTTTATCCTTAACTTCCTCTATGGATTCTGTGGCGATTACACCCAGAATTCTTTGTTCGGGAATGATTGGTACAGGTTTAGGGTTGATCAAGTGTTCTTCCACTCCCATCCGAGAAAGGGCATCAGCTTTACCGTTCTTTGTACCAGGTCGATAGGTAATTATGAAGTCAAACTCGGCAAAGAATAATGCCCAACGGAGTTGTCTAGAGGATTGGGCTTTTGCGGTTTTCAAATATTGCAGGTTTCGGTGATCCGTAATCACAGTAACGGTGTGTCGGGCCCCCAGCAGATAATGCCGCCAAGCCTTAAAGGCAGACCTGATAGACAGAAGTTCCTTGTCAGTAATCGTGTAATTGATTTCAGGAGGCGAGAATTTGCGGGACCAAAATGCCACGGGATGCAACTGATTGGTTACCGGGTCCTTTTGTGATAGAACTGCCCCCATGGCAAGGCTTGAAGCATCAGTTTCCACGATGTAGGGGAGTTCGGGGCGAGGGTGTTTTAAGATTGGTGCAGAGATAAATTTAGTCTTCAAATCCTGGAAAGCTTGTTCCGCCTCGGTAGACCATTCAAAACGTTTGTTTTTCTTTAACAAGGCAGTGATGGGCTGGACTATTCGAGAGAATTCGGGGATAAACCTGCGGTAAAAGTTAGCGAAGCCTAACATGCTTTGCACACCTTTTACGGAGGATGGTGATGGCCATTTGAGAACTGCATCGACCTTCTTTGAATCCATACGCACTCCGCCAGGTGATAATATGAATCCCAAGAATTCAACTTCAGTCACGTTGAAAACACATTTTTCCAACTTAGCGAAAAGTTTGTGTTGACGCAATCTTTCCAGGACCATTTTCACGTGTTTCCGATGTTCAGATTCCGATGAAGAATAAACGAGGATGTCGTCAATGTAAACAACAACACACACATCTATGAGCTCTCTGAGGACATCGTTCATAAAATATTGAAAGGCGGCCGGGGCATTGCAAAGTCCGAAGGGCATGACCTGATATTCAAATAGCCCATACTTGGTGCGGAAGGCCGTCTTCCATTCATCGCCCTCTTTTACTCGTACCAAGTGGTAAGCTCCTCTAAGATCCAGCTTTGTATATATGCATGCTTTTCTGACTTGGTCCAGGAGTTCAGGGATCAAAGGTAACGGATATCTATTCTTAACGGTGATCTGGTTCAGGGAGCGATAATCTATACAAGTTCTAAGGTCTCCTTCCTTTTTTGGAACGAAGAACAAAGCTGAAGAAGCAGGGGACTTGGAAGAACGAATAAACCCATTTGCCAGGTATTGATCCAGGTATTGTCGAAGGTGAAGGTTCTCAGGCTCGGTGAGGGCATAAATTCTACTACAAGGAGGAGTAGATCCAGGTATCAGGTCTATCTGGCAGTCATAAGACCTATGAGGAGGTAGAGAGTTAGCCTGATCCTTTCGGAAAACATCTTGGTATTCTAGGTATTCGGGAGGTAACTGGGGAGTCTCTGAAGAAATTGCTGCCAGTGCAACACCAGGTGGAGGGTGACAAGTAGAGACACATTCTGGAAACTGGACCGTTCTTGCTCGCCAATCGATCAGAGGATTGTGTTTCTCTAACCAAGGTATTCCTAGAATAATCTGAAACTGAGGGGCCTTGATCACATCGAACACGATCTTCTCATGGTGTCCATCTTGACTTACTAGCGTCACCTCTTGAGTGGTATGCGTTACTGGCCCGGAGGCTATCTCCGTACCATCCACCGTAGTAATGACGTCCTTTACAGCCTTGGGACAAAGAGTTAGATTCATCCTCAAAACCATTTCATGATCCACATAATTGCCGATGGCACCGCTGTCGACGTAAGCTTCAATTGCATGTAATCGATCCGGATTATCAGGGCTAATGAGGACCATAGGTATCACGAAATGCGAGGTCACGGAACTGGTTTTCACGCTCGGCAAGAGGACCTCTATTCTTGTCGGGCGAGGTCGTTTCCCTGCTCAGAGTTTGTAACTTTGGTAACTGCAGCTCCTACTGCCTTCTTGGCAGGTTTCACCGGAGAGTCTCGAAGAAAGTGCCCTGAGTTTCCGCAATAGAGGCATAATTGCAACTGTTTTCTCCTTTCCCGCTCCTTTTGTGTTAGAGGACCTTTCAGACCCCCTATTTGCATGGGTTCCCCGGAGTCTACTCCTTTGGAAGGAGTTGGCGGTTTGGAAAATACTCGAGCATCAAACTTGGAACGATCGGCCTTCCTGTTCTGCAGTCTGTGATCTATTTGAACGACTAAGTCTATATAGTCCGAACAATCTTGTGGGGGATTCACTACTTGGGCTAACACATCTTTGAGCTCTCCACGTAGACCTCTATAAAACAGCGTAATCCTTTTGTCCTCAGGCCATTGAGTTTCCACTATCAGTCTGTTGAAAGACGCAATATAAGCCAAAAGGTCTTGATTACCTTGTCGCAACGAAAGAAGCTCATTGTCCAAGGCCTGCCCCTGTGAATGTCTTGCGAACAGTTTTTCCATACTGAGCTGAAAAGCTTGAAAATCATGGAGGACCGGATCATCTTGATTTACTAGAGGGATCGACCAGTCTGCCGCATTGCCACTAAGGTACGAAAGCACGAAAGCTACTTTAGCTTGATCAGTTGGAAAGGCTGCTGGCCGGCATAAGAAATGCAACCGGCACTGATTGATAAATACTGCAAACCTCTTTGGGTCACCAGAAAATCGTTCGGGCGGAGCCAGAGGTACATTCCCAGGTAGGTTGATCTGCACTGGATTCATAGAGGATGTAGAAGGAAGATTTCCCCCAGATGCGGGTAACGGGGTCTGTCCGGCTTGTGACTGTAGCAATTGTCTAGCGAGATCATCTGTTCGCTCCTTGGAAATAATCAGTTCCCTTCTTAGAGAGTTCGTTTCCTGACGGGCTGCATGCACTTCTGCCCTTAGTTCCCCAAGTAACTGGGCTAGCTGGTCGGTATCCGAGGTTTCCATAGCGCCTGGACGGGAGTTTTGTGGTAGGCTTTGCGTTCTGTAACGCTCACCTGATTCCCGTAGAGGCGCCGGTCTTGACTGGGCGTATACCGTATCTTCAAAGGTGATGTGTAACACACGGCTGGCTCTTTGGGCTGGACCTCTGTGCACTGTATGTTTGACTCGAAGGGTAAGATGTCTGCAGATAGAAAATATGGGATTAAGGAACTGGGTTATTGAATGTCTCTCTCTTCTTCCCTTTCTCTTCTCCTGTAGAACCCCAAAGGTTAACGCTCTCACCTTAGGTAAGTGAACGCCGTGCTCTCCATCTGCCTCGGGGCAGGGTGCTGTAACCAGTTTCTTCACTGGATAAGGGGAGCAGGCCTCTTGACTTCAGAGGACTGCTGTCCGTCGTTTACTGCACGAACGGTAAGTTTCGAGTAATTCTAATGTCTTTAAAGTCTTTAGTAATGATGTTTCTTGTTTTGCAGGGTTCCGGCAATGGCGGATGACGGGCTGAAGTGAGTTGAAGATGGAGCCCGTGTGATGAACAGAAGCGCCTGGAAGCACGTAAGTAAGCGCTTGTTGCCTGCTTCACGATGCGCTCTAACTGTCTTTTTATTTTGCAGGTACAAGTTCGGAGCGGCTGCAGGGTGCCGGAATACCCACTGGGTTAGATGTGGAAAGGAGTAATGGCACGTGAGTATTAAAGTTCCCCAATGTCTTTAAACGCACCTTGTTTTGTCTTTCAGATGCGGGATGCAGCGCCGAAGGCCTCCGGAGCGTGCGAAGAGTTGGTAAGCTTTTGTCTTTCAGATGCCGGAATGCAGAGTGAAGACCTCCGGAGCGCACGAAGAGTAGGTAAGCCTTTGTCTTTCAGATGCCGGAATGCAGCGCGAGGCGTTGGTGACAGCCGATGGACCAGGTAAGTGAAGAGCTGTCACTGAAGACCGTAATGCTAACCTGTTCTTTCTTGTCTTTATAGGTGTTGCTGAAGACTGGATTCAGGATGGTAAGCCTTTTTCCTTAGGCCCAGGATCAGATGCAGAAGACACGATGAGCGTTCTGCTGCAGAGGATGCAGAATAACGCAAAGCAAGATTCATCCATCGGGTGTGGTTTAAATAGCCTCCTGTAGTGCTTAGGTTTCTCCTTCCACAGCCACGCCTAGGTAAGAAAAGAGTTCCTGCTTTCCAGAAGAGTTCCAGTGTTCTGAATCTAGGGAGTGGCTCCTGCCCCACCCAACAGGAAAAGTAGTTCCAAACAGAAGAGGATCAGAGGCTCAACTGGCAGGCAAGTAAGCAGCATGGTCTGCTGCAGGTAAGTCCACCCAAGCATTATGAGCACGGCGCTTCCAGCGCTGGGACTGGGCATATTTATGAGCCTGGTGCCACTGGCGCCAGGACTGGGTCCAAAAGGTCCCAATTGGGACTGGTTGGCACTCGGAACCTGGGTTATGGATCTGCTTCCAAGGGAGTTGGGAAAACCCTGACCTTTTGGAAGCAGAGATCATGACAGCAACATATCGTCGGCAAAGGCTGCTACTTTGTGCTGACTTCCTGCAAATGGAATGCCCCTGATCTCATCTGTTTCCCGAATAGCCTGCAGTAAAGGCTCTAAGTAAATGGCATACAGAAGCGGGGATAGGGGCAGCCCTGCTTCGTTCCCCTTTGCAAAGAGAACGGTCGGGACATCATTCCATTTATTGTTATTCGTGCTTGGGGCCCCTCGTAATTCGCTTTTACCATTTCCAAATAGGTTCCCCCGAGCCCCATCCTTTCCATAGTTCTAAAGAGGAACGACCACTCCACCCGGTCAAACGCTTTTTCTGCGTCCAATGAATGTAAGACCGCCGGAGTGTTTGTTTTGTCGACCTTTTCTAGAAGGTGAGCCAGCCTCCTTATATTATCCGATGTTTGCCTCCCTTTAATAAATCCTGCCTGATCCTGGTGTATCAAGTCTGGAAGGAGCCCGTCTAATCTATTGGCCAGGATTTTGGGGTATATTTTAGCGTCCACATTGATGAGGGCTATCGGCCTATAGGACGATTTTTCCACGGGGTCCCTTCCTGGCTTCAAAATCAGGGAGATATTGGCCTCTTTCATAGATGCTGCTATTTGGCCTCTATCTTTGAACGAGTTGAATAGGTTGGTTAACTGTGGTGTTACTATGCTCGAGAAGGTCTTGTAAAAAGACGCCGAGTAGCCATCAGGACCCTGTGCTTTACCCGAGGGCAATTTAGTTATGACCCATCTCAACTCGTCCTCCGAGATTGCTAAGCTTAAACTGGCTTGGGCTTCCCTGTTGAGTGTTTGTAATTTTATTGTCCCAGGAAGTCCTCCTGTACCTGAGCTTGGGGGGCCTGTGATGTATACAACGACTCATAGAATTTGACCATCATTTCTTGAATGTCTTCCTGTCGTGTGGTTCTAACTCCATTCTCTGTGTTAAGGGCCGTGATTGTGTTCCTCGACTTTGCCTTCGGAGAAGGCGCGCTTATAGGGTACCAGCCTTATTTGCTTTCGCATAATATTTTTGTCTCACATATAGCAGGGCCCCTTCTGCTTTCTTACTTCGCAGAATCCCCAGCTGACCCACCACCCTTCTGTACTCCCTCTGGTTGTGCCTAGTTGGAGCCTCCGCCACCTTCTTCCTCGCTCCTTCTACCTCCCCCTCGAGCTGAATCTCCAGGGCTTGAAGTAGTTTGTGTCTGAGTGCGTTGGCCGCTATAAATTCCCCCCTCATCGTAGCTTTGAACGCGTCCCATCTGGCGTCTTTCCCTGTATCCCCCCTTCTGTTTTTCTTGAAAAAGTGTCTCATTTTATCTTCTATTTCTTCTATAAGCACTGGGTCCCTCATTAGGTGTTGCTGGAATTTCCACCTCCATACACCCGTCTTGAATTCCCCGTATCTAGTTGCATTATTAAAATGTTATGGTCGGCTATCCCCATAGGGCCCACCTCTATCTCCTGGACCCTACCCACCAGACCCGCTGAAAAACCAAATATAGTCTATTCTTGATTGTGTCCCATGTACTTCAGAAAGAAAGGTATATCCCTCTGCGTTCCCGTGAATTTTCCTCCACATGTCTCTTAAGCCCAAGCCCGACATTCTCTCCCTGAGTTCTTGCGAGGCCACGGCTCCTCCCCCCGTGTCTTTTTTCCCCAATATATCTCTGGCTCTGTCCCAGGCCATGTTCAGGTCACCCACTATAATTATATGCCCTCGCGCCTGCTCCTCCATCTTCGTTAGGAAGTCTTGCATAAACGCGTCTTGACCTGAGTTCGGAGCGTAGATAACCGCTATTGTGAGAGCAGCGTCTGCCAGCTTGCCTATTGCCATTAGGAACCTGCCTCCTTTATCCCTTATGATCTCCCCGACCCTAAAATTCACTGAATTTGCAAATGATTAGGGCCACCCCACCTGTTTTAGTCGCCCCTAATGTCTGGAGAATCTGGTCAAAGCCCCGTAGCCTAAGCCGGTTCTGATCTTTATGTAGTATGTGCGTCTCCTGTAGCCCCAGGAAATCTGGCTTTTCTCTTTTTGTAAAAAACTCAAATTTTTTCCTCTTCGGGGGGAGTTAAGACCCCGTACGTTATGAGTCACCCACTTGAATGTGGAGTTCTTGGTTGTCCCCTCTCTGTAGGATTTCCTCAATTAATGCTCCTCCTCCTCTGTCTATCACTGGCCTTGAGTCTGGCTTTGTTAGCCCCCTCATGCTCCTGGTAGGCACCTTTCTAACCCCCCCCTGTTGCCCCTATCCCCTGAACTCCCCCCTCCCTAATGCCCCTGTCTTTGGGGCTTCCCGTCTCCACCCTCACCTCGGGCATCATTGCCCTCTCGGATCCCAAGACGTTTGCTCCTCACACCTCCAACCCTCTTTCTGCTCGTTGTTGACCACCACCCCTTTGATCTTATGCGCCTTCTGGGTTATTCCCCCCCAGGTTCCACCCCCACTCTTGTGGTCAAGGTTGTGTCTCATTCCTTCCCGATGGGGCCCGCAGAGCCGATTTCTTTCTTCTCCCTTCTCCCACTGTTGACCACTCCCACTGTCTGGGCCTCGTCCCTCTTCCAGTCTCGGATGATTTCCCTGCGCTGACCGGCTCCTGACCTTGTTCCTGTTCCAAATGTAAAATGTCAATTGCTTCTTGCAGCGTGGTTATCCTCTTCTGTGTGCCTTCCCAGTCGAACAGCAATCCGAATGGAAACGTCCATTTGTACTGGATCCCTTTCTCTTTAAGTTTGGCGGTTACTTGCCCCATCTGGCATCGTTTGAGAAGGGTACTGTTAGACAGGTCTTGATATCATTCAATTTGCTGGCCTTGAAACAGAGTTGGCTCATTGCGCCTGGCTGCCCTCAGGACCGCTTCTTTTTGTGAATATCTCGTAAAAGCAGTTAGGACGTCCTTGGGTCTACCGCCTTGGCTTCTACTGAGATGGCCTACTCTGTGTGCCCTGTCCAGCTCTATCTTGTCCGGAGCAGTTTCTCCCAATAGGCCCACATATATTTCCTGGACTGTTTCTTTGAAGTCCCTGTCCAGCACTGATTCTGGCAGTAATTTCATTCGAATGTTGATCCTTCGGGATCTATTCTCTAAGTCTTCCATTGCGATTTCCAAGTTTCGCGTTGCTATATCCAGTCTCTCTATTGCTTCACTATTTTCCATGGTTTCATTGCCCACCTCTTGTAGGCCCTTTTCTATGATATCGGTCCTCTCTCCCAGTTGGCCGACCTCCTGCTTTATTTCCGCCACTGCCAAAGTGATATCCGTTCTTAGCAGTTGTGTTTGTTCTTGAAACGTTCTCGCCACTGTGGACTGTAGGGAGAGCAGTTCCCCATGCAGATCTTGTCGAGAGATATGTGTCGTTGTGCCCATATCCGTAGCCTGGCCCGTGGCTCCCTCCTGCAGGTCCCTGTGGTCGTCGCTGGTGTCCTTGTTTGCCCACATCACTAGGAGCGGGCCTGAACTGTCCCCCTGAGGCACTCCGCTTTTATTTGGTCTATTCTTGTTCTTGGAGGACATGTTTGTGGGGTCAGGTAACAATTGCTTATCATACTTCTTTCGCGCCCTCCTGCGCCCTGGATCGAGTGGAGGAGGACCCCAGCCTCCAGATGTGACAGGGGTCCCCCCGTTCTTCTGGCTCACCCTTGCTTGCCCGGTAGAGGACCCAGTCCTTTGATCTTTTTGGAGTGGGAGCACTGCACCCCCGTACTGTGATTGGCCTCCGTGAGTATAGATTATATGGTGCTGGGGGTCCTTACCCGCTCCCCTCCTGCTGCCTGAAGTTGCAAAGGACCAGTTGAGTGGTGGGCGGAATCAACCGGGAAAGCGCATTCGTTGCATGCAGGGCCTCTTATTCAGCTCCCAGGTGCCCCACGGGTTCTTACAGTCCTGGCTTGGGCTACTGTCTGTTGCTTGTTGGGCTGCCTCCCTCCTCACCCTAGGTGCAGAGAGAGAGAATCTGCCTCCCTGGATAAAGCCTCTCAGCGTTTGGCCTCTCCATGCCATTTGGGCTGGGACCGCCTCAAGGAAAGGCTTCTTGTTGGGTCGGGGGCCCTCCTTTCTCAGACCACTGTCCCTGGGGTTGCCTGCCCAGGCCCACCCCCTCGCTGCCGTCTCCCGGGCTCACCTCTATGTCCTTCGTGCCCGGCAGATCTCCTGACCCCCCCGCTGTCTTGCCGGGCTCCTCCGCTCTCCCTCGGTTGTGTTCAGTCCGCTCCACGAAGAGGGGGGCGCGGCCTCTCTCAGCACCTCTGGATCTCCAGCTCGGCCCCGCCGAGCAGCACCTCTGCCGCTCCTCCCGCCGCGGCACAGCTCCTGGTCCCGGGGCCCCCTGCAGTTTGGGCCGCTCCTACCCGAGCCCGCAGCTCCCCAACTGGGGCGAGCAGCAGCAGTGCACCCCTCGACCTCACCGAATCTCGCCAACTGGTGCTCTCCGCCTGGCGCCCCCACCGGAAATACCAGGGTGGACCGGGGCTCGCCGCAGGCAGCACCCACCTCCAGCCAAAAGGACCAGATCGGAGGCGGGTAACACCACCAGCTTCTCCGCCGCAGTCAGCCCACGACACTCGGTGCCTCCCGCAGGGCGTCCCTTTCTGGGGTTGCGAGAACACCTCCCACACCGGGTTGTACCTTGGGTTGGACACTGGATTTATTCGTAGGCTTGGCGGGCTCTGGCCCCTTACTCCCGAGTCCAGGCTACTCCGTGCTGTATTATGGCCTCAACTCTGCCGCGCAAAACTCTTCGGAGGCCGCCTCCAAAAGTGTTCCTTTGATCGCTCCCCCAGCTCGCGGGGCATTATTACTTCCTTGATCAGCCCCTTGGTTCCTATTTGGGGTGGTGGATCCGCTTTTAAGGCAGGGAAGGACTGGAGCGCCGTAGACACACGTCTACCTAGTGTCGGTGGCCATCTTGGAATCATTTGTATGTCTTTTGACCGGATGTTTGCCAAGTTCGGAATTAATTCGAATAATCGGAGTAGATTTGTCCTATTTAATATCAAATCATCTTTTACCTTTTCTGTCCGATAGATCAGCAAGGGAAAGGTTTTTGGTTGAGACAGTGTACTTGGAGTGATGAATTTTGGTACACGTGAAATATAGCTTGGACTGGAGGAGCTTGAATTCATCGTCGTAGTGGAATCACTAATGTAGGATACACTGAGATTATTTTCGAAGTTCTGTGACTTAAATGTTGAATTTGAGATCTCTTTGCAAGACAGTTCCATCTGCGAGGTTCCATATGGTTGCGAATCTTCATTTTGGTCTAAAACAATTAACGATGAGTCAGTAGGCTGGACTTGTGCTTCTTCTGAAGGCTCTGTAATGTCTTCTAAATGTTGAGAAAGTTCCAGGAGCCTCTGTAGTTGCACTTCTTCCTCGATCGTAGATGGCGGTAGTTCTGTTGGTAAAATCGTGGATTTCGTAGATTGAACTTGTCCATTCTAAGTACATATTTGAGTCGGACGTATCATTTCTTTAATGTTCCGCGAGGGTTGGAGGAGGCTTTTTTGTTGTTTCTCCTCTGATTTTGACCCTCTGCAAGTTTGCTTCACTTTCCTTTTCATTTATCAATATTCCGAACACCTCTCTCCTTTCTTCTTGATTCGCCATTAGTGCTTCAATTTCTTGTATGTCTAAGGAGAGACGGGCCATTCGTGGAGTTTGTTGGATGGCAGCCGAATAAGACAGTGCTTCAGATTTGCTTTGTTTGTCATGTATAGATTGCCATCTTCTTTTTGCAAGTAGAGCTTTGTCTGTCTGCGATATACTAAATGTAGAAGTCTGTTGAGAATGTGTCATCGGGTTATACAATTTGACATTGTCTATGGATGTTATCTTCATCGATGGTGTGATCGGAGTTGGGATAATTTTCTGCCGTTCGGAAAAAGACATATTGAAGCTCTGTTCAAATTGTACCATTGTCTGAGATTTTAGGTCTTCAGTCGAAGATTTTAGGTGATTAATTAGCAGTTTTCGTATCTTCGATAGGGAATTTCTTGTCTTTGCCTTGGGTAATATTTATATATGCTTCTTCATGATTTGTTAGTTGTTTGGTGGTCGAAGTAGCTAATTTCACTTCAGGTATCCCTTCAGAGGTATTTTCTGAGTTAGCATCAGAATTTTAATTTTTTCTTGGAAGTTCGTCTTCGCCTTCCTTTAAACGTGACAGGACTGGTTATTCTTTTACTTGTATAGAATCGGCATCAATGGGTGTTTGCTTAGAGTTGGTCATCGGATGATTTACAGAGTGTGCAGACTTTTGAAAGGGAATCACCATGTTTAAATGTGTCTTTGAGTGATGTCTTGTTTGTGGCCCCTCTTGATGATCTACTGTCTTTTCTTGAGTTTTCGTCTTTACCATCACGATGAGTCTGTGTGGACAGCCAGACAGGTCACGTCCGATTATAAGGACTCGTAAGTCTTTGCAGCGAGGTTAGAAGAGACTTATCTCTAACACTGTAGCTGCGAGGTAACATCTTTGAGGGTATGAACCTACGGTCCTCCAAGTTAGTCTTCACTTGTTGACAGGGTCAAAGGCATACGCCCGCAGTCCCCTGGAAAGAATAACCGTGGGAAGTAACAGTCAGGTCACAGACAGTTCAGTGGAGTTCAGGGTCAAAGGTGTGCGCCCGCAGTCCCCTGGAAGGAGTATCCGTAGGAAGTCACGGTCAGGTCCCTGACAGTCCAGTCACTGCCAGAGTCAAAGTGAGGGGCCTGTGACACTGAAGAGTAGATTCCGAATAGTATGAGGATTGAAGGTCTTGCAGTGTTAGTTATTCGGTGATGGTGAATCCAGTTGCTTCAAAGCGATAGAGTCCCATTTAGTTAAGAGTAGTTCTCTTAGGACTTGGGTTCTCTTGAAATAGTAACTTCACGTGTGTGACGCTCTTATATCAGTATGGAATTCAGTGTAAAGGGAGAGATGTCGAGATTAGAGTGAGGGCATGACACACACAGGTTGGGGAGGAGAGGGTCTACAGTGTTCGTAACAAGCTGTCCTACTTGTCACGGCGCGGCACCAAGGCACCAAGACGCCAAACAGCGAAACAGCAGACAGAGCCCTTTCGCAGCAGGGCTTACGCCGAAGGGCATTCGGGAGTTGTTTTCATGAACAGCTGTGCTGGCGCCGTTCAATGCACGTTGCAAGGATTCTTAAAGGGGCAATGTCTATTTCTCTCCCTTTGAAGCACTTCAGGCAAAATGATGAATGGAAAAGATTCTCTTTATGTAGATGGCGCTAGTAGCGCGTAGTAGCAGTATATCTGGTCCACACACAGCAAAACAGCAGACGGAGCCCTTTCACAGCAGGGCATACCATGGGCCTCATTACAACTATGCCGGTTCGGAAACAACAGTGCCGATAAGCTTACCGGCACCGTTGTTTCTGGACCGTCATATTACAGGTCTGCTTGCTGGAGTTGCTGTGCCTGGCAGGTCTGACCCTGCCGGGCACAGCGGCCACAGTAGGCAGACCACCACGGTGGCACCAGTAACATTATTAATGGTGCCGGTGCTTCCGTGTTCCACATTCCCATTGAGTCCTATGGGACTCAGTGGGAATGGGAAATTACTATTTACCGGCAGCTGACTTTCCGGAATGCCAGGGTTGTAATCCCCCAGTGTCATCGGCAAGTCACGCGCCGGTAAATATTTAAGGGTCTGGCGGCAACCAGCCAGTATTACCGGCACGGTTACCATCGGACTTGTAATGAGGCCCAATCTCTCTTGCCCAAATCCAACAACCCCTCTCAATATGACAAATGCCCTACGAATGCAAATCCTGTTACAGTAGGAAAAACCTCTCTCAGAATCCTTGGTTTTCTGTTGCCTACCCGAATACTCCCGGTTATTCCTTTTCACGTCCCTCTGATTATTCTTTCCCAAAACCCCAGTATACTGCATTGACAACAAACTACCATTCCCACAATCCCCCCTGTTCAGGTCACGATAAAAACTCTGGTCATTTTCATTCTTTCCACAACCCTACCAATTTCACTCATCTGAATTTACCCAACCCCCTACGATGAGGACTATAATCCCATAGAACACTTGTTTCATCTGACCCCATAGGATACTCAGAAATTCTACCACCCTCTTTTTCCAACACAAACACTTATTTACATGGTGACAGACAATGGACTAAACCTAAAGCTGTTTACCTGACAGGTCCCGACACAAGGGTAGGCAGAGTCAGGCAATTGACCAGAATCATACACACCTGACGGCCCTTTCCCTTTCCCACACGGATAAAAGGTGGAGTACAAGAGCACAGGATGAGCAAGGCAGACCGCATGACGTGAGAGCCAACTCAGCATGGCAGTTCAAAAGGAGATGAAAGACGGCACATACCAGGAGGGTGACAAGGAGAGAAGCGGCCTTGCCCTTTCCGATCAAGGGCCGTGAAACCTCTGCAGATGGAAACATAAGGCCGCAAACAATAGCCAGCGTGTGTTGCAGCAGGTGTCAGAGGTACACGAGACCCTCCCCTGCTGATTACCAAGCCATGGGGAGACGCTTGTCTCAGTGGTACCAACCTTAACTCCAAAGAGAAGAAAAGCCAAGGGGTTCATCACAGCCGGTGGGTCGAGGGGAGAGTTGATAAGATACCAAACTGTGTTGAACGAAAAGTAGCAAATGGCTGATTTGAACTGTGAAAGAACTATTGACAAAAAGGGGGAAAGCCAGCAACAGAGGAGTCCGGCACCACATGGGTGCTCACACAGCAAACTCTGGGCGTTTACCAGAAAAGGCTAAGAGGGGTCAAAGTGGTCATACAAGGGTCTTGTAAAATCCTCTCTTACCGTTGAAAGTCTTTGACCTACAAAAAATTGTGAAGGAGAGGGAATTGAATCCCACTTGGTGAAACTAGCGCATGAACTGTGTGTCGTAAAGGTTGGCAAGAGTGAACCCAGTGGAGGGATGCTAATGAGAAGGGGCGAAGTCTAAAAGGTTGGCAACAGTGAACCCGGCAGAGGGATGCTATCGGAAAGGGGCCAGACCTGAAGTCCCTATAAACAGAGTGTTGACAGGAGTAAAGCCGATTGAAGGATGCCCACAGTGAACTGTTTTGCAAAAAGGTGGCCAGAGTAAACCCAGCAGAGGGAGGCCGACAAACAGGGGTGAACCCTGAGGAACTGTTTAAAAAGACATTAAGACCATTAGGAAAGTAAGAAAAGCCATAGTGAACCTGCAGGAGGAAGGCTGACATTTGAAAGGGGTCCGAACCCGAAAGAGGGAGATCCAGAGGTGTAAAGTCATCACCCAAAGTTCATTGAGAAAGGAACTGTTAAATTGATTTTGTTGAATGCGACTTGTGAGGGGTCTTAGCGCGGCCGAGGGAGATCAAGGGGTGGAAAGTCATCAACTAAAGTATATGTAGAACAGAACTTTGTGTTTGTTTGTTGAAAACATCAAGCCCTCAAAGGCAAGAGACTTTTGTTAAAAGAAACTTAACCATAGAAGAACCTGATAGCTTTAACGGAACTCTCGGCTCGTGCTGAAAAAGCTCAGGTGTGTGCTGTGCTCAGGAGATGCACCTTGTCCCGTGCTCAAAACGTAGGGAAGGGAGACCCCTGGCCATCACATCCTGACTTATTGTTTACAACACTTCTTTCTTTATTGAAACCCTTATCCCACACTCTTTCTGTAATTAGTTGCAATAGTTGCAAGGAATTGACAATAGTTTTTTTTTTTAGCATAAGCCTTTTTTTCTTTGACAAGACGGCACAACGACTGCCTTATTTTTCATTTGATGGTTGAAATTTGCTCCCATCTTAGATTTAGGTTTAGGTTAGGCGTTTTTCCACTGTGCATTTACAGTTTAATAAACACCCTTGAACTGTGAACACCTGTGTCTGTCTTTACTGTTGCCACCATGAGTTCCTTACACATCCCTGTCACAGTATTGTTTACATTTTCCTGCAGGTAGGATTTTCTGAAAGGTAGGAGAAAATGGCCTGACCCTTGCTGTCAGATTTTCCTACCCTGCCAAATTTTCCTGCCCCTATATTTTTTACATTTTCCAGCCGGTAGGAATTTCTGGTAGGTAGTACAAAATGACCTGATCCTTGCTGTCACATTTTCCTACCCTGTAACATTTTCCTACCCTATAATTCTCACATGTTCCTGCAAGTAAGAATTTCTAATAGGTAGGAAAAAATGACAAGATCATTGGTGTTATATTTTCCTACCCTGTCACATTTTCCTACCTCTGTATTTTTTTATATTTTCTTGCAGGTAGGAATTTCTGATGGGTAGAAAAAAATGACAAAACCTTTGCTGTCAGATTTTCATACCCTGTCAGATTTTCTTACCTGTGTATTTTTTACATTTTCCAGCCGGTAGGATTTTCTGATAGGTAGGAGAAAATGGTCTGACCCTTGCTGTCACATTTTCCTACTATGAGAGGCCTGAAGGTACTCTCACATCTACTCCCTCAAGATCTTCTGTTCAGGTGGCCAGAGAAGGGCCAGCGCTTTTGGATCCCGATCCTAGCGGTGTACCTACGACGGAGGATCACCTGGGTGGAGGGTTCTTGGGGATTGGGGAGAGGGTGAGACACAGTATTCCCCCTTTTCTGAAAGTGACATAATTTCCCGTTTCCCAGCACTTACAGCATATTGTCATTCTTATCCTATTGTAACCCCTAAAGTAAAGTCCAGTATTGGGAAGATGAAGATCATCCCAAGAGTACTGCAGATTACCAATGGAAAGTACCATTATATTAGTGCTATGAAGAAGAGTAAGCCTGTAAATTACAAACCTAAATGTCAGGCATGTCCCACTAACAGGCTTAAAAAAGGTCAGGCAGTTGACCCTGATAACTTGCACCTGCAGCCTATTATCAATGGTCAGTGGTATAAAAGGTGGGAAATTCCGGCGTAAGCAGCAGAGGAGCAGTAGAGAGGCCAGAACAACTTGTGGAAAACCAGAGGAGAATGGGACGCCAAGACACTAGAGGAAGACCCTGGGTGTCATTACGAGTGTGGCGGTAAGGAGTTAACGGCGCCGGTAAAGGCGCCGGAGCCGTCAACCCCTTACCGCCACATTACGAGTTCTGCTCCCGGGATCCGCTAAGGCCGCCTGGTAAAACCGGGCGTCCTTAGCGGGTCCCGCGAGCAGACCAGGGTGCTAACAATGGGCCCATTAGTAACAGGCCCATTGTTAGCACCCTCCCCATTCCCATTGAGCCCTATGGGGGCTCGAATGGGAATGGGGATGGGTTCCTTGAATGAGGAATTACCGGGCCCTCCAAGGTCGGAATGGCCCGGTAATTCCTCATTCAAGGAACCCGGACCTGGTATCCGGTATGGGGGTAGCCATGCCGCTAATAGCAGCATAGTTACCTCCATACTCGGAATGACCCCCCCTGTGTGGTCAAGTGTCAATAAATGGTGAGGGAGCCGTGTATCCAAGAAGCAGGAGTACGAGACAGAGAAGGGAGCCGTGAAGCTGGATGGTCCCGTTGTTGTGGCCAAGAAGTGCTCATTCGCCTCAGCGGAGGAGTCCTCCAGTGGTGTCAGAGGGGCAGGCAATGGAATCATGATCTCAAGTCCCAGAAAGCAGCGGACTACAAACAAATGAGGCAATGGGTGAGTCTCACCAAAATGATGTCCTGAAACCCGGTGCGTGTAAGCAAAGACATTACAATGTGTTAGGAATGCCTGCATGCAATCAGCATGTCTCCGAAAGCCTCGAAGTGAAATAGAAGGCAAAGCAAAGACATTACAATGTATCTGGAGGGCTCGCGGGCAGTCGGTACGTCCCCGAAAGCCTCGAAGTGAAATAGAAGGCAAAGCAAGACATTACAATGTATCAGGAGTGCTTGTGTGCAGTAAGAATGTCGCTGAAAGCCTCCAGCTGAAATAGACTAAAGCCTTACAGTTCAAAAAACAAAGAAATTCAAGTTGCTAAAATTAAAGACGCTGGCAGTGTGAACTTGCAGCTGAGGGGAGCCAGCGAAAAGGAAGCAAAATATCAAATAAGCAGATTTATGTTAAATCAACAACCCACATTAAAGAAAGAGAAAGAGAGAGAGAGAGAAACATCTATTACACAAAGTATTGTGAACTTTTCAGCCTAAAAGAATCGCCAAGATGGCAGAGAGTGGGGCAAGGACTACTGGTTGCGTGACCTGTAATGGGAGGGCTGTGTGGCTCATAAACTGCGCCTATACCAGGGAAGTCCCAGCCCATCCAGAAGGAGGCAGAAGCTTTGGGAAGGAAACCCCTGAACACTTTTGATATGTGGGTTACAAACCAAGGTGGGAAGCTTGAGGAAGAGATCTAAGTGCCCTTGGAACTGTGTTCATTGTGACTTTGAATTTGAAGCTTGGGAAAGAACCTTAAGCTCCCTTGGAACTTAGTTTATTGTACAACAGAACTTGAAGCTTGGGGAAGGGAACCCCTGAGCTCCTTTGGAACATTGCTTCGTTGAGAATCAATAGGTTGGGTAAGGGAAACGGGAAACCCATAGCTCCTTTGGAACATTGTTGTTCCAAACAGTGAAACAGTGCTTAAGCTTGGGGAAGGGAACCCTAAGCACCTTTTTGAACTTTGTGTTTCAAACGATATTCTGAACTTAAGGAAGCGGACTAGAAATTGCTCCAGACTTTTACTGTGAACACTATTTTGAGTTATAATATCCCTACACTGCATTTAGGTATTAGAAGTGAGGGCAAGCATAGGCTTTGACAGAGACAGACTTTTGCTTTGGATTTCTGGACATAGACATTACTTAGTTTCGTTAGGTAGGGCAATCCCCACCATAGCTATAGGGCCAATTAGACATTATACACATTCTTACATTTTAATAAAGGTTTTCAAAACTGTTACATCTGTTTTCTATGTCATCTCTTGTCTTGATACCCTGCCTGTCTCACACTACCCTGTCAAACTTTCCTACCCCTACATTTTTCAGATAGTCCTCCAAGTAGGAATTGCTGATGGGTAGGAGAAAATGACAACACTTTTGCTGTCAGATTTTCCTACCCTGTCAAATGATCCCATCTTTTTTATTTTGTACATGGTCCTGCAGGTTGGAATTTCAGATGGGTAGGAAAAAATGACAAGACTTTTGCTCTCAGATTTGCCTGCGCTGTCAAACTTTCCTACCTTTATTTTCTTTTGCATTTTCCTGCAGGTAGGAATTTCTGATGTGTAGGAAAAATGGAAAGACCTTTGCTGCCCGTTTTTATCAGTCTGCCACATATTTATACCTTTCTAATGTGAACATTTTCCTGTAGGTATGAATCTGTGATGGGTTTCAAAAAATGCCATGCATATTGTGGTTAAATTGTCATAGCCTGTCAAATGTGCCTACCCATTAAATTGTAACTACATTTTCCTTGTGTTAGGATTTTCTGATGGGTAGGTGAAAATTACATCACCATCCATTTCAAATTATTCTACACAGTCAAATGTTCCTATCAGTAGGATTTTCTGACAAATAATAAATTGTCACATTGCCAACTCTGTCAGATTTTCCTAATAATAGGAATTGCTGACAGGTAGCAAAAAGTGGCATTACACCGGCACTGCCTGGCAAGGTGAACGATTGGTAGTTTGGGGCGGTCATGTGGGAGAGGTCAGGCAGTGTTAGCCGGGTGTAGCCTGGTGAACCCCCCATCTTAATAAAGTAAGGAGGCTGGTGATGCAGCATGCACACGGCGCATGTGAGGTGGGATATTGGCACTGGAAGCAAGGCTCTCAACGTGACACTTCCTCTCATCATGGGAGAACTATATTGAAACAAATGTCAGAGTTTGTTAGATTTATGGGGACCTGTCTGACTCATGCAATGGACCCAAGGATCCGACAGTATAAGAGTGCTGTCAAAGCACGTCTTCCTCTGATTATGGACATTGGGGTGAACATTATGAAAGAATAGAAAGAATCACAAAATATTGCGATGCCCAGGTTCATGTCAAAGTTGTATTGTCTAAAAGGGAAGGAAACCTTTGTCAGTCTATAGAGGTGGATGAGAACCTCTCAAGCCTGTTGGGAGATCCTTAATGTCAACAGCGGAGGAGTCTGTGAGAACCCAAATTGATAAGAAGGTGGATCCTATGATACAGTCTTTTTTTACTTGGAACATTTATGGATCATATACAACAGAGATGGTATACAACTGTTGGCTCTCCAGATGTTTTGGGCTGCAACTCTCATCAGCCCTTGCCATACTAGTCAATGGTTAGGAATCATGGCAGTTGTAGACCAAAACATCTCAGCCACAGGTTGTAGACCCCTGCAATAAAGGATGGGTGTAAAAACAATATGCACCTTCATTAGCAGACAGGCAGAAGTAGGTAGAGCTATTGTTGCACCTCTCTTATGATTGAGTCAGACGGGCAGCTATGGCCATGTTAACATCTGTTTCTGCCAGAAAGTATGTGTATATCAACAACTGGTGCACACACTGGTCTCAGAACTGTATCGCACGAAAGTTGTTGGTTGAGGAAAAGATTCTCTTGGGGGTTCTCTGGAAAATAAAGTGCACAAAACTGATAAATATGCTGACAAACTGAGGGAAAAGGAAAAACCATCAGGTAGATGCAAATAGTCAGGAGGGCAGAAGGCTAAAACACAGCTAGCTGCTAGATTTCAAAACAGTCAGAAGAGGGACAAATTCAGGTGAATGGTGGTCAGAGGGAAGTCTCTGGTGAAACGACAGAGATCCTGTCAACCAAGGTTGGACCTTAGGAGCAAACTTCAGCACTTTTCCAAGGTGTGGGAGACATTATCTTCAGATTCATGGATGATAAGGACAATATGTCTTGGATACGGCATAGCATTCAGAGATCCACTGATGACATCTGGACCAATTTGTTTATTTTATTTATTTATTTATTAATGATATGTTATAGTTTAAATAAACTTTACACACATATGAAATTCATAAAACATATAACATTAAAACAGTCTTTCATACATTCATTACAAGCATTAAATCACACAATACAGATAAATATTTGATTAAGAGGAGAAAAGTAGCACACATTTTTTTTTAAAATCAGTTTACTATATATGCCTTATATCGTAAACATTTTCTGCGATAGTCTGCCTTCACTGAATGACGGCGTATTGGGGTGCAAAGCATGCGTTTATTGCACATAAGTAGTACTAGGATGTACCTTTCATCAACTGACAGGCAGTAACCACGCCCTAACCGGATGTCCCGCCTCTTTGCCGTGTCCATGGTAACGCAGGTCCCTCCTTACCGGATGTCCCTGTGCTGTAGTGACGTCATGTGTTGTATTCAGGGGCGTGTTGGCGTAGGAAAGGGTGTTTTCCGGTGGTGATGTCGTGGGTGAGGTAATATTTTGGGGGCTAGGCGTGGTCCAGCAGGGATGGTGACATCACGGGCGTGTCCCTGAAGTTTCCCCTAAGGCCTAACCTAATAGTGACGTCATGTTTTGTGTTTAGGGGTGTAAGCATAGATAAGGGCGTTTCCTGGTGGTGATGTCGTGGATGAGGTAATATTTTGGGTTAGGCGTGGTCCAGCAGGGATGGTGACATCACAGGCGTGTAAGTTTCCCTTAAGGCCTAACCTAATAGTGATGTCATGTTTTGTGTTTAGGGGTGTGTAGGCATAGATAAGGGAGTTTCCCGGTGGTGATGTCGTGGATGAGGTAATATTTTGGGTTAGGTGTGGTCCAGCAGGGATGGTGACATCCCGAGGGTGTCAAGGTCCAGGGCTCTGGGGAGATGATGTAGGCATGAAGTTGTGATGTTAGGGGGCAGGCCGGAGGGCATTGTGGGGGTGATGTAGTTATGTGCCCTCCCATAGGGGCGTAGTGTGGTGTATATATAGAGAAGGAACTCTGGAGAGAGGTAGACGGTGCTCTTGGAGTCTGACTGTACTATTTTCATAACGCTAGCAATACCCCGGAATCATGAAGCGTTACAGCTACTACTCTAAGAATACCGTAGGGAAAGACGCCTGCAACATCTCTGAAAATGCCGATAGTCCTAGAAGTCCGACAACAATAATTCCTGTAGCTGATGAGGAATCGCAATGCCCCACTGATAGTGGGATGGCGTATGAGGATGAGTTGAGCCAGGGCCTTTTTTTAATGAATCTGGGTGATATGACACCTCCTGATTCTTACCCTTTTAAAGATGCTGATGGTGTAGTGGCTGGTATAATGGATGCAGAGTATAGAGAGGCCGATCTGAAGGCTATGGACGATTCTATGAAGACTCTTGAAGAGCCCTTGTATGCGGATCTGGGGGTTTTGGACGTGACCCCGGAGTTGGAAACAAGTCCAGATGAAGATAGGCTGTTTATGGAGACAGCTGATGCTGTGGAGGCTGGATTGTCTATGGATGCCGCTGTTGCTATGGAGGGGGAAGCGGAGGGACCTGTTCTGTGCAATTTGGTATGTAGGAAAAGGGTGTGTTTGTGTGAACTATGTGTAAAAATATATATATATATATTGAAGAGTTAAATTTCTTTCTTTTTTGAATTGCAGAAAACGGCAGATAAAGTTGACGATGCTGAAAGTCAGCGGCCTTCATTTAATACCGTCAATTTTTACTGTGTGTGCTGTTAAAAAATGATCGAAAGTCCAGCAACACAAGCCCATAATAAGTGTAAGAAGCGTATTTGTTTAAAACGCTTTGAAAGTTCTGATGAAGAAGAAGAATAGGAAGCTATGATTTTTTTGGAAACCTCAGCTGTTCAGGCTTTTGCGGCCTGTGTAGTGAAAGTATGCTTGAAGCGTGATTATTACCGCTGGTGCTATGGACATAAATGCTATGACCCGCAACAGGATGCTCATGACCGTTTACTTCCGAATTATCACACTAGAGCAATACGTCGGATATGTTTTATGTTGAATTCATATAAAGCTTTTCAGTTGCTTAAAGCTGTGTATAAAGGCATGGGCATGTGTGTACATGCTAGTGTGGAGAGTGTTTTATCTAAAACATGGATAGAAATATACCATTGCCGCAATCCTGAGAAAAAATTGAGATCTTTACAAATGGCTGGTCCTGTGCTTTTTAGAAACAGGGTAGTCGGTTTAATGGATAAAGATTTTTGTGACCTGTACACTTTTGGGAATCCCCTGAAGCCTTGTGTAGCACACCGGAAACTGTTTTAAAGAGAGACGAAATATCCAGAGTTTGTTTCTTATATGTGTATATTTGTTTCTAGGATAAGATTTCTGAAGGGCCAGCAAGGCGTGTGGATCGTAAACTGAAACCTGGCCGTGTATGTGTGGAAAAACTGTTATACGCTATGCTGAAAGAGCGGATATCGGAAATTGCCCCAGATACCCTGAAATATCTACAGATACCTACCCCCCGACCAGAGCCGTTTTGTAAAAGTTTGATGTGTATAGGTAACATATGTACTAACACTTGGCTCCCAGTATTGGATGAATACTGGCATCTGTACAAATATGATATGGGTTCTTTATATCTACACCCTAGAGAGGTATTACATCAGCTTTTGGAGCAATTGTATGAACATTACTTTAGCATTAAAGGATACGTTTTACAGGACTGCAAATTGTATGAACTTTTAAATGCCTCAAGTGTTTTATGTATACAGAGTTATATGCGGGGAGAAGGGGGGATTTTGTATAATGCTATTTATAAGGCTGCAGAAGAAATATCAGAAAGGGTGACATTGTGTCAGACGCTATATGTATAAGAGTTGTAAGAAAATCATCTTTCATCCATTATGCCTTTGTTTATTTTTTGAAGTGTTTCAGCGGTGAACATCTCTTATTGAAGCATGCATGAAAGCTATTATGATGAAAGCGGTGTTGGCAGTTATAGGGGTGTTGATGCTCTTTATAAAAAACTACAACATGACAAGAAAGCTATCTCACGCTGAGCTGTTAAGGAATGGTTATCTGGTGAAGAGGCATATAGTCTTCATAAAAATGCTAGAAAACATTTTAAAAGAAGAAGAACCGTGGTTTTCCAAAGAGACGAACAATGGCAGTGTGATTTAGTAGATATGAGGTCCTATGGGAAGCAGAACGATGGGGCGCAGTACATCCTGACGGTTACTGATATTTTATCAAAATACGCGTTTGCTGAAGTTTTGAGGGATAAGACCGGATCAAGAGTGACGGCTGCTTTCAAACATGTTTTTAGCAAAGGCCGGGTGCCTGTAAAATTACAAACGGATGCCGGCAAGGAGTTTTTAAATAGACCCTTCAAAAATCCTTTAAAACAACATAACGTGTATCATTTTATAACGTAAAATGAGGTTAAGGCTCCTATTGTTGAACGCTTTAATAGAACCTTAAAATCTAAGATTTGGAGATTTTTTACAGCAAAGAATACCCATCATTATGTGGATGTTTTACAATGTTTTATAGAGGTATACAACAATAGATATCATCGATCTATAAAAATGACTCCAAATTCTGTAACGTCTGAAAATTCCCTAACTGTTTGGAAAAACTTGTATGCTGACATAGTAACGAGGAAGGTCAAGAAACCATCCTTTCGAGTGGGGGACCATGTCCGGGTTTCCAAGCTTAAAGGTGTCTTTACAAAGGGGTATCAGCAATCACTTACTGATTAAATATTTATAGTGACCAAAGTGTCTGTGAAAGAGGGGGTTTACATCTACCAGCTGATTGATTATGATGGTGAGGGTGTGAGCAGTAAATTTTACACCGAAGAGTTACAGAAGGTCACCAATGAGCCCCAACGCTTTTATAGGATTGAGAATATTCTTCAGAGTAAAGGTAAAGGAAATAAAAAACAAAGTCTGGTAAAATGGACAGGGTGGCCTGAGAAATTTAACAGTTGGGTTAGCGCTTCATCTCTAAAGGATCTAAAAAGCAAAGGCGCTCCCTGAGAAGATGGAAAGCAGTGGATTTTATATCACCTTACCCAGTAACGCTTCTCTCGATACATTCCCCAACAATGAAATATAAAATTATTGTGTTAAAATAGCCAAACCCGTTGATTTACAAGGATTGTGGGAAACGGGTCTAATGGAGATTCAATACCCCCATACCTGGGACACCATGTCTAGAAGAGAGGCCAAATTTACCATCAAGCGTGAAGGTCCTATTGAACTGTTACACGCCGGCTTTCCTCCTGGATTTTACAGCAGTATACAAGCTTTGTTAGAGGCTATCAATAAAAGTCTCGCAAACATTGAACGCTATTCTGATATACAGTTGTTTCTGGATAAAGTGCAGAGAAAAGTATTTCTAAAATCGACGGATCTTACCACTGAGTTTATATGTACTCGGAAGCTTTTTCGTGTTTTGGGAGCGTTCAACATGTAAAAGTACTAAAGATTTGGACAAAACACGTGCTGATATTGATGGGGGCTTTTACAGTCTTATGATCTACAGTGATATAGTAGAATATCAAAGGGTCGGTGACTCCTAAGCTCCCCTAATGAGAACAGCCCAGGTGAAAGGTGAAAATAATGGCATTGTTAATATACAATATATTAAACCTGATTATATACCGGTTTCTAAGAGTCATTTTGACACCATCAATATACAGATAAGGGATGATCAGGGGGAGTTGGTGTCATTTAAATACGGGAAGGTCCTAGTGAAACTACATCTCTGTCCTAGGAGAGAAAAAGACTATTAAAAACATCGTATTTATGAAAAACTATGGGGAGCCGTACGTTTATAGGGATTATTACCGCCGGCAAGCTGGTTATGGCAATCAACCTTACTTTCAAGGGGCGCCCGTTATGTATGGTACGGGTTTCAGAAGTATTTTTAGAAGCCTCTTTCGAAGGGCTATGCAGTTTCTATGAAAGGGGTTTGAATTAGCCAAACCACATGTGAAAACAGCAGCTACAAATATTGCTACGGATGTGGTGTCTACGGCTACAACCTCCATCGCAAATCCTTTTAACCAACCAACGCAAGAGGGTTCTGGCCTGGTTTATGTGAAAAAATAACAAACAAAAGAAAAAGGAAAACATCACACAGATGGGGGCCTCCAGGGCCGCATAAAAAACCAGGATCAGCAGTGAAAACTGCTCAGAAGAGAAAAAGAACTTGTAAGAACAGATCGACCAAGAAAAATAAAACTAGCACCGGCATCAATATTTTCTAAAAGATGGCATTTATCCATTGTGCGTCGGGGGAATGTGTCAAATCTGAACTCGATCTGTTTGCTGTACCCACGACACAAACTAGCATCGGAAACAGCTTTTTCATGGAAGTGGCTCCCCTTGCTGCACTATCTCCACTAGCACCTATAGAGATTTACATATCAGGCTCAACAGAGATGTACCTGGATTTAAATGACACGTTACTTTACCTCACTTGTAAAATAACAAAGGCTGATGGATCAGCTATCCCAGCAACCGCTAAGGTTGCTACGATTGCTTACTCCATGGCTACCCTCTTTAATCAGGTGGATATTACTCTAGGCAACCGTCTGATTACACAGAGCTACAACATGTACACCTATAGGGCCTATATAGAAAGCATTTTGAACTACAGCAATGATGCTTTGGGCACTCAATTTACAGCGGGGCTTTTTTATAAGGACACAGCAGGCCATATGGAGGATTATGCTCTAGATGGGTCTAAAGCCGGTTTTCTAAAAAGAGCGGCACATGCCACAGGGAGCAGAAAATTTGATTTACTAGGTCGTCTACACTCCGATCTATTTTTCCAGGAGAAACTAATGGTAAACAGCATTGATCTGAAAATTAAACTTTCTAGAAATAAAGATGCTTTTTGCCTCAACAGCGATGATGCTGAAGCCTACAAGCTGATCATAGTATCAGCTAGTTTATTTATTAAAAGGGTGAATGTGTCCCCACGGTCAGATTAGCTCATGCTGATGCTCTACAAGTATCAAACTTAAAATATCCGGTGAAGCGGACATCTTTGAACATTTTCAGTGTTTCAGCGGGTAGCCATGTCGCCAGTCAAGATAACTTATTCCTTGGACAGTTACCGAAAATAATCATCATTGGTTTTGTGGACAACACGGCTTTTTCTAGGGCTTACGCCAGCAACCCTTTTAATTTTAAACATTACAACATCAACTACGCAGCTCTTTTTAAAGACGGGTCGTTATACCGTCTAAAGCCTACTGCCACAGTTTTCAACAAAAAAATACAATTAGGGAGTATTTGGGACTTGTCTCCATCAGCGGTAAACACATGCATGATAAAGGTTTTGTAATACCCCGTGACGATTATGATGGGGGTTATACTCTGTTAGCTTTTGATTTGAGACCTGATAATACATCCACCGGTCATTATAATCTTATTAGGAATGGTAATCTACGCATAGAGGTACGCATTGCTGCAAATTTACCCAACACTGTGAATCTAATTAATATGGCTCTATTTGACTCGGTTATGGAACTCAACAATCAACGACAAGTATTGTACGACATGTAATGGATACTTACTAGATCAAACGTTTTCTAAGTAAAGACAAACACGCTAAGAAAACATTCAAGGGTGTGTATTCATGTGATAACCTTCCAAGAGACATAAGTAATGAGCGACCCATTAGTCTTGTGGCGAACACCGATCCCCAAGATCAGGAAGGCACCCATTGGATAGGTATGTTTATAAACAAGGATACAATAACCGTCTTTGACAGCCTGGGTTGTTTCCCAAGCCACCCCATATACAGAGGCGCAATCCTGGACTATGTGAAGGATATAGCCCCCGTCATACATTATAATAGAACACCTGTGCAACATCCTGAAGACATCACGTGTGGACAGCACTCCTGTTACTTTGTATCTAACATGTCTGAGAAAAACTCTCTGATAAGGGTTATGCAGACCTATTCACTGGAGCTCCGGCAAAATGATGTCATGGTTACAGCTTTTTTGAATAAGAACAGCTTTCGGAGATCCCCTGTAAATGTTTTTGATCGTTGGCAAAAATGTACTCTTGTTACTAAACTTTAGAATTGTGTACAGATATAAATAAACACAATTTCCTTTTAATTGAAACAGCCTTTTTTGTCTTATTTTTCATTTATTTAATATTTTATAAGTATGCATAGTTAAACATGATCGAAATGATTAGACGCAACGCATTTAAAAGTATGAATAATGTTTTTAATGTAGTTATAATTTTTTTTTTACAGAATGGAAAGCTAATATTATTAAAAAAACATATACATGTATATACATATTTTACAATGGTTAAAGAATTTGTTAAAGAAAAAAAGAGGTTACACGTTAAACCAAGAGGCGCGTTTACTGGATTTTTTATTTTTTATTTTTTTTATTGACATTTCAGATGATTCAATAGCTGATGTTAAGGGTTTGATGTCAGAGTCTTTTAAATTTTCCAACAGTTCGCGATGTCCCATATTTCCAATTAAGGTTGCGGGCAGGTTCACAGCGGCAGCTGCTTGCATAAACAGGTCCCGCCCTCGAGGTTTTGTGTGTCTTCCAAAAGCCTGACGATTGGTAATGCTTCAAACTAAATCGTGAACATTTGATCCTTTAACAACTGTTCCTTTATAGACAAATTCTCCCTTGTTGTTCCATGTTGCCACATCTTTTTCACTTCCCATTTTGTTCAGCAAAAGTTCTGCATTTTTCCGATAACAGGGGTTTATAGTGTCCAAAACTTCCATTACAATAGGATCCGGGGCAGAGGTTGATAGGGAGGGTTTAGAGCTAATTGCAGGGTCTTCGGGGAGCATGTACAACGTCAGTTTATTTTTCTCATTTTCGGCCTGTCTAAAGTATGTTAAGTATTTTTGTAGAATTGTTGAATAGAGCCCCACCTTATCATAGTCTGATAAATCATGCCGTTTTAAATCCTCTTGCATTTCAGAATTAAGCCTTAAAGTGGCTGTTTTTCAGATATCTGCTTCTTCCCGCTTCGGAGTACTTATTCCCTCCAACTGGCGTTTGTCAACCAAATGCATCTTTTGGGCATGCTCCATTAACCACCCCTTAAAAGCCTAGTAATCAGAGGCAATGCCAAACGTAGGAGCGTGCCTATAAAACCCCCAGATTGTTTTAAAAGCTTTCTTTTGGTTTTTATAGACGACCTCTTGTTACACAGCTTTTTAAGGAGGGTTTTTTTTCTTTTTTAAAGCGCCTAGCTGCCAGGTGGATAACGGAACGTTACCCTTTATAGGGTTGAAGGCAATCTCTGCTATAGCCGATACTAGATCATCAGAGGCTGAGCACAAAATGGCCTTTTGTTGTTGGGGTGGAGCTGTTACTAGCATTTTAAGAAGAGCAAAGTTCCTACATATACGGGCCGTCATGGTAGCTGGTCGTCGTCGTCGCTAATGAGGAAAGATTGTTTTTCACCAGGGTTTTCTAGACGTCTTTTGTACGTAAACCACTGGTATATCCGGAGGGAAAACACCAGCCCTCAATCTGTAGTCTTCTAAAGTGTTTGTTTTTAGACCCACCAAGAGGTAACCGTAAGGTTTTAAGGTAGCGTCTTCAAAAGCCTCCATAAAAAAACGGGTATTACCCGGGTACATCTGTCTGGCTAGGACGGTTAGTTGGTGTTTATATCTAGGGTTTTTAAACAACACTATATAACTGGCGTTTAATGTTATCGAGCGGTTGCCCTTTCCGTGGTAGAATACATTTTGAACAATGTAACAAATGCTAAGGTTCCTGTGATGTGAGTATTGTGTAAAGGCTTTTTCGATTTCCGAGCTATGCCTTCCTTCCATCATAAGATCATCTACAATAATCATATTAACAAGATTTGGTGGTAGCAGCAAGCGGTCGTCATTCAAAGAATTTGGTAAACCCTCCTCAAACTTCAGATGTGGTATTTTAGATGCCAATTCATTATACAAGGGCTGCCAGCAAGAAAAAAACCAGATCACATTTTCAGGAATCGTATTCATAACAGAGGGTGCATTTTCTAATAGCTGTTTAATAAAATAGCTGTTACCACAGCTAGAAGGTCCCGCTAACACGCATGAAAAAGGGTGTAGGAACCGGGTATCCATCGTATACGATGTTCCCTTTTCAATAACCATAGGGCAATGTCTTGTAATTAGCAGTAAGCACATGCTTATCAAATACTACCCTCAAGGTTTTTGCAGCGTTTCACTGCTAATCTCCCATTGTTTCTTTTTTCGCACTATTGAAGGTTGTTGAACTGTGACATTTCTGGTTATATTGTTTAAAGAGTACTCCTGCACCAGCTCCTTTAAACTGTCAAAATAAATTTTTATACTGTTGCTAACATTTAAAGTGATACCCTTTACTATCATACAGACAACACCGTTGGATGTCCTATAGGAATAGGTTTTGGGACCTGCAGAAACAAATTCTACAATGTGTTCGCCCGGAGCTAGTTCGCTTGTTAAATTACCGAGATAGTCCCCCAGGGGCGGGTCCTCGTCACCGGGGGAGGTTACAAAAATAACAGAATGAGTATCGTGGTACAAACAACGTTCTTGGAGGGCATCCATGACTTTATAGAGCTCCAAACGGGCATGGGCGGTTGTAAAACATGCAATAAAAATGTTTATGTTGTTGGAGCACGTTGGGTACTCTTTGGCATACTTCCAACAAAGACACGCTGTTTCCTCGTCTATAAACTGTAAGCTTAAAATGTCATAGCCCAGGTCAAAAAGATAAGCGGTCAACTCTTCGGGGTCCGTTATAATGGCTGTGTTTGGAAGGTTGGTTCTTTGCGCAAATTTACCCCATAAGGAATTTAAACACAGTTTAGCTAACTGGCCAGTAGCATAACACAAAATGTGGGGGCCCCCCTGCGAGCCATGCTGAGGGGCCCCCCCCCCCATCTCGGCAACAAATCACGGTCGTGCCACACTCTAGGCCGGCCTAGATTATCAATCTTGCACAATACGCACGAATGTGCTGCTGAAGGGTATGCCGCACACTGTACTAGGAGAAAGATATAAATATGTGTTTTAATGCAATATACAGCAAACTTTCTGAGAATAATTGGCCAAAAAGCCACAGTGTTTGCAATTGTTTTGTAGGGTAACACCAATCCAATATATGCAAGTCACCAACGGTGCACAGGAACATTAATGCTTTGCTATTAAAAATGCCATGCCACATTGAAAACATGTCCCACTGGCTGCACAATGTAGACCAGTGTAGACACGTTATGAAATTACAGTAAAGCATGCCAGGCCACATTTATACAGACCTAGAATGGATGCACAAAAATGCCAGTCGAAGCAATAACACTCATCAAGAAGAGAGCACACATTGAAGCCCGGGTCTCTGCTGCCTCGAACAACAAAAATACCAAACTCTTTAAAATCTTCATGGAACTCGTCAATCCTGTTGCGGTCTCCACCTCTCCGGTTCCCTCCCAGGCCCTCTGTATGGCTGTGGCCTCTCACTTCTCAACTAAAACTCAGGACATCCTGTCCGCTATCTCCTCTTCCTCTCCCTCTTCCTCTCTCAGCCCCCCTTTGGCCATCTCTACCTCTCCTCCTCCTTTCTCCTCTTTCTCTCTGACAACACCTGACAAGGTTTCCAGACAAGTCCGATCCATGAAACTCATCCAAACAGGTGCTCCCCTGCTCCTCCAGAACCATCAAGGGCCATATTGACACCCTTGCTGCACCTTGGCCAATTTCTGTAATCACTCTTTCACCACTGTAACATTCCCCTCTCCCCTTAAGCACTCCCTTGTGCACCCACTCCTCAAGAAGCAGTCTGCCGATCCTACCTGTCCGGCAAAATATCGCCCGTCTCTCCATCACACCTTTCCTGGGAAAACTCTTGGAAAAAAGCTGGACATCTCCCAGCTTACTCTCCATGTTGAATCTGTTGGTTGTCTCCATGATCATAAATCTAGCTCCAGAGCTACCAGAGGCACGGAAACATCTCTCCTGAATACCTGTGATGACCTGCTCTCTAACCTTGATTCCAGCATTCCTTCTGTCCTAATCCTCCGTGATCTTTCCTCGACTTTCGACACAGTCAACCACGCCATCCTGATCAATCGACTACGTGAGAACCTGGACATCATGGATCAGGGTCTGGAGTGGCTGACCTCCTTCCTCTTGGACTGCCCCTCCCAGGTCCAACTTGGTCCCTTTTTTCCATCATCTCTCTCTTCCTGTGGCATTCCCCAGGGCTCTATCCTCTTACCCTGGTTTTTCAACCTCTAGTTGGCCCCTTTGGCCCACCTGATCTCTACCTTCTCCTCTAACTTTCAGTGTTATGCAAATGGCACTCAGCTTTCCTTCAGGCTCCTCTCATCTCTTGCTCATTCCTGACTGTCTATCTGTGATTCAGGATTGGTGGACCTCCAACGATATCGACATTAGTGCCATTAAGATGGAGATCCTTCTCATTGGGACCCCTGCCCCTGCTTACCCTCTCTCACTATGGCCACCCACCTTGGGCCCTCTTCCTTCACCTTCCTTTGAGGCAAAAAACCTTTTGTGTCATCTTCGACTCTACTCTCTTTTCTCTCCTCACATCTCGGACGTCGCCAAGAGGTCCCACTACCTACCAGCTGCTCCTCCTCAAAGGGACTCTTCCCTTTCTCACTTTTCCCCAGAAGCTCACTATCTCCAGAGCCCTGTTTCTCTCTAGGCTGGACTACTGCAACAGCCTCTTTCTCAAGCTGCCTTCCTCTACTCTCCGCCCTCTGCAACTTATCCAGAACAGGACAGCGAGACTTGTGCCCTTGGCCACAAGCCCAGGGATCATATCTCTACAGCCCTGAAATCTCTCCACTGGCTCTCGGTGGTTGCAAGAATAAAGTTCAAGGCCCTTTGCATTGTCCACAAGGCTTTCTGGGGTCGGGCCCACACTACAACCAACACTCTCTTCCAAAATACCTTTTTTTCTCTAGCCCTTCCACCGGCTACCTCTAACTCTCTAAGAGCTAGATGCTTCTTCAGGCAGAGAGTGGGGGTGGTAGATCTCTCTCCTCTGCAGATGCCTCCCTTTGGAATGGCCTCCCTTCCCCTCTCAAACTTTAGCGGACCACCTGATGTCCGGAAGCAGCTCAAAACTTTCCTCTTCTCCTCTGCTTTTGCTCTCTGCCTCCCCTACTGACCTACCTGACCTACCTGTCTGCTGTACCGACTGGTTGCTTGGCTACCCTCAGAGTCTCACTGAGTCCAGGCTCTTTCTTGATCAGTCACCCTTGCACTGCCGATGGCCTACCATGCACCTAGGGACTGTAACTGTAACTCTACAGTCCCTTGTTCTCCTTGCCCTACCCAGAGCTGCACTGTCCTGGCTACACTTACTCAGAGAATTACAGCCCTGTTTTCCGCGCCCTTCTTCCTTGCACTCCCCCCTCCCTTTCCCCTTGCATTTCTCATTCTCGCACTTGCACGATTTGAATAACACAAGGCCTAGTAAGATCATTTGTCTTGTCACTCCCTCTATCTTCACTCCATTGCTTGTCACGCCAAGAATCACTTGTGTACAGGCGCGTTATAATAGACTTCTATCATATCATTTTATCACAGATGCTCAAAAAAATATACAATGCTGCAGTAAGAAATGGCTAGACTGGCAGCACCCAAATGCCAATCTAGCCAGGTAATTACACTTAGCAGGACTGTTTTATCAGAAATGCGCAGTTAAAAAAAAGTCATACCAAATTGAGGAATAACTAGACTGGCTGCACCAAAATGCCCCTCTAGCCACTAATACCACATATCATGCCTGCTTAGCCTGGACATGGACAACCATTATGATTTATCGCACAATCCCACCTCCCACGCATGCCCTCTCCCTCCCATGCCCTACCCCAACCTCCAAAATCAGCTCCTTGGCCCAGAATTACCTTAACGTCCCTCCTTCTTGTCCTAGAGCTTACGTTTAAGGCTCCTGGCCTCATAGGTAAGTACTGGGATGAGAAAGAGTGGGATTAGGAGTAATGAAGATACAGGTAGCTAAGTCAGGCATTACCTCCATGTACCTCTACCTCATCCCAGTGCTTGTGTATGAGGCAACTACTGCCTCATACACAATTACAGGGACAAGGAAGAATAGGGCTAGGAGTAATGACGATTACCAATAAGTAATTAAAGCATTAAACACAAGTAGGGTCTTAACAATATTCAGTTGACTGGGCTGCAGCACTTGCCCCAGTAATTTTGGGCTATGTTAACTCAACCTGGCTGACCTTCAGAGCAGTTGCCAGATAGAACAGGACACCGATGTTAAACGGCACCTAGGTTAACAAGGGCCAAGCAGTTACTAACGTAAAGCATTTCACTGTTAGTACCTGCATTCAAATGCCAAATCTTTTAGGCAATTGAAATTGTGATGTGTGTTTAGCACTTTCACGGCAGGGAAGTGATTGGAAGTGTAGACAGAGAACCGGAGACCATTCATTCTCACAACAGTTCATAAGTGGGTGCTTTCACACTTAAAGGAGAGAGTTAACTGCTTGTAACATTGAAGCTGCACTAGAATAGTTTCATTAAAATGCATAAAGAAGTTAGATGCCCCCACACAAAAAAGTTTGCCTCCCCCACCACCCGTGAAGTTAGCGCTTCCCCCAACATTTGAAGCATCAGCCCCCTGAAATGTAGGTTTTGTTGCGCCCATGAGCACAAGCACAAACACCATTCACCATATACACGCATGTACACCAGCCATCCTTACATTTAGGTGTGCACTCTTTCACCATGCAGGCACACCCAGGCAGCCACCCATACATTTAAGTGTGCACCCTTTCACCGTACACGCACACACGCACAACCAGTCACCCATACATTTGTGTGCACCCTTTCACCATACACTCACAGACACACGTCATGGGGTTGAGGGGAGCCCTATTACTTCGAAAAGAAATTGGGCCTCAGTATAAGTTTGCCGGTCCGGTAACAACGGTGCCGGTAAGCTTGCCGGTACTGTTGTTACCAGACCGGCAAACTATGAGTTCTGCTCGAGGGTGCCTTCCCGCCCGCCAGGTCTGACCTGGCGGGCGTACCGGCACCTGTGAGCAGAGCATGTCGGGTGCACCGGCACCATTATAAATGGTGCCGGTGCATCCGATCTCCTCATTCCCATTGAACCCTATGGGGATCAGATGGGAAGGGGGAGCATTTTTTTTCGCCGTCCGCAAATGGGCAATTACCAGGTCCGGCGGGGCCGTAATGACCCGGTAATTGCCCATTTGCGGATGCTGGAAAAAAGCGCAAGTTTGGCGGCAACCTGGCGGTTTAAGCTACAGCCAAACTTGTAATGAGGCTGATTGTTTCTTTTTGAAGTCACTCTGACTTCATAAAGACATTATTTCTGTTACAGAAATAATTTCTTTATGAAGGCAAAGTGATTTAAAAAAGAAATTAAAAAAAAAAGATCTTGAAAAAAATATATTTTTTCATTTTTTTTCAAGTGGGGCCCCCTCCCAGTACATGTGATAGCGGGGCCCCCCACACCGCGGGGGCTGCGCAGGCCCCTGTTACGCCAGTGTAACTGGCTTCTAGAGGGATTGTTTTCAATAAACTCGGGTCTTAACCGTATCCCTTGGTGTTTGTAATACTCGTCTATATACCGTTGCCGGGATTCAGCATCCTTGCAACTCTCGGGGTAACCCAACGCTTCCTGTTTGTCTCGAAGAAAAAGACAAATGTATTTTGTAAACAGCTCTACTGTAGCTTTCCCAAAGTGCCATATTTCATAAATCCTACCCAGCCGATATCCTTTCTGCAAGGCCACTTGTAGCTCAACAGTGCACCAGGTACCAGTAATAGATTGTTCCTCGTCACTGTGTGTGCATTTTTCAGTTTGTTTTGTAGTGGCACAAGTCATACACAGCGGGAACATTAGTGTTCCAGAAACTCTTTGAGGGAGCACTGGAAAATAATGTTTTTGAGGGGGGTACACCTGACATTTAATCAGTCCAAAATATTGTTTAACATCTCCAAAATCTTCATAGATGATTTGGGGGTGCCCTAGCGGGTATGGTTTTGAATTGTTAACAAAGGGGTAGATACTGGTGTAGTCCAAGTAATGTATCTTTTCACCAGGAGCTATTGCGTGGTAAAGTTTAACAGCATTAGTCCTTCCCCCAAAAAGAGCATCACAGGATTCTAAGGGTTCTGGTAGATTTGTTTGTTTCAAAAAACTGTTTAGCCCCTCATCATTTTTTAGCATATCTGTCCAGTCATGCTCCCAAAGTGTAATAATGCGCAAACCACTGTTTTCAAGAAAATTCTTTTTCAAAAGTGTTCTTCTATGTAGATGATCATTAGTACAGCCCATCATGGTGTTATGGTCATTTTTCTTATAGCAGCGGGGGCACCCATGAAAAAAACAACCATTAAATTCGTAAGGCCAATTCTTTCCCATTTATACACGCATAACCATCTAAAAAATAGGGACCAATCTTTTTTTCCCCTCCACGCAGGGCATGCTGTATAGGTATACCATCTTGATGGGACACATACATCAACCACTGTATGGAAGGGGTAGAAAAGCGTTTTTGTTTTCCATGGTAATAGTCAATTGGCACAAGGGCAATTGTTTTAGGCTCTAGAAACAGTTGCTTGTATATATGCATACACATGCTAGCTAGCGTGATAAAAGTGAATGGATCTACATACGTCACATATTTTAACTCCTCAGGAGTATCGGGTTTCAAAATGTGCTTCTTTTGGGTTAGCTCAATGATACCGTTTCTAAAAATGTTACAGGCTGTTCTCAAAATATTGACATCTTCGCGACAATACCTTTTTAGTTCCCTCTTAAAATCAAAAACATCTTTACGGCCTCTGAGTACCATTTTAGAAATGCCTCCTTTTCTTCAGACATCATAAATTCTGAACCATAACACTCCACAGAGGGAATAGGGCCCACATAGTTTTGATTCTGCTGGGTATTAAAAAATGTGGAAAATAACCTTTCGACCCTGGAAATCCAAAAGCTTTAGGCAGCTTACTTAACTTCATAGGCAAGAAATTCAAGCTGTCAATAAACCAAATTTTAAAGTCTATTACCTCTAGAAGTTTTAGCTTTGCACCTTGCATTATCAGTTTGACTGCTACTCGTTCTTTAATCATTTCATGTATCAAAAAGAAAGAATTATACCCTTGACTGTTGTGTGCCTAAAAGCTATACCCCTTAAATTTTTGATCCAAGAAATTAGTAATAAAACGCTTAATGCAGTCTATACCATAAAAGGACCACGTCTTATCACCCGTCAAATGTTTGGCATAAGCATCGTTTGGGATGTGTATACCTGTCTCTTGCATACACTCTATATCAAACACAATGTAATCCTCAGTTTTAGCCACATCTTTGGAACGGTCATGTAACACAAATGGTCCTCCAATGAAACAACTTCAATTTTACATCTAGGACAAATCTTACCACAGCATTCATGATTAGCTTTTATAAAGCGACTGCATGAAACACAGTCCGTTTTCAAATAGCATTGGGCTAAACCCTGCGCTGCTTTCTCAATGTGTTTTCCAAGGCTTTCTTCAGACAGGGCAAAGGTTTTACACTTGGGATATTTGAACTTTGATTCATCCATCACAAGACACCCGTCTCTTTGACACATGTGACAATGAAATCTACATTTGTGACACATTCGATTGCTGTATATATGACAACAAAAAGGGCATAAATTCTGTACCCCTAGAAAACCTTGTAGATTTAAAATACCGTAATAGTGTTTCTCATGATGTAAAAGGTAGACAGTGTTTTTATTGAAAGTGTTACCCTGGGGAAAATATTTCCAAGTCCGGTCTTCGTTATACAAAATTTTGATCGGCACCCCAAAGTAATGTTCAAATAGACATACTTCATTAAAACCAACCATGACGTCGAGGGGTATACCCAGAGTCTGGTGGACCTCTAAAGCCTTTCTTTGTATGTAACCGTCAGTAACAGTTCTAGGCTCCAGCAGACCTATGATACTGGCAGCCATACATATATTTAAGTCCTCATAGTTAAAATCCAAAAGCCAATGCTTCTTCTTAGCCACAAATATACTGTAGAGTGTTTTCTTTAAAGGCTTATACATGCCTCCCTCTCTAGATCTAACAATCACAGTTACAATTCTTAAGGGTTCCGTTACAAGGAGCTCTGCCTTACTTTGTAGCAAACGGCCAATGTTTTCTAAAAACTCTAAAACATCAAACACCTGGCGATGGGATCGTCTGGTAAAAAGATGTCTGTTTAAAGTAGAACTGTCTAAACGGATCTGGACAAAGTCATTAGGACCAGCCGATTGGAAAATGTGGGAAACAAGCCTCTCAACCGATTCTGTTATCAGTAATAGTGCGTGACCTGTTGAGGTTATCCAGATCTAGAATCATAAAACGAAAAACTTCATAGTATTCAACACTTTTATATTTTGGTATAGCATGATGGTATGTTCCCAAACTGTAAAAAAAAACAGTTTCTGTATCAGACGTGTCAGGTGTATTTGGAGAGTGAAGCTCTAAATCTTTCTTTGCGCGGCGTCTAATGATAGCTTTTGCTTTTTTTAAGCGTTTCAAAAACATTTTCCTCTGTCTCCTAGAGCAAAGCCATTTTAAACGCAAGGCCTCTGTACCTTTTAGAGGTAAATGTGGTATGTCTACAGGCTGAGGGGGTGTAGGTACATCTTCCAAACCATGCCCTGTGGTGCTAGGGGGTGTCAGTACGTCTACACCATTTGTGGACTTCCAAACACCTAGCCCAGTCCTTAATGCGGTTATGGGGGTTGTCAACTGTTTTGTAGCAGCCCTAGCTTTATTTTTTAAAGACTGCTTTTTATAGTCTTGAGCCAATACATTGGTTTTAGATTTCATGTTGAAAAAAAGGTGTTTGGCCTTACAAACACATCTACGCATATCAATTAAAGCTTTTTTAGTACACTTATGCTTTAATCTATACCTCTGGCGTCCTAGGTTTACTGTCTTATGTAAACCTGGTAAATGTTTTCCTTTTTTACTATTTAATACATTTACCTCAAATAACCGCTTATCAGCGCCACCCCTTTTATAACCGGGAACTGTCACCCTGGTGACTGGTGTGTTAACATGTTTAAAGGTTTGTAGGGCAGACAATGGTTTATTATCAGTCTTGTGAAAATTGTTCACTGCACACACCCGTTTGTTTACACCATTTGGCCCTGTGCTTGAAAGATCTAGCGGCTTAGGGGGATCATTTAACCTACAAATAACAGAGGCATATACAAATTTGTCACAAGCTAATTTTATGTGGGAGTCTCAGTTAACTATAACAGGCTCTTTTATAGGGGAATTTACAATAGGCTCTTTTACAGGGGAGTCTATAATTATTATAACAGTTTCAGAAGCAGGGGCTTTTGGTATATCTGGTATCAACAAGTCCTGCTTTAAATTCTGGAAAATATCAGCATACCGCTCGCTGTTGGGGCTTGTGGGTGAATACGTTTGGGGTGTTGTATAATCACCACAATCCAGAGGCCGCTGCCTAAGGGTGTCCGGTATTGGGTCTAAAGCAGGAAAATCTCCAAGAGGTTCTTTTATAGGGGAGTCTATAATTATTATAACAGTTTCAGAATCAGGGGCTATTGGTACACCTGGTACCACCGAGGCCTGTTCTAAATTTTGGGGAACATCAACATACCTCTCACTGTTGGGGATTGTGGGTGAATAGGCATGGGGCGGTGTAGAGTATCCATAATCCGGAGACCGTGCCCTAGCGACGGCAGGTGTTGGGTCTAAAGGGGTTCCGGCCTTTAAAGATGAAAACACATGAGGTGGGGTAATCTCGCCACAACCTATACTCTCCAGCCGTGAGCTATCAGCTGATGGGTCTATAGGTGTTATAACCTTTACACAGGACCGTATATTTTTATCACAGCTAACAGACTGGGTCTGAGGGTCATCCGCAGGAGTGTCCTGAATACTTTGAGCTTCCACAGTTTCAGAGTTAGTAACATTTAAAGCATGTTGAACCCCTTTAAACCGTACATCTTTTTTCAAACTTAATTTACAGGTTTTTTTTTTTTTTCAAATATTTTGGAGCCCCACACATTCCTCATAACCCCCATCTGTTGTTGTGTCAAAGTGTTCTGTGTAGGACTGACCTGTTTTCTTCACACGAGTCGTTGGTGGGAGCGCAAAGGTAGTAAGCGCAACACTAGACCCTAAAAAGATACATAATTAACAGAAAATTAGATACATAATTACAAACTAAAAGCAAAAGCCTATTCCTTATAAACATACACCATCCTAAAGCCTAATACATGCTTCCTTTTAAAACATCCAAAACCCATAAAGACCTATAGTAAAATACGCCCTAGATACCCTTATAAAACTTAAAGCTGCAAAAATATTTCGTTAGCAAACATAAATAACAAACCATGCGTACTGTCCCCTGAATAGGTCCTTTTCAAAATCCCCTTAAAACGCTCTAAAGTCGGCCCTGTTTTTTTCAAACAATCCGCTGCCTAGGCTCCAGAGGTAGCATGCGCTAAGCCTTTAGCCTTGTTCACAACACTAGGCCCTAAAAAATGACTATAACATAATTAAATGGCAGATTAAATAAACAAACTCAGCTAAAATAATATTCTTTTTGCATACCTACCAGGGTCATTTTTTATACACCTTGGAAGGCCTTATGTTGCAGGAACTATGGGTAGCCTGTAAGAATTGTTTTATCTTGATGTGATTAATATGTTATCCCTTCTTTTGCATTTGATGTATTTGTGATGAATGTTCTGCTTCTCTTTATTTGTTCAATTTCTCTATTCTACTTATCTTTTGTTTTAGAAATTGTGTAAAATCTCAAAAAACTGTGCTCTTAACAATACATTTATGGTTAGCATTTCTCAGACTGCTTCCTTGGTGTACCCTTAGTGATTTGCCTCGCAAACACTAACCTTTAAACTACTATGTAGATTTAACTTGAATGTTGGACAGAATCTAGGAATGTCTCGAGTGTGAGTACCCTTTTGTCGGTTTTTGTAAATACTACATGCTTTGCCCCCACTCACACTTGCACACAGGGGATCCCCTATTGTTTGTTACATATAACATAATTAAATACATATTTACAAAACTAGAAGCATAAGTCTGATTCCTTATAAACATACAAACTCATAAACCCCTGATACATGTTTCCTTCTAAATCATCCAGAACCCATTAAAAAAAAAGAAAAACCTATAATAAACCTTAAAGCTCCAAAAATATTTTTGTTAGCAAACATAAATAACATACCCTGCGTATCTGTCTCCAAATGCTTCCTTTTAAAAATCCCCTCAAAACGCTCTAAGGTCTGGCCTGTTTTTTTCACACGATCCGCTGCCTGGCCTCCCAAGGTAGCATGCGCTAAGCCTTTAGACTTGTGCACAACACTTGGCCCTAAAAAATGACCATACTATAATTAAATACATATTTACAATACTAGAAGCATGAGTCTGATTCCTTATAAACATACAAACTCATAAACCCCTGATACATGTTTACTTCTAAATCATCCAAAACCCATTAAAAAAAAGAAAAACCTATGATAAACCTTAAAGCTCCAAGAATATTTTTGTTAGCAAACATAAATAACACACCGTGCGTATCTGTCTCCAAACGCTTCCTTTTCAAAATCCCCTCAAAACGCTCTAAGGTCTGGCCTGTTTTTTTCCACACAATCCGCTGCCTGGCCTCCAGAGGTGGCATGCGCTAAGCCTTTAGACTTGTGCACAACACTTGGCCCTAAAAAATGACCATAACATAATTAAATACATATTTACAATACTAGAAGCATGAGTCTGAGTCCTTTAAGTCTAAGCTGGCTGCATTAGATGCCTCTCTTAAAGAATTCAAAGAAATCAATACGACAAGGAAAATCCTTAAACTGAAAAAAGACCTTTCAGCATTTGAACATGCAAAAATATATCCCTATACAACTGAGGAATATTACACACCGGAGGCCAAACTAGCAAGACGGAATGCCTATCTAGCTAACTCACTAGGTGGGCATAGGAACCAGAGGTATAATAGTTCCGCCTCTTCCAACAATTCCAGCAATGGGTCTAGTAACAACGGTTCCCAGGGACAGGATAATAGAGGACAAGGTCGCCAAAGACAACAGGTACATTTCAACCCACAGGGATTTCAGGGAAATCAAGGAGGGGGTTTTATGCAACCACAACAACAAGCACCCCATTTTTTAGGCCCACGCGGGGGCAACAGAGGCAGGCCCAGGTGGCAGATGTTTTCACTGAGAGTGACGCGGAGCAACAGGGGGCAGAACTTCCCACAGCCAGCACTTCTTTAATTATGAACTTCTCACGACATCAATTAACTGCTGCTGAAGAACAAATACTACAGAAAGGTCTATCTTTTATTCCAACGGCTAGGTATGACCCGTTCCAGACCCGCATAGAACTTACACAGCTTATGCGGAAAATTCGGCTGAAACAGTTTTTTTCAGATCATGAAGATCTACAATTGACGGAAGATACCGGACTTCGGCCTCCGTCTAAGTTTACTCCACCGTCACATAATAACACACCCGAGTCAATAACTTTTGAGCAAGCTCTGATGAAAAGATTAGAGGCATTAGAACAAAGTCTGCCCTTCATCAATAACAATTGCACTAAGGAACAATTGCTAGCATTAAACGACTTGGCTAAGAATGACACTATCATAATAAAACCAGCTGACAAGGGTGGAGGAACGGTGATTATGAACCAGGAAGACTATGAGATCATGGTCGATAATCTCCTGAAAGACAGCAGAAGTTACCGCAAACTGCCAGGAGACCCTACGCAGGCCATCTGCAACCTGATTGCTCCCCTGATAGAAGAAGCTTTAGTAGAAGAATTAGTGACCAGCAAAGAAGCCGCTTTTCTCACACAGCCACACCCAAGAATCCCCGCATTTTATGCCCTACCTAAGGTGCACAAGGGTGTATTACCGATTCCCGGGAGACCTATTGTATCAGGAATATTATCAATCCTAGAACCTTTGTCCCAATATGTGGACTGGTTCCTACGGGATGATATACCGAAGATGACCTCATATGTAAAGGACTCTACAGCAATGCTTGTCCTTATTGACAACTTGACCTTTGACAGCACTAATCAGTGGCTGGTAACCATGGATGTAGAATCCTTGTATACGAGTATACCTCAATTGGAGACGACCGATATGGTTAGACGACATCTTCTACACAAAGATAATCTCAGGAGGGGTCACGTCGAATTCATTACAGCCCTTACAGAAATAGCATTGACCAAAAATTTCTTTCTGTGTAACGAACAATTCTATCAACAAATCTCCGGAACAGCAATGGGAGCTACATTCGCCCCTAGTTTGGCGAATCTCTATGTAGACCATTTCGAGAAAGAAATTATCTACCCCGCCACCAATCCATTTCTGAACAACATCAAGGTGTGGCGGAGGTACATTGACGATATCTTTATCATCTTTGAGGGAGATGAGATGAGACTACAGGAGTTCCATCAATGGATTAATGAACAAAACCCCTTCCTGAAATTTACCTTGGACAGCAGCAAAACGGAAACACACTTCTTGGATCTCCAAATATCAGCAGAAGACGGTGGGTTAGTTTCAAAGGTCTATAAAAAATCTACAGACCGTAATGCATTACTAAACTACGGAAGCTATCATCCGCGAGCCTTACGGGATAATCTGCCTTTTGGGCAATTCTTACGGTATAGGAGAACATGTACGAAAGTTGCCGATTATCAACAACAATCAGGAGAATTAAAATCACAACTGCTTCAAAGAGGATATCCCAAGAAAATTGTCAGAGATACCCGGAAACGGGCAAGAAACATACCACGGACTACTACCTTGCAACAACACGGGAAACCTGCCCAAGGGACGTCTATTGTAGCAGTCCTAAGTTACTCTCCAATCTTCAACACTCTGAAAAGAGAAATCAAGAGACTGTGGCCTATTCTAAACACCGGCAAATTGGAATTGCCAGTACCCACGTTCGTGATTAAACGAAGAAGGAACATTCGGGATAGTCTAGTCCATACTTTGTTAGACCCCAAGCGTGGTGAAAATACCAACACTCTTTGGAATGCACCCACCACGGTGGGACACACCCCATGTGGGATGTGCAGTATGTGCAATCAAACAACAAGAAGTGTATCCGTAGAAATAGGGTGGAAGACACCATGGATGCAGAGGCATCTAACCAATTGCAATAGCCGAGGTGTCATCTACCTAATTACTTGTCCGTGCAATTTAAAATATATTGGGATGACAACTCGCCCAATCAAAACACGTCTCATTGAACATAAGTCCTGTCTAAGGACCAAAAAAATTACTGCACCACTTGTGGTCCATTTCAATGCAAAACACCACACAGAGAATGATTTCAAATGGACAATTCTGGAGAAAATATGGCCACCTCGTAGAGGGGGCAATTTCCATGATATACTCTTAAAGAAAGAACAACAGTGGATTTTTCGTCTGGATACAGTCAGACATGGGCTCAATGAAGAAATTCAGTGGAATACACTGGCCCTGATGAAGTAGACGTAACATCACTGCTTCATCCACCCCGTTTTCCCTTTCTTCCCCCCGTTTTTGTCCTACAAAATGAGCGATTTCCACCTCTTTCTTTCGCTCTCCGCCCCATTTGTCCCCTCTCCAAAAATATTTTTTTATTATTTTTATTAATTTATGCACTTTCCCCCCCCTTTTTTTCCCCCATGAAGTTTAATCATGTCAAAAATGGGCTCTCACACATTTCGAATATTGTGTGTAGGGAACACATAAGGGCTTTTAAGTGCAGCGAGAATTGGTTTTCCCATATGTGTTTTTTACCATTTTTACCATTTTTACCATTCTAATATGGCCGCGGTACACGTTTCTGGTTTCCTGACCTAAAATGGCCGACGGAACACGTGACTACGTCGCGGTCCCCCTTTGGCTGCTAGTAAGACCATCCTCCCGTGCTCGCGCTGATGGCAGACGCGGATCAGTCTATTAGCGTTCACCGCGAGGAACGCTATCCGCGACGATCACGAAATAATGAAATAACGTGACGAAAAAAGCGTGCCAAGGAAATGAGACTCCACCAAGTAAGAACCTGCGGGACTGGCTACTCAAATTGTACGCATGCTCCCATACTGATGAAATTTACATGGGCTCTTGGGGCTATCGCTACATTGCACTATTGCACCTGACATGAGTAGTTGGGTTGGGGCTCTATGGGGGCTCAATCACTAGGAGCAGAAAATAAGCGGGCCATTTCTTTGGTGATTGCACCAATTACTGGGTCTTTGCTTTCTAGCATAGATAAATATTCGCAATGGGGGGGCAGATCAGATCGTTTTTTTGTTTTTTTCGTTTTTTTCGTTTTGTTTTTTGATTAATGGTTCACAATCCTCCCGCCTTTTTGCAGGGCCCCTTTCGAAAGCGTAATGAACAAAGTTGTGAGACCATAACAAGCTCTCCTCATCGAAGGGACACGTATGAGCAGAAAGGTAAACAAACGTTAGTTCTATAATTGTGGGGACAAGAAGAATATATATCATCTGGGGACATGGTGATGTGATAATGGGGGTGTATAGATACAGTCAATGCAACATGACTGTTCTTATGTTGCAGATAAAGCACCATTTCAGGCTTTCCAACTCCACTATCTGAAAGTGGCAACACTACAGAAACCGAATGTGCTGTTTCTTTGCACACAAAAATAATTGGACAGGTATGAGCTTATCTGTTTAGAAACAATATCGTGCACTCATTGGTGATGGGGCAGGGTGAAGAGAGTCTCTTTTTAATGTCACAAATTGACTAGTTGAGCATTTTGGAAAGTAAAATAACTTTATTCCACCAATAAGAGTCATTAAGAAATGCCGTATCCTTTTTCCCACATACGAGAGAAGTCATTTTTGACATTCTCCCATTTTTTATAGGATATGTCGCAATCTCGCCTCTTCGGGGTTTGCTGATTGGGTCGAAAGAAGCAATAATGGGTCCTGAAGAATATGATACACGCAAGACATCATTGAAACCGGTCGACCAGATATACAGATGTCACCCTATTTAGAGTGACACAAGTGGACTTATGCACTTTTAAACATAAATTGTTTGAATTGATCTCAGAGAACTCAAGTTTCCTATTATAAAGGTGTTATATACTCTCGCACAAGAGAAGGGTTCATGCACTTGTAAAGAAATGAGTCGAATATAAAGTGCATTTTTGTGCTGAGAATTTGTGCGACACATATATATTTTGATAAAATGTTTTAATAAATTACTCCTGGATCAACCAGACACACCTCACGGAGGGCAATTAAATTGTCGAAGAGTGTGACGCCGAGTCCCACGTGACCTGTCTGTTTCATCCAAGGGTGCAGCCGGGAAATGGTTTTTCCCGTAACTGTCTTGGTTTTAATTGTTTGGACTAATGAAATTTAGATGTATGAAATGTATTGTGGTAGTTTATTGTAAATATGTTTTCTCATTTTGTAACATAGGGTATGAATAGTCCCCATGCATGTCTTGCCGGTAGTCGGCATATTAGTGTTTTTTGAGGGCTAGAAACATCAAGCAGGGGTAGCATTGTGTACTCCCTGCAGGGAAAGAGTTAGGGTTGCATTAATCGCACAACATAATAAATAGCTCTGGTAAAGGGTTTTTTTTGTACCTTAGTCTGTTTTGTGTGTTATAGTATCCCTCTGGTAACAGAAAGGACACATACCCGCCTCTTGAGGTAATATGGAATTGAGGAAAATCCCTGTGTGTTAACTACTCTGATTCCTTATAAACATACAAACTCATAAACCCCTGATACATGTTTCCTTCTAAATCATCCAAAACCCATTAAAAAAAAGAAAAACCTATAATAAACCTTAAAGCTCCAAGGATATTTTTGTTAGCAAACATAAATAACATACCGTGCCTATCTGTCTCCAAACGCTTCCTTTTGAGCTGACACTCAAAATGTTCTGCTCGGCCCACCAATTGTAAATCTATATAAAAACATTATAACATAAATCCAAACTTACATAACACACCCACCAACACACGCACACACAATAAAATAAAAATATTTTATTACCTTTGCCACCCTCAACTATAGCATTGATATGCTTTCTCTTCTTTGAAGCCTTTTTGCCATAGGCATGGTCTACTGTAATGTTAATACAAAAGCATATATTTTTAATTCCTATGTGATTACACCTTAAATCCTAATTTTTTTTTTAAAATGTTTTGTTAGAATTAACAAACTTTTCATTTGTGTGCACGTAATCAATAAAGCAGAAAAGAATCTTCAGCTTAATCAACTACATTTCCACTAGTAATGTCTAACCAAAATTTGATGACGGTGAATATCAATCGTTGATTGGTTCCTTCGAGGAGTTCCGCCAAATCTTTCCTCTGTAGTTGCTTGTTTGTCAGAAATTTTGAAAAAGTCTTTATATAAGTCTCTTTTCTCCTTCAAGGCCGGACATATCATAATCACATCGAACAGGGTTTCTGGTCTGATTAACTTGCAAAAGCGACAGGCGTCCGATTTGTTGTTTGTTTTGCCTATCAGTGCTTGATATTCACAGGTCGGCAGAATATTCAATCGAAAACGCAAAAACAGGTCACAAAGACTGCCACTGGGGAATTGTACTAAGTATTTAGGTAATTGATTTAGTGCCCTCACCTCTGTTACTGAGTGTAGGTGTCGTTTGAAAGTTTTCTGTGCTTCTATTGTTCTTAGCCAATCATTCATTTGTAATTTGCGTTTTGCGTATTGTGGTCTATTAAGTAACAATTCGTCTGTGATATCTTCCGCTGTCATTTTTGCTTTAATTTCATTCGCCCATTTCGACAGAGCTGCTATTTGGACAGCTTACTTTTTTTCCTTTAGAATCTCCAATGCTGGTATTTCTTCTTCAGACATGATTTTTCTTAGCAAGTCCATTTGCTTCCACAATACTATCGATTGAACTGATTGTAGTGCTAATTCAAATCTTAGTCTGGTCATTGAAAATGATTGCGGCAGGGCGAGGGTTTTCCTCCAAAACAGAGCTTCATACTATGACCATCTCATTATATTTTGATTGACAATTGTCTCACTTGCATATGTAAGGATCGGGATTACTTTCTGTCTATACAGCAAAATTGTGGCCTTCAGAGAAAATGTCCCGTATTTTGCATGAAAGATACGTCCTTGTTTCGCCAGAGCTCTTGCTTTTCCTTCAATGTGCTGTTGCCATTCTGCTTCATTTGATGATGGATTGATTATTGCGCCTAAATATTTGATTGTTTTGGTTGTCAGGAGCACTTGATTTCCTATCTGAATCCTCATTTTAGGTTGTTTCTTTGCTTTTGAATTAATCAGTGTCATTATTCTTGTCTTGTCAATATTAATTTGTAACTTATTAACCATCATGTACTCTTCTGCTTTGTTTACTGTATGTTGCAATCCTTTTAATGTTTTATCCAATCCTAATGCCCTAATGCTGCAGGTGTTCAAAAACAACACTCTAAAATATGATTTACAAAACGCCTTGTGTCTATACACGGTATAATAGCCACACCACAACCCTATGCAAACTAAAAATGCCATTTAAAGGTTGCACCAGCCCTTTTAAAACAAACCCATGTTAAACATTCATGGTTCTACTACCGTTTAAAAAATCAGATTTCTGCTCCGCTTTGAAATTAAAGAGACATATTTTTCATAAAAGCCCATCAGCTTGTAACCCCAACTGGTTCAACCTAAAAGGTTTCGTAGCCCCTGGCCATTTATACATGGCTGTTCAATATTTATTCACGGTGTCCTGGTCAAAGAAAGAAATCAATATTATAGATTGGCTAGTCAAATACCTCTTCTTTTTTTTTTGTTTTTACATAGCGCGAGTCACCAGACACGTTAAACAACCTTATTTCTTCTAAAGCGTCGTATTGCTGCTGTTTTTTTTGTTCATTCATTTCTAGAATAAAAATACATTTTATTTTTTTATTTTCATAGGCTCAAATAATCTTCTGTCCACCCTGAATTCAAAACTCTCAAATTCACGAGTCTAAAACATTTACTGCCTAGATCCTTTAGAAAAAGAAAAGCTCAAAGTCCTTTGCGCTCCACCGCGGGTCTAACTAATCAATATTAGAGATTACCTATACATATATCTTTTACAGAGCGCCAAAGCAACAAACACGTTTTAAACAGTGAAATTACCTTCTAAAAAGCAAACTTCCTGATCTTTAGCTGCATCTATTATAAATAAAACACATAGGGCCTCATTACAACCTGTCAGGTTTGGACCGCGGTGATTCCGTGACGGCAGTAACAAAGTTTCCGTGTCCGCAAGGTTGCGGAAAGACAGTCCGATTACGTGCACCACACGGATGCGGAAACGTTGTTACGGCCATCACGGATAAAGCCACGGAAATGGACATAGCGCTGCCACAAGTAGCGCAAAAACCATGTCCGCCTCCATCGCCACGGACACGGAACCGGAAATACCATGATCGCCAAAACAGGAAACAGAGAGGCAGCCATCATATAAAGCACAATCCATTGCCATCCAGAGTCAGCACAAGCAGAATCCATACTGTGAGAAGGCAAAAGGGACCACCAGCATGACTGCCAGGATTCCAGCTCAGAGGCAGCGCAAACAGCGCTTTAGTGAGGCGGGGCTAACTGTTCTGGTGGAGCATATAGTGGAGCATGCAGAGATGCTGTTCAGTGCCGATCAACGGCGTGCCACACAGCAGCGGAGGAAAAAAGTGTGGGCGGAAGCAGCACGCAAATGCACTGCTGTGGGCGTGACTGTGAGGAGCGTAAAGGACTGCCACAAGCGGTGGGAGGACCTCAGGCTGAGGGTTCGGAACCTGATCTCCACACACCGCCAACGCAGCAGTGGGACAGGTAGAGGACCCCCTTCCCCACTGAGGCTGCAAGCATGGGAGGAGCATTGCAGCAGTGTCCTCCACCTTGAGGGCCTCCATGGGATCGGGGAGGCTGAGGCAGGAGTGAGCCCACCTGCAGATGCTGGTAAGTGGTGAAACATGAATGCCACATGAGAATATGTTGATGGCATGACTGGGCTAAAGGACCCATTAACAACCCTCCCCCCCCAAGCAGTGCATGACTGGGCCAAAGGACCCATTAACAACCCCCCCCAAGCAGTGCATGACTGGGCCAAAGGACCCATTAACAACCCCCTCCCCAAGCAGTGCATGACTGGGCCAAAGGACCCATTAACAACCCCCCCAAGCAGTGCATGACTGGGCCAAAGGACCCATTAACAACCCCCCCAAGCAGTGCATGACTGGGCCAAAGGACCCATTAACAACCCCCCCCCCCCAAGCAGTGCATGACTGGGCCAAAGGACCCATTAACAACCCCCCCCGTCCCCCCTAAGCAGTGCATGACTGGGCCAAAGGACCCATCATGGTCCGTATGGCAACCAATATCACAACAATGCATACCCCCAACAATCAGATGCATGTAACTAACACTATTGAATGATCAACCTGTATGATGCATGTGATGCACCCATCAGCCAACACCACAACACAAATTGCATGTCCTCTGTGTCCCCACAGCCGTGTCAAGTGACAGTGATACTGCACAACAGGCCAGGCAATCTGCACCGGCACGTGTCCAAGCCACCGCCCCTGCACAAGAGGATGCTGCCAGCAGTTTCGGCATCTCTGCCCCCAGTACCAACTGCAACAAATGTGCCGGCCACCAACATCCCAAGCGTCTCCACGCTGCCTGAGTTAACACAGGTGCCCTGGGAACCCATCGTGCCCACCCAAACCAACACAGAAGGCAGCTGCACTGCAGAGGAGGCGGCCTGTAGTGTCAACAGTGCCCCGGTAGAGCACTCTGATACTGGGCCACAGGGGGAGATGCCCACATTTGATGACCTGGGATCCTTCCATCAGCTGGAGTTTAGTCCCACATCACTCCGAAGTCCCATGAGGTCACCTACCCCATCTATGGCAGAGCTTATACCCGCATGCAGTGGATGGAGGAGCAGCAGGTTACCCTTACCCAGCTGGTGGAGAGGCAGCTCGAGGAATCTAGGCTGCAGAGGGAGTGCTACAGCACGTCAGTGCGTCGCCTATCAAGGTCCATTGGACGCTTTGCCAGCACTATTGTCACCCTGGCACGCCATGTGCGGGAGGGTAATGACAACACCTCCAGGCTCATCGAGTCCATGTTGATTGGGCAACAGGCAAATATTGCACGTATGTCATCTATACCTGATTCTGTGCCATCCAATACCACCACCCCATCCAGCTCCACTACTGCCAGTCCAAGGACGTGCTCGAGTCAGCTAACGGGGCTCTCGGGCAAGGATGCACAGGCACAGAAGCGCACACGGAAGTGATGGCATGTGTGTGGGGCACTGCAGGACACATGTGGACTTGAAGGGTGTGAGGGGTGGGTACATTTGGGTAGTGGGGGAGGTTGTTTTGGGTGTTTGAACATTGGGGCCTGGGTTGGGGTGGGTACGTTTGGGTGGTGGGTGGGCACGGGTGTACAGCTTCCCTAACCATTGCACCTCCTTCCATGTTGTTAATTCATCTATATATCATCATTTGAAATCAAAACATACATGTGTGGACATCTATCATTTCATTTGCAGTACACAAATCATTTATTGACATCACCATGTCCATGCATTGCTGTGAATGTGCTGTGTCTCAAAAGTAAATGCGAATCAGTTCATCCTGTGCTCTTTGGTCATCAAGTGGACCCCCAGGGGGAGGTGGTGCCATCCCATCCCCATCTCCATCCCCATCTTCTTCATCTGTGTCTGGGGGCATTGGGATGTTCCTGCGCAGGCAGAGATTGTGGATCATGGCACATACGAGTGTGATTTTACCCGTCTTCACTGGGCTGTACAGCAGTGATCCGCCAGATCTGCTCAAACAGCGGAACTGGGCCTTCAGCAGTACGAATGTCCTCTCAATCAGTCCACGTGTGCGGGCATGTGCCCTATTGTTCGCCTCTTCATGCCTGTTCTTTGGTCTCCGTACAGGTGTCATCATCCATGGCGTGAGTGCATATCCAGCATCACCTACATGGGATGTAGATGGGGGGACATGTCAGTGTTTGTTGTATCATGTCTTCATCTGATACTGTGCTATTTTGTATCATTGTTCATTAATGCATGTGTGCCATGCAGTGGTTGGAAGTGTTTATCGGCCATCACAGTGGATGTAGCCGAAATGGATATTGACCTATACATTTACGTGCATGTGTACTCTGTCCTGCGGGTGACATTTGATTGTGAGTATGGCATAGTGCAGTGATTTGCACACATGGCAGAGGCACTCCACTGTAATTAAGTAGTTAATGCAGGACGTCTCATTTACAGGCATCATGTGCATTAGAAGGGCAGTGTTCCATTTGTGGGTGGGTGTTTGCAGTGGCACAAGGTGTATGGGACAGTGACAGTTTCGGCTGTGTGTGTCATGTGGCAGGGTGTGTACGGGCACACTGTGTTGACCTGTCATGTCTTCTTTTGTGATGTTTGGGATCCGCTGTCTATTTGGTTGATGGCACGGGGGGTGATGCATGTGCGTTCACAGCGGCACACTCACATTGCTCATTGGCCTGGAGACACACACACCACTTCAACAGGGTCGGAGCATTGTCAGCTCTACTCACCTAATAGCCATGTGTTTTGTCCAGCATATCGTTCCATGTACCGTGGCAACGTGGAATTCCGCAGTACCATTGAGTCATGGGTTGAGCCTGGAAAACGTGCGCAGCAGTGTGTAATCAGTAGCGTGGCATCACATACCATCTGTACATTCAACGGGTGATACTGTTCCTATTGCGGAACACCATCTCAATTGCACGTGGTACTGTCAGCTCAATGTGGGAGCAGTCAACTGCACCTATGCAATTTGGCATGCCTGCTATGGCATGGAAGGCCAACTTGGTTGCAATGACCTCGGGGAGGGTACGGGGTAGGGCTATGTGTTCCGACACATGGCGCAACAAGGCATCCAGTACCTGTACCAGGATTTTTGAAAAACAGGGTTGTGATATGCCGTGCAGCTCACCGACCGTGTGTTGATAGGTGCCAGTGCCAAGGAAATGCAGCACAGACACAACCTTCAGGGGGGGATGGCGGTGGGGGTGTCTATGTGGCTGCTGATGTTGTCCTCAATCATGGCAGTGATGTGCAGGATTGTTGGACGGTCCAGCCGGTATAGTGTGTGGATCTGTCCTGGGGTAAGGTTCCAGGGTAAGGCCCTGATGCGTGGTATTGCAGGCTGCCTGCGGGGTTGTGCCGGCTGGACAATGGGGTTTGCCATAGGTGCAGGGTTGGCTGGTTGGCGCATGCGCCTCCTCCGCCTCTGCCTGCTCCTCTGCACCATTACTGCCATCATGTGCAGTGCTACCTGTTGGTTCAGTAGGCCCAGTCCAAGTGCTACTAGAGCTGCTGCCTGCATGGTTTTGTGTTGTGTTGGCCTGGGTGTGGCCCTTTTGTAGGCTCCCAGTGTGCTGCTGGGTCCAGCTGGGCTGATTTGGTGCACCTGTGCCCTGATTCAGTTCAGCAGGCACTGTTTAACGTCACGGTTTTAACACAATTTTTCTGGCGGTGTTTCCGTGTCCGCGCTAGTTGTGATGCTCGCGGTGTTTCGTATTGCCGGTAACGGAGGGGTTTCCATGGGGGTGGACTTTACGGGACCCTTAACTCCACGGTGGCGGTTGGGGGAGGTGCTATTTCCGGGGCCACGGGTCATGATTGGGCGGACGCGGAAACGGTGCCGGTATGGTTATACCGGCAGCGTTAATTCGGGACCGGAGCACTTTTAATGAGGCCCATTGTGTAGCTTTATTAATCGGCCATAAACTCCTATTCAATCCCTAAATACAATTCATTTGGTTTTACAGACCCTTGTATATTTACATTGCCTTTTTTTTTATTCACTGGAATCTTTTTCAAACAACTTAAACACCTTCCAATTGTAACATCAACTGAATACTTATGAAACAAAATACACACACCCTTATCTAATATTTTTTGGAAGTCAAATTCATCGTAAAAGGACGGTGCTTCGTATCTCTAAATAAAAGGAATCAATAATTATACACCTTAAAGCATTTTTAAACATAAAAAAAATGCACTTACTTTGTTTCCAAATTCCATGACCCCTTTACTTCAGGCGCAGAAGTGTAAAAAAGAAAAGACTGCTTCTCCGTTACGTTATATCTATAGACTAGACTGTTTAATATTTAGCCAGTCACACCACATTATACCTATTTACATAAAAACGTATATCGTCAGAGACATGCCCCTAGCCTCTTACATCTGACGACGTGGCCTTTTCCAAATGGTACATGTACACTCTACAAATGTATACAATGACACTGCTTAAAATTCCATGCTCCATTCAAAACGAAAGGGCACATAACTACATCATCCCCAAAACGCCACCCGGCCTGCCCCCTGACATCAAAACTTCATGCCTACATCATCTCCCCAGAGCCCTGGACCTTGACACCCTCGGGATGTCACCATCCCTGCTGGACCACACCTAACCCAAAATATTACCTCATCCACGACATCGCCACCGGGAAATGCCCTTATCTACGCCTACACACCCCTAAACACAAAACATGACATCACTATTAGGTTAGACCTCAAGGGAAACTTCAGGGACATGCCCGTGATGTCACCATCCCTGCTGGTCCACGCATAACCCAAAATATTACCTCATGCACGACATCACCACCGGGAAACGCCCTTATCTACGCCTACATCCCTAAACACAAAACATGACGTCACTATTAGGTTAGGCCTTATGGGAAACTTCAGGGACACGCCTGTGATGTCACCATCCCTGCTTGACCGCGCCTAACCCAAAATATTACCTCATCCACGACATCACCACCGGGAAACGCCTTATCTACGCCTACACCCCTAAACACAAAACATGATGTAACTATTAGGTTAGGCCTTAGGGGAAACTTCAGGGACACGCCCGTGATGTCAATGTCACCATCCCTGCTGGACCACGCCTAACCCAAAATATTACTTCATCCACGACATCACCCCCGGGAAATGTCCTTATCTACGCCTACACCCCTAAACACAAAACATGATGTCACTCTTAGGTTAGGCCTTAGGGGAAACTTCAGGGACACGCCCGTGATGTCACCATCCCTGCTGGACCACGCCTAACCCAAAATATTACCTCATCCACGACATCACCACTGGGAAACGCCCTTATCTATGCCTACACCCCTAAACACAAAACATGATGTCACTATTAGGTTAGGCCTTAGGGGAAACTTCAGGGACACGCCTGTGATGTCACCATCCCTGCTGGACCAAGCCTAGCCCCCAAAATATTACCTCACCCACGACATCACCACCGGGAAACGCTCTTTCCTACGCCAACACGCCCCTGAGATGACGTCACTACAGCACAGGCACATCCGGTAACGAGGGACCTGCGTTACCATGGACAAGCCAAAGAGGCGGGACATCCGGTTAGGGCATGGTTACTGCCTGTCAGTTGGTGAAAGGTACATCCTAGTACTACTCACATACGCTAACAGACCAGGAAGTGGTAGCTGAAGTTGAGGCAAGGAGGGGGATTGTGGGTGTGTGTGTGTGTGTGTGTGTGTGCGCGCCTATGTGGGTGTGGTGGCCAGGTGTATTTGTATGTACGCATTATGTGATGAACGGGAGGCAAGGAGTTGAGGGTTGTCCCCTGCAGAACAAAGGGCAGCATGTGGGAGAGAAAGGTGATTGTGGGGGTGTGTCCCCACATTGGGAGAAGGCAAAGAAGGGGGCACTCAGTGAAAACGTTTCCCAGCTGAAAACGACCTGTGGGAAAACATCATAGATCCAAACAATTCTCACTCCTATACTAATCAACAAAAAGACTGGCCTTGTCGGGGCACTGTTGCACAATATGGCGGACTAGACGCTATTAGGTCTAGCTCCACTCTGGCGCCGGCAACGAGGAGGCTTTGCAACCACCTTGCAATGTAATGGTTGCTACTTTTGGGAGCCCCAAAGTGCAGGAATCAGCCTGGGTGCAGAGGTGGTGTCCTCCGTTCCGTGACCCGGCAGAAACCGCTGACACAGAGACCGCGGGAAGCCGTGTCGCCCCAGCTAAAATGGTGGCCTGAGACACAGGTAACTTCTCAAGACCTTCCTCTTTGCCTCTGCCTTTGCCCCCCTTCTCCCCTGTTGATCTGTTTCTTCTCATGGCATTGTGCACCTGGCCACCGTCTGTTCTTTCGGGCCCAGGTATCTGCTCACCCTGCCACCCTCCTGCACTGCCTCCAGGCCACGATCTGCACTAGGGTTCTGTATCTGTACCCATAGGGTCCCCCTCCCACGTTTCATCTGCACTTATCAGATATACCTTTCTGACTAACTTTCACCTGCCACTTGCTGGCTGCACTTCCATGGTTTAAAGCCCGTATTAATTATTTATTCTATTTAATATTTATTTATGTTTTCTCTCCTCTGCTTCGCACTTTCCACTCCACCCACCCCCCTCCTTGCACTTTTCCCCCATTTTCCTTTCCCATGCACTTGCGCTTTCTTAAATGTCACTGGGCCTAGTAAAATCGCTATTTTTTCTGTTTTTTCTCTCCCTTGTTCCCCTCCCTTTTTACCTGGTCATGCTCTGAAACACTTGTGTACGAGCGCAATATAAAAAAAATATCATTTAATTTCATTTCATTGCACAGTGCAGAAGAGAGACGGCACAGGAGGAGGCGAGCTGCTGGAGAGGAGAGCGGGAGCCCGGGAAACAGTTCCGGTAGGGGTCCCAGACAACAGTGCAGTCGGAGACCGAAGCTGGGGACGCTGCGGACAGGAGCACTTAAACTAGGTGAGCGATGCCTGGCACGGCATTCCTCTCATCCAAAACAATCCTGGCAAGGGACTAGAAGCAGAGGCAGCCGGGGACACATGATCTCCTGCCTGCAACAGCAATTAGGCTCCACAGGGTGCTCCGAGCCAGCCGGGAGTCTGGGGGGAGTGCGGCCTCCGGACCCCCTTCCCGCGAGAATCATCTGAGGACCAGGGGTGGCCCTCAGAGTGGCTGGCAGGTGCCACTGCAGTAGCCTTACCTCAAACCCAGGGAGGCCCAGAGAGACACCACCCATCGGGCAATGCGAGGTGGAGGAAGTGACCCATATCAGTGGCCTGCACCTTGGACTGTAACAACACTGGCCCCAAAGCATCTACAGTTGTGGAGTCCCTCATCTGGGGTATGGTGTACAGTGTTCCCCATTGCCTGGCTGGCTGCCAGCCCTGCACCTAGCATTCCACTTGCAGCATTGGTTCCACATCGGCCTCTGATGTTACAACCTGGTGCATTCTCCTTATGGTTGCGCAATGCCAGCATATAGGAGCTCCATGTGTGAGTGACGTTCTCCCCTCCTTTTCGGCTGAGTGCCTCTGCCTATAATACATTGCCCATTGGGGCCCTGATTTGGGAGGTGGACCAGGAGCTGGTGGCTTCAGGGTGCTCCCAGTGAGTTTTGATCCGCTGCCAGTTGGGACAAAGGCTGGCTTGCGACCAGGTTGGCCTATCACCCTATGCTTGTGGTGAACTCTGGTCGGCTTGGAATAGCGGCAGATTTTGTAGGCCCCTCCCTTGGTGACTGCGAGTCCACCCCCAGCTGCGTTACTGCCTTGCTGCCCTCTCTCATGTCTGCAATGGCGAAAACACCTAAAGCAGGAAAGCAAGGGGACATCGCCACAATGCTACAGCCCACAGACAAGTGTAAGCGTTGTGAATTGGTGACGGCACAGGTGCACACTTCCAACCCACTCTCGATCATGCTCGCGCAGATGTCCTCCAAGTCTGACCTAAAGGAGCCACTTGCTGAGATTCGCAAAGAATTCCACAAAAGCATGGAGGAACTCTCCCTTAAAATGCGTGCATGGGATTAAGAGTTTCAGAAGCGATGTGAGGCCCTGGAAGATAAGCCGTAGGATGGGAAGAATCGCTCCTGCAGAAATAACATTCGGATCCGGGGCATTTCTTCAGCGGTGCAGGATGATGAATTACCTACCTCTGAATCCTACAAGCGGCCAAAATCAATGGGGGACTCGCCGGCCCCTCATTGTTGTCCTATTACCAAGCGGCCCAAATTATTTGGCTGAAATGTTGGCTAAATGGTAATGACGACTCCAGCGGGCCGGCGATGGAGGTAGCGGAGATGGCTCCGCAGAACCCGATAGAAATAATGGCAACTCCGCTTCATGGACTCCCACAGTGCCTTAGGGTGCATCCGACTATTGGCCCGATGCTCCTACAATGGCACAAACTCAGGGGGCCTCCAATAGGGTATTCCGGACGTGGGTGAGCGTAAGATCAGTACTAACGTACGGGGCACCGCATAGCATTCATCTGAATCAGGTGAAACGGTGGGCCAGCATAAGGATCATGGATGTTATTGAAGACAGTCATGTTGTGATGAGTTTCCAGGATGCACGCACTATCCTTGGTCTGGGGGAGGGGGACTGGCTCTGTTATTGCACTATTCAGGCTACAGTACTCAAATTCACAACAAGGGGCCCACACCCACAGCTGCCCACACCATGCGAGAAGAATTTGGAGCGGAACCAGGAAACATGAATACTTTTTACACCATGTCCTTGCCAGATAACAATAATCGCACCCAAGCGCTGGCGCTGCTATGTTCAGAATACTTAGGGACGCCAGTAACAAGCTCAGATATATTAAATAGCTACGCAGTAATCAGCAGCAGAGTGTCGGTATGTCTTAGGAACAGGGAGATTCAATATAACATCATCCAAAGAATATACTATACTCTGATTTAGCTTTACAAAATGGGCCTACAACATTTGGGGGCATCTTGGAGGGGCTGCCTGGGGTTGGCAATGATGGGTCACATGCTTTGGTCTTGCCCCAAGATCACACAATACTGGCGCAAAATCCACCATCAACTCACAGAGATAGAGGGGGCGGACATTACATTTACTCCCTTGGCCATGCTCCTGGGTGCAGACGATACGGGGTGGCACGCCGACGCGCTAACACGCAAGGTCATGCACTTAATTCTGTTCACAGTGCGCAAACTGCTCCTTACGCATTGGAAATCAACAGCCCCACCTTTACTCAAAGAATGGCAAGCTGCGCTCTCCAAGGTGAGTCGACTTTAATGTGCGGCATACAAGAGACTTACAGTTCGCTCCACCACCAGAGGCAATAGATTCTGGGAACTGGGTGGCCCATATATATGAGGAGATTCGGCCCACTCTGGGCCCTGGGCCCTGGCAGGTCCATGTTTCTTGAGAAGTCAGCAGAGTCTTTAGCTTGATCGAGAAATGGATGCTGGATAATTATCTTGCACTTAATAGGAGTAAGACAGAGCTAATGATCGTAGACAGCCCATATGATGTGAGGGTGTTAAATCACCCCTATAGCTCTTTCAAGTTGGGGGATGATATCATAAATCCACTCCCTAAAACTAAAATATTGGATGTTACTCTCGATCAGTCTCTCAATATGAAGGCGCATGTGACCTAGGTGGTGTCCTCCTCAGTCCACTATGTTAAACTATTGTCACACCTGAGGCCACTCATATCACAGAAAGGTGCAGAAACCATCGCAAGAGCGATAATAGGGGCCAAGTTGGACTACTCCTGTAGTCTTCTGCTGGGCACCGGTAAACGGGTCCTACAGAGAGTACAAGTGGTACAGAATTGGGCAGTTAGAGTGATAGTGGGACTTTCAAGGTGCGAACATGTTTCGGAAGCTAGGAGAGCGCTTCATTGGCTTCCAGTGGAATCAAGAATTAAGTTCAGAACCCTGGTTATAACCTTCAAGTGTAGAATGCAAATGATGCCTCCATATCTTCAGAGCTACATTAAAGATAAAGTAAACACCAGATCCTTTAGGTCTGGATCTCAAAATCTTCTGGAGCAAACTAGATCAAGGACCTCCAAGGTAGAGAATGGTGCTTTTGCTCTCAAAGCACCTAGCCTGTCGAACCAATTACCAGATCATCTGCGTAATCACTCGTTCAGCGCATGTGCTTATATTGAAAATAGAGGCCTCCTCTATCATGTCCTTGCTCAGGTGCCTGAGATAGAAGCACACTCGCCGAACGCGTGGAAACTTAACAGCCAATTCCTCATGCATATCTAGGTCTAAAATCGTTTTGAAAACTGATGTGAAGATTTGTGAAATTGCACCACATTTATAAGCCTTTAAAATATTTTGGGGCCCCCCTCTAATTTTGTTCCCTCTTGACAAAACAGCACCACACTTTGCAGAACCATTCAGAATCAGACCTAGAATGAAATACCTTTTTTTTAAAAAAAAAAAAAATGTTTTTATTGGTTTGTTAACAACAGTGTAACTTACAGAATCACATAACATTATATGAAAATGTACAGCCGACTGTGTCTGCATAACCTCACCCCCCAGGACCACCACCCTCAACCCAGCCTATTCCACATACATTGTACAACACGGTACACCTTACTTCCTACTGCCACCCCGGGCATCGTCATGTACCGAAGCCCAAAATTCCTGCACCATATGCTTCCAGGAATCTAAGCCCACATTTTGTGTTCCCTGGCCGCGGCCGACCGCCTCTTGCCACACTGAGGTTTCGGCGAACATCCACTTTTGGAGGTCACTCCACCAAAGGCGCACCTCTGAACTCTTGCATGCTTTCCAACCCATTGCTATCCTACGTTTCGCCAGGATACATACTAGGTCTTTCAACCTACTAACATGTCTCGCCTGTTTCGGGCGTGTGAAAATGCCTAGCAAACAGGCTGTAGGGGAGCTCGTAACTAGGGTTATTCCATCCTTGGCCAGGGCTTGTGCGATTTCGATCCAATAAAGTCGTATATTCATGCAGGCCCAGAACATATGCACCAGATCTGCATTAGCCTCACATTTCGGGCAGGCCTGCTCTGTTGCCTTGCTAAACTTGGCTATCTTCTTCGGGGTCAAATACGCCCTGTGAGTGAAATATAACTGAATCAACTGGAGCTTTGCACTCCTGGATACCCTTTTGCGATATGCCAATATTAGACCCCAGGCTAAATCTGTGATCTGCTCCTGCAAGTCCTCTTCCCAACTGCACTTGGTTTGTTCAAGCATATCTCCCCACCATGTCATGAATAACTCATATCCTCGACACTGTGTGTCCCCCCTCCACTATATCGTACAATGTTTCTATGAGCTCATCTTGTTGTAGTTCTCCCTCCCTGCAAGGCCATCTCCCCTGCACTCCTCTGAGGAATGTTGCATGTGTGATGTGCTGCACACTTGTAACCCCAGAAACCACTGAGATAAAAACCTGGTCACTCAAATCGGGAACAAAGTCCCTTCCTAATCTATTAAATTGAAATTACCAATGTTTACAAAATTAAATAATCAATAAAGAAAAATACACAATTGGCCTCATTACGAGTCTGGCGGTAACCTGCCAGTTTTTCCGGCTCGGTTACCGCCGGACTCGTATTACCATTCCGCATCCGTGTTTCCCGGAATTACCGGGGCATTATAACCCCAGTGTCACGGGAATTCTGGAGACGGAATTTGGTAAATCCCCATTCCCATTGAGTCCCATAGGACTCAATGGGAATGGGGACCATGGAAACACCGGCAGCATCTCGTGATGGTGCCGGTGTTTCCACGTCTGCCTGCAGGCGGGCGGTGTTAAACCCACCAGGTCAGACCTGGCGGGAATGACACCTCCGGCTGCAGGACTCGAGACCACCCGGTATGGAAACAACGGTGGCAGCGGGTTTACCACCACCGTTATTTCCATACCGGGTGACTCGTAATGAGGCCCAATGTGTTTGCTTTACATAGACTGTATTATTAAGTCATTAAATTTAGCACAAAAAAATGTATGTAGAGTACGTTGAATTACATCATTCACTGGTATAAATATTGCATTTAGCACATTGTTTTATGTACAAAAAGTAGGTTCAGGATGAAATCGTATTCAAAAATAAATTCACAGAAACAATACAGATCCACAATTCAACAGAGAGAACCTCTGTGTATTTGAACTGCATCAAGATACATCACAGTATTTTAGTACAATCACATTAATACAGTACGCGTTTTGGGGTATCCCCAATCCCTTCTTCAGGTGTGAATGTTGATTGTATTTCTTCAATTTCTAAAAGAAATTTAATAAAGAAATAAGGTCACTGTCCTGTCTATTTTTCCATGTGAAAACCTATGTACTAATAATGGCAAAAAGAAAAGATTTATATGACTAACCTTTAAGTGAAAAGGTCGGTCTTCAGCTTGAAAGGTCAAGGATATCAAAAAAAGTTCTGCCAAAATAATAGGCCTTCTATGTTAACAACAATAACATGCCCTTTGAATGGCAACCGAAACTTGTGTTCTCAAAAGGCTGTAGGGGTGATTAGGCTGATCTACAAAGACGAGAGCCAAACCTGCCGTAAGCTAATGTTCAAGCAAAATTACAATTCACTGCACAAGGGTGCAGTCCAAAGGAGCCCCAGTAATCCATACTGAAGAGAGGAGTGCCTATCTTTCTGCCAATTCCACAGCATGCAATACGGGAACGGAAGGACGGCTGCTGCTACAGCCTCCCATCCTGCATCGCATATTTGTTTACTTAAGTGGCCAATCACATGATCGTAAAGTGATCATGTGATCCAATGATGCCTGGTAATGCGTAGGTGTCGTTCATAAAATTAAACCTGAAATAACGGGATGGTAAATCTTAAACAAACTGTTCACGTGATATGTAGTGCTCAGCTATGTCGTTCTCCGTAGCAAATGTGAAAATACACAATAACCATGTGTGATGTGCTGCCCCATGTTTATGCCTAATTCAGAGGCGAGTGTACTAAAGTCCATTGGTTTGCTATCCCGTAACAAGTCGCCTACTGTGACCACCCCCATTGGTTCCCAATGCTTCCTGACATGTAATCTGAGTTGTGGTCTTCTTCTTTAATTGTCACGTATGGGGCCTGAGGAGAGTAGGGCGTTTCCCTCCCTGAAATCCAAAAATGTCATGCAGTTTCATTAAGTGACGCCAAAGTTATAAGCCATCCAAAAACTGATTTTCACCAAGCCTGTAATTAACAAGCATAGATGTCCCCGAACATCTTTGATGTTCGTGAACATCACAGGACTGCCCTGGACTGTTCGCAGACATCGGAGAAGAAACATGCCCATTTTTTGGCTTTTTATGGCCATATCCCATTTCATCCTCATCACCCCTCAACTCCTCAGATTGTTTCATTAGTTTGACAAGTGCAATGTTGTGTTTTCTTTTTTTTTTCCTGCGATGTTCGCGGACAACGGGTTCTGTCCGCAAATCCAACATGGCAGACGTTTCCCAAAAATATGACGCGCCTCATGCTTTTTTACATCCAATAAGCAAGTGGGTCCAAAGTCTGTGGACATCACGCGCCTTCTGGGGCAATCGGAGGCCTGTCCGCAGAGCGAACAGGGAAGTGAGTCTGCGGCGCGAAACCCAGATATCACCCACAAATGTTTACCTACTTTTTGGCCATTTTAAAAGAAACAACTGGATGGATTTACACCAAATTTACAAAAGCACGCTTTTGGGACCAGGCCACCACTCATGCTGCAAATTTGGTGAAAATCCGTCTAGCGGTTTGGGCTGTAGGCGTGGGCACATTTTTTTCCCCATTGCCTCTATGGGAAAAACCACACATTTTGGGACCCCTCCTATAACTTTGCCACCCCTTGACAAAACCTCTCCAAACTTTGCAGAATCAATCTGACAGGGCCATATACTTCTTGTTTTGCAAAGTTTCATAAGGATTCTCATCCGGGGTGGGGGGGGGGGGAGGCAAAGTTATAAGCCAGCCAAAAAAGTGCTCTTCCTATGGGTTAAGCAATTTAACCATAACTACAGGGCTGCTACCATTGATCTTTATTTCCACTATGTACGTTGATTTTATCCTGTCCTGTTGTGCACAAAAGTATTGCATTGCCCACCTCCAAGTAGTCGCATATACTTGGACCAGGAAGGTACCTGATGAAGGGGAAGAGGGGCTGATTGCAGACTGTTAATTTCTTTTATGTAATTTTTTATGGTGTTTTAAAGCTAGAGCAACAAATAATGATTAATGTATTCAACGAAAAACACACGTAAAATACTTGCAAGACTAAATGCTTTGGAAGATTTTTGGAGGGACTTTTAGCGACTGTTGACATAAATGAAATGTTATGGGTGTATAGTTACTTGATGGTAATTGCTAAACTTGTATTATCTTAAACCTAACCTCAACTTGCATACTGTCACCTTTTTTTTTAAATTACTTGGTAAAACATGTTTTTTACCAAGTAATAAAATAACAGTTTGCTCTGTCGATCCTTGTTTGATGCGTGCCACACCCCGGTCCGTCCTATTTTTGCCCCCTGGTTTGTCTCTCCCCCCCCTAATTTTGACTTCTATAGACGCCACTGCTGTCTTTGAAGGGATAACCTTGGTAGGACTGGAAGAAAACAAGGCATTGTTTTGGGATAGGCTGGGCTCACTTTGCAGCCCATGAGTTGCATCACAGAACAGGCACAGGTGCAGCACCTGATTCAACAGGAAAACAGCTTGTATAGTTATAGCACTGTGCGTGCTCTCGGCGTCAGGTAGAAAGCTTTGTGCCCTCCTGTAAGCATCCGGCGTCACAAGGCCTGTGTGCACTGTGAGGTCACGCAGGGGTCGGACAGAAAGGGGTGAGAAGAGCGAAAGGCACTGTAGTTTAGATTAGACCTGTGAGCGGGCGAGAGCCCCGCGCGCGCGCTTCGCCGCCATGGATCTCTATCTGGCCAATGCGATGTCGCGTGACCAGCACGAAAGAGGAGACGTAAGTACCGCGCAAGCGCATTCTGTCCCCTAGTCAGAATTAGAACGTTCCGGGGGCGAAGGTAAAGGGAGGCAGTGTGAGAAAAGGGTGGAAGGGGGCCCTGGGTGTGTTGCACGCTCTCTAATTTGTGAGTGTCCTGTACAAGAGTCAGTTGACAGCCAAAAGTGCAGCGGTTCGCATGTGACATCTGGAATAAGTTAAGATCCGTTGAATCTTCCCAACCAACTACAGAGATGCCTGGAGCGCTTGGGATACCAGTGGCCGCATACTGCGCCATATTGGAAAATGCCCCCATCCAACCACCCTTAAATAGCATTACCGTTTTGTAGTCAGAATTCGAAACGCGGGTATCAACCGGGGAAGAGTAATGACTTTATGGGGATGGATTTTAAATTCCGCAGAACTCAGATTCAAACTAAAAGGAGTAATGTTTCCTCCTCGGGTACGTTCATTTAAGAGACCTGTAGGGACTCTAGAAATACCACCATAAGCGCTTCTGGGCCAACGGGGATCATTTGTCCTCAGGTCAGCAATACTGTAGCTTTCTTTACGATTCTAAGCACCGTCCCACGTGCTTCATGAGCTCTCTGATGCTGGTGTTCCGTTTGTGAAATCATTCTACCAGAATAGTTGTGTAGTCTCATCCAGTGCGGTCAATATTAACTTTACCGTCGTGTAGTATATCTATGTATGTGATTTATAAAGCTCAAATTAGCTGGAAAGCAACGTAGTGCTGTACAATGGTGCAGAAGAAGAAGAAGTAGCTGTGATGGCTAGAGGTAGCAGGGGAGGAGGCAACAGTGTTGTCAAGGAGGGGAGTAGGAACCCGAGTGAGAAGGGTACACTGCCCTGGGACCCTGCTGTCTTCTAGGGCGCCTGGACTGGGCCAAGTCAGTAAACTTGGTAGCTGTCGGCAGAGTCAGCAGCCTTGGGATTGGAAGCTGAAAAGCCACAGTGAAACTTCATAAAGAAACCTTAAAAAATGCATGTATTCAATACAGGGGAAAACACATTAGCCGGGCAACAGGACGGGCAAACGATTTATGTCTGTTGGAGGCCCCATTTCTGGATCTCTTACTGAGGAGGAACGGGTACATTAACAGTGATACAAGCATTAGCACTTCAATTAATTTTGAGTGTTGCTGCATAGAAACCTTTGATATGCTAATCAGTGCTTTCTTCTCGTGGTCCAATGTGGAGAAACGGTCCCAAAGACACTTTAAAATATAATGTGTGACTATGATTTTATTGGGGAGGAGGGCAGTAACAGGAAAAGTAAATATAGGGTTTCATGTATTACTTTATGCTACTCACCTTGTTCTCTATGTGAGAGGCAGTCCTGATTTACAGATTAATGTGTGCATTTTACTTCTTTATCCTGTTAAAAAAACATTATGACCAATGCATTGTTTATACTTGTTAACTGGAGGAATTGGACTGGAACAAGACGTACCTGTGCTCCAGCAAAATCTGTCTTGCCGGAGCGCTGTTCCGGGCCACGCTCCTGGTGAAGAGGTTCAAACTCCATCACTCGTAGCCAGCCCAAGTGCGATGGAGGTGCTGGGCTGAGTTCCAAATGCTGGCACTAAGTGATTTCTCAGCCTTTCCAAGTGAAGCTGCTGGTGACTTGTGGTAATTGGAGTATTTAGGGAAAAGAAACACCCTTGGTTGAACAGCCCAAGCATCACATCAATAAACAAGCAGAGTCCATATGAGTACATATGTTACCAGCTGTTTCCGGTGTAACATACGCAGTTCTAGCATATTCTAATGGTCAGTATCGGTCGTAATTCATAGGGTCATTTCTGTTCCCCTTCTTGAATATCAGAATTACCACCGATCGTTTCCAGGAAGGGGGCCTAGGTCCGTGTGACTTATTAACGGTCATTGGAAAGGCTAAACGTATCCGATGGAATGAGAGGAATGCACAGTATAAGAACAGTATCTAAGTTCCATCAATCGCACAGGCCTCTATGATGTGTCTTTGTAGACACGCAATTGTCAACCTTGTTTCATTGCAGAGTCCCCGTGATGGCATAGGATTGCGTAGTAGCATAATTACAACACCTACTTTCAGTTTTAGCTCGTGAGGAGTCATTCGTCCTACAGCCCTTCGCTCTTTAGAGACTGAAATGTTGGGCCGGTAAGTAACTGTTCATTGACACTGGAACCGCCATGCCCTGTGTGAAGAGAAGTGGGGGTGGAAAGAACTAACTTCTGAATGTTTGCGATAGTGGAACGTCAAGGTGACCGCGTAGAACAGTGCTCATTCTGTTTGTTGAAATGGTAGCTATTGTTGAAGTGGGTGCACTTTGCCATTTGGACATCAGAGGTCAACCTAACACTGATAAATTGCATCAGCTGAGTACGGAAGCATACCTAAGCGTTTTATTACATGGCCCGCGGCAGCGGGCGTGTAGTTATGGTTAAGTTGCTAAACCCATAGGAAGACCACTTTTTGTGTGGCTTATAACTTTGCTCCCCCTGGACTAATCCTTACCAAACTTTGCAAACAAGTATATGGCCCGCTCTGAAATTCATTTGAAAATTGGCTTCGTTCCGAAAGCGTGCTTTTGTGTGTTTGGTGCAAATCCGACCAGTACTTTTGTTGCAAAGAACTGAAATGTACGTCTCCAAAAATTTGGGATATCTGGCTCTGCTCCGCTGACCCATTTCCCCGGTTGCCCCGCAGCAAAAGTCTCATTGGCTTGCAGTACACCGTGATGTCGGCGAACATTGGACGCGGCCGGTGGTTGGCAGGAAGGAAGCGTGCTGTGTGTCAACATTTTGGGAAACGCTGCCATGGTATATCGAAGGACAGTGCAGCTCTGAAAGTGCCTGGTAAACATACTTTACACCATGTGGCGGTGGCAAGAAGGGATGGAAAGGGTGGGGGAGTGAGAAGTGGTTCATCTGAGATATGTTATTAGGTTGAAGAAGGTGGTGGTGTGCCTGCAGTATCCGTGCGTACTGCGCCAATTTGCGGGTCCTTCCACATGCGACTACCATGTGGGGAATGCAGGCAGCCTTTGTTACGGCACGATAGCTCATGCCGCGATCTCTTACCGTGGTGACTGGTAGCAGCTCATTTGCAGAAGGGGAGTGCATTGCACATGACATAAACATTATAACATAGCAGCTGCTATGTTGTGTTGTGTATGGTAAGCCCGTAGCCCCTTACATGCATGGCTGGAGGACTTGCACCGACAACTATGGTCCCTGGTTGCAAGTAGGTTTGACATTGTTGCCTTCTGTGTGTGGTATGTCAGCATTGTATATATTGTTGATTCGATGGGAGCACCAGAAGTCAGCTGACATGCGTATATTGTTGGTTCCATGGGTGCGGTTACTGTTAGAACATCCTACAATTTTCGGTCTATGGCTGGAGATGGTGCAGTGACAAGTCCTGCAGTGTGCCCACTGGGTGCAGTGTTGGAATACTGTCAGTATAGAAGAGGGTAGGGTTGAAGTGCATCTTCTATGTGCTTGGATACTGCATTGTGTCAACTGGGTGCAATGTTCTAATAGTGTGTGCATAGAAGTGGATAGGGTTGGACTGCATATTTTATGGACTTGGGTAGTGTCCATTGCACGGAGTGCTGACTACTGTACTGCACTGTGAGGTATTGGTTTTGTGCACTGAATAGAGTGTTGGGAGCAGGGCCTCTGTTGGGAACAATTTTTTGGTTCGGTTGGCAGTAACAACATAGTATGTGAATGAAAGTGGGTAGGGGTGCCGGAGGCTGTGTTATGTTTGTAGATTCTGGTAACTGATGGATGTTTCCATGTATAGCTGTATCACGGTACAGAGGTTGGGTAGGAGTGCTGGTGGCTGTGGTACATTTGTGGACTGTGGTACTTGGTCACATGTTGGGATGTATGGTTGCCTTACGTTGCAGTGGGTGTGTCCGAGGCCTACACTGTTGGGTGCATGACCAAAGGATGTAGGCCATAAGGCCATGCACCAAAGAGCCAAGGCCTTGACCACACTAGCAAAGTGCAATCATATCGCCGAAACTGCGGACATGGACAGCGCACCACAATGCATCCACTCCTTCCAAACTGAAATCGCCATCAAAGTGGCTTTCCTGGGCATACTTGTGCAGATCTATCACAAAGGCATCATCCAAAACCAACACAATGCGTTTCTCCATGTCGGCCCACCTCACTACGCAGAGTAATGAAAACAGTGTTACCGCCATTTGTTGGTTTGGTTGGCAGTGACACAATACTTTGTGAATGGAAGTGAGTAGGGGTGCCTGAGGCTGTGGTATGTTTGTGGATTCTGCTAACTGTTACATGTTTCCATGCATCGCTGTATTCTGGTGCAGGGGCTGGGTAGAAGTGCCGCTGGCTATGTTACGTTTGTGGATTGTGGTATCAGCCCACATGTTCGCATGCATGGTTCCATTATGTTGTGCTGGGTGTGGGCAAGGTCTAAACTCTTGTGTGCATGGCCAAAGTCGTGATGGGTGCGGCTCTGGATGATTTTGAATGCTGAAATCATGGATTCTTTTGCAGAACTTTCTACTGGAGGTGTTTTGGAAGCACACGCGACGTGCCCTCAGAGTGTTTAACGGTAAATATGGAATGCTGTACAGAAATGATAGTGTTGGATGCAGAGGTCTTGGATGTCATTGGTGCATACGTGTGTGAATATTTCACAGTACCCAATGAGGGAGTGCTGGAAAAAGACAGTGGAAAGGGAAGAAGTACTGGGCCTGCTTTACTATGACGCGGCCCTCGCTGTAGCTGGGAAAGCGCATGTGCTACATCCTGCCATTCTGAGCATGGTGGGCATGGAAAAGTTACTGTGGGAATGATCAAATCAGGTGTTCAGGGTGTGGTTGACAGGAAGGGGCAGTACTGTTTTTCCCAATACTCTGTGTAGTGAGGTTGGTAGAGATGGAGAGGCGCACAGTGCTGATCGTTGGTGATACCTTTGTGCAACATCTGTACAGGTGTGCCGTGCAAAGAGGCGTTGCTGCTAATTTCGGGTTGGACGGAGTGGACGTTTTGTGGGACAGTGTCTAGGAGTGCAGTTTCCACGGGATGGTACGCCTTTGCAGATATGTGGCCTCTCTGGCTATCATTAATGTTGTTGTGGTGTATTATGAAAGTCTATATTTCGGATACAGTGCAGTGATACAGGTTTTTCCCACTGCCAAGGTCGTTTTCTTATGCATAACACCAAGAGGAGTATGGGACAATGCCAGTGTAATTTGTCCTCAGCCAGAGCTTAGAAGGTGTCTTATAAACAGAAGCATGTGTAAATTTAGGCACACTGCTGGGATGTTCTCCACCCACTATGAGATCATGAGGTCGCAAAATATGCATTGGTTCCATAGAAATGGCATTTATTTGACCGCCATTGGCAATGCTATTTTCTTTTACACTGTGCAAGAAGCGTTGTGTAAGGAGGAGAAGCAAACAGAAACTCATATGAGGAGAAAAAAAAGGTTGTTTGCAAGCATGTAAAAAAAAAGTACATTTTCAGATCCACCACTACAGACCCAATCCCCTCCCCTGTTTCAAATGTCTTTCCCCCCTCCCCTTCCTAGCACGATAACTCTGCAGATTCTGCAGTAGTTTCAGGATTAGACGTGCCACACCCAGGCCTTTTCAGGATGGCAGGCATGGAAATGGGACTGTGGAGGTTAACACGTTGCTCAATACGGTTTCTGGTTGTGGTGTGTACGCAAAAACTGTGGCAGAAGGTCTATTTGTAGTTGTAGGGAGAACTGCAGAAGGCTATGATTGAAGTGTGCAAGGTAAGGGGGAGGCATCCTGTTTGTATGCATGCACTGTATGTACTTGTTTAACGTTGCTAAGATACATTCAGTGCTGCTTTTGTGCGATATGTTTGGGAATTTTGTAGGAAATGGGTTAGTGCAGAAAAAAAATTCTTTGCAGGGTTCAAGGTAAGTGGCAGGCATCCTGTTATGCATGCAACGTGTGTATGATATCTGATATGATATGGCATTTATAACGCACCTACACACAAGTGTTTCAAGGCGCGATGAGGCAAGGGAGGGGGAGGGAACAGAGAGGAAACAACAATCCTACTAGTTCAGGTGTCACTCAGATCACACAAGTGTAGGGGGAGGGGAAAGTGTAGTACATGGGAAGAATAATAAATAACAATAAGTAAAAATATGACCCGCTGGTGGCAAGTGCAAGGGTAAGTACAGACATTAGGTGGTGGTGGGACTGTTAGGGATTTAGAAAACAGTCCCCAAGTGTGGGGGTTGCTAGAAAGGCAGTGCAGGGGTGCGACTGGCGGTAAACACTTAAATCCTGAGTCCGGGTGTTTTACAGTGTTTTTAGAATTATCTAATCATTCATCTGTCACAAAGTGGTAGGCGTATATTTTGAAAACTCACAGGAGACCGGGGTAGCTTGTGTTTCATTGTTTCTTTTACTGTATGTGGATGCAGAAATCTTGCATAGTTTTACTGAATTTTCTACTGGACGTGCTTTGGAATGACACGACAATTGCAGTCTGAATGTGTAACAGTACATATAAAGTGTTGTAAATAACTGACAGTGTTAGATGCTGACATCTTGGATGGGATTGGTGGATGCGTGTGTGACTATTTAACAGTACCCAACGAGGTAGTGGTGGACAAAAAATTGTGGAAAAGGAAGGAGGACTGCTCCTGTTTTTCTGGGGCGCGGCCCTTGCGGTACTTGGGGATTCACACATGCCACGTTCTGCGTTTCTCACCATGCTGGCCAATGGAATGGACTGTGGGGATTGTCCAATCAGTTAGTGCAGGTGTGGTTCACAGGAAGGGGCGGTAAGTGGCCAGTTTCGCTACTGTTCATGTAGTCGTCGTGCATTACGGGGGCATGCATTTGGGTACATGGCTTGTAAACGTTTGTTCCATCAACTGAAGAGGTTGATGAATGCAGTGAAGAGGCTTTTTCCCACTGCCCAAGTGGTTTTCTCAGCCATACCAACAAAATACCAAGATACACTTGCACACCAATATTTAAATGGTAATTCAATGTAAGATTGGGTGTGAATTAATAAAATGTAATGTCAAAGTTCAAGGTGCAGGGGAGAGAGACTCAGCCTTGGTATCTAGGCTGGAAAATACTAAGAAACAAGGACAACCAAATTATGGAAAACTACGTCCCCTGCACACTTTCTAAAAGGCAAAAAGCCTAAATGATGTTGTCAAAAATATTGAATGCATAGTTAATGACTCTTATAACCTAGATATTCACTATGAAATAAGTAGATTTCTTATATATAAAGGTTCATCAAGAAATTCAATGACTCCTTTTCATTAGAGAAAACAATGACTCCTTTTCATTAGAGAAAACAATCTTCTCCTTTTTATTAATAGTTCCAGGTTGGCCCAACGCGTTTTGAGTTTCATATACTCTTCATCAGGGGCATCAATTTCAGCAAACATTTCACAAGAATCTATAAAGAACAAAATTAATCAAAGGTTTACCAATTTGGTTATTTGTAGAAAATAATAACATCATTTCAAACAACAACTTTTTTGTTTATAATCACAAAACTTATTAAGTAGAACATCCTGTCCCAAATGTCACTAGAATCCTAATGGTGCTTAGGTAAAGATACCTTAACCAGATAGCGTTTCCCAATTTTACAACAACATGCTTTGTTTGAATTTGATTTGTCACTATGTGTCATTGAGATGACACATTTCTAAAATCCACCCGAACCTTCTGTAAGGTAGGGATAGGCTAAGTGTATTCATCCACAACAATACTCCACCCAAATTATTAAAAGTGAATCAATCAGTGTGTAAAGAGAACCTAACAATTGAAATTTAAAAATAAATATAAATATAGTCAAACTCACTCTTCTTCCAAGGGATTGAAGAGGAAGACTTAAAAAAACGGGATGAAAGTCCCTAGGCTTCAATGTGAGGGAGCATAATGTAGTTTAGCATTTTCATCATGTTTTTAGGTAGAGCTGGCTCCGTTCTCCTAAGAGAGAGCGAGAGCGTACGTCTTTAAAGAAAAAAAGTAGTGTGTATGGACACAAGGACTGCCCATAAAGAATAACTTACTTGAAAAGAGCACGGACGGAATCTTCTTAACAGCAGAGATGCAGTCAGGAAGCACAGCTTTCTGTCCACATCTTCTGCGAATCCGTTTATATATGGTAATGGGCTTGTATGACGTCACTCGGGCATGCATGAGCAGCGCTCAATGTAGTGACGTCACTCACGCATGAGTGATGTAAATTTCAGGTAAGTGAGTGATTTGCAAGGGGCATAATTATGCCGGAAAGTGATCTAACATGGGGTAAGCAAAACTGGTTTCTTATCTCTGTACCCGGTGTAAATACCAGTTATAGCTAAAGAAGGGGAGGCAACATGACGTCACTCGCGCATGCACGAGCGACGACCAATGTGATGATGTCACCCTCGCGTGCGCGAGCGACGTATCTGCTCAGGTGACAATGTTCAGTTTGGATTATTAAGGCAATATTAAGATACGGCTAATTGGGAAGCTACACGTATCCAAAAAGGATTATATTTAGGTAAACATGACATCAGGCACGTGTTAATAGATAACGTGCCATGTTTGTAAGTTTAAAAAACTTGAACAGTACTGTAAAAGGCACTAATTCAACATGCTGAGAAATAAATCAGACAATGGCATATGTTAAAGAGCGCAAAGGCTACAAAAATCAGTTCAGAGAAATATTTAAAGATGTAACTGAACGGCAGGCATGCCATAACTCGCGCATATCTTAAAGATGCCTTTGATATGTGTCTGTATATAGATATATTGTGATAAAGTGATTTGGTCATATGTTAGGTATGAGTATTGTGATGGATAAAGCCATGATCTGATAAAACAGAGCATCTTGTATATACATGTTTAAATAAATGTACATACAATAGAGTGGTCATTTTTCATAAATGTCTACCCCAAAGCAGATGAGTCTACAATCTACTGTTTGCATCTTGGGATGGTCATTACAGGTATTTGCACTCATTCATACCTTTACTGCAGAATTACTGAACTGTTAAAAATAGAAAAGCTCTTAGCATCCTAACGATGTGTTTATTTAGGGCTATAAGAATGGACCCAAGTAATAGTCTTCATTTAGACTTAGAGGGGTCATCACATCCAGTTTGTTAATCCTGAATAGTTCCCTTTGTGCCAAGAGTTTGGGTAAATTGCTTCCCCTACTAAGTGGACATAGGACTTGTCCGCTGGTGGGATGTTCTTCTGCAACAATAACATCATTAATTCTGGAAGTGCTGAGTTTTTCCATACAAATGACATTTTTGTCCAGCATTGGTGATGCTCTTTTGTTTGCCCATCTACAGGAGGTGTTGAAAAGTTTACTTTAAGAATGTGAGGAGGAGACAAAACAGAAAACCCTATAAAAACTGAAAATAAAGGTGGTTCTCTAGAACTACCTTTTAAAAAAAGGCTCTTTTCAGAGCGGCCACTAAAGACCAAATCCCCTACCCTGGTTGCTATTTATTCCCTCAATCCCGCACAAAGCGCGAAAGCCACATCCGGCCTTTTGAGGATGGCGGGCATAGAAATGGGACTGTGGAGACTAAGAGATTGCGCAATAACGTTTCTGGGTGTGGTGTGTACGCAGAGGACTGATGTACAGAACTGATAGTGTTACATGGACAGCTCTTCAATGTGATTGGTGGAGGTGTGTGTGACTATTGCACAGTACTCAATGAGGGCGTGCTGGAAAGAATATAGTGCAAAGGGAAGAAGGACTGCTTCTGCTTTAGTGGGGCACGGCCCTCACAGGACTTGGGAAAGCGCATGTGTCACATACTGCCGTTTTCAGCATGCTGCCCATGGGAATGGGACAGAGGGGATTATCAGTACTGAAGGTGTGGTTTACAGGAAGGGCCATAAATAATTTTCTCGATTACTGCGCATAGTGAGCCGGGCTGACATGGTTGCCATTACTTGCAAAGGTAATGTAGCACAGCAGATTTGGTCCGACATCAAATACAGCTCAAAGCTAATGTGGCCAGCTACTCTGTTCTGAAAAGCTACAAACAAATTGCAGAGCAGCTCTGTGGTGTGGCCTTTTGTAGGGCTGCTGTGGAGACCTTGAACCCGCAAAACAGGCCTGCATTGTTCAAACAAATACATACAAGTGCAATGGCACATTGTGCAGTGTTTGTAAGCGTGTACTTTCCCAATAACACTCCGTAGATTGCAGAACACTGTACTTTTCCGCTGTCCGAGGCTTCGGATCGTGTCCGCGAAATAAGGGCCCACGCACAGCGTGGTCGCGGTCGCATGGTGACGTCGTGAATGTGCTCGATTTACACGGCTGTCCGCAGGACGCGTTTTGGGCGGAATACTTTTTGCACATGTGCATAGGCGTCCTATGCACACCGTTGGGATCTCTGGACTTATTAATAGTGCGACACACGTGCGCCAATCATTTTGGGACAAGCTGGGTGTTTATAGGGTATAGCAGGTGGGATGTTTATGTGTACAGCTACCTGTAGGACCTGGAATGGGGGCTAGAACTAATTAAACTCCAACACAAGTTTGTTCGCATATGCTGGACAGGGGCGGTGTCACCAGGAGACAGAGCAAGAGATACGCATGTGTGTACTTGTGCAACGGACAAACATCTGTTCCCACAACTAATTCTAGGTGGTTAACAAGATGCGGACATGCGGGTCCTACTGGCGTCGTACGGATGCCTCCATTGTGATTGCGGATAGGCTGGGGTGTTGCGGTGTCTGTAGGACACCTCCCTTTTGCTTAATTACGGTCATTCCCACCAGTTTTGTAGGCTGCTGACTCATAGCGGCATTTTACAAACAAAGGAAAAGCCACATGTACACTCAACAACAATTTAAATATCAACATATACTTGCACATATTCATACATAATATTAGGAAAGGGAAGGGGTAGCAGAAGTGGATACTTACTGTGGGGAATTGGGGATTTATACAAGTTGGTCATGAGGGAAGGAAGGTATTGAAGTATCATCGTAACGTCTCTGATCACATGGATTCTGAGGGGATGGCGGGCTGTGAAATGGGGAAGGGATACATGTGCAGGTCGGGCAGTGCTCTTTTATTTTCTCCACAATATGTCTGTGTACGTAATCTTTTAAGGCGGCAACATTTTTCACCCATCCTTCCATTTTGGCTACCAGGCTGTCCAGTTTGCTATTTACAGAGTTTCTTTCCTTTCCTGTGCCCCTGTGCTGTTGTGGAAGGGGTGCCGCTTGTGCTGCCTTGCTTTCCTTTCCAATATGTTCTCTTACAGAAAAAAAATCTGTTAGGTGTACATGAGGCAATAGATATTAAATATTTTACGTTTCAGACTGTGGTGCGTACCAATGGGGTTACTATCGTAAGTCCTTGCGTTATGAGGGAAAATCTCTTTTAGCCACTCTAAGGTGCTTGCCATTGCTGCGTAAAAAAAAGAAATGTTATGCTTATCTACTATTGTATACTGCACCACCTGTGCAATTATCAGACAAACTCAACTTACTATGTTGAAGTGACGTTTTGGTCTTAGTAATTTCCAGTCCTTACTCTGGCCGTTCATTCTTTGTTCCCATGTACAGTAGCAGTGCGGTACGATTGTTGAAGGCAGACGTTGCTTCTCTTGTTAGTGCATTACGTTATGGTGTCCTACCTATGCATTTGTGCTGTTTGTTTCATGAGTCAACAGTTTGCAGACCTACTCTATTTTCACTTGCAATTCATGTATATGGTGCTGTTTGTATATGTTACTTGTGTTTTCTGAATGGTACCACTAGGTAAGGGTGGCATCCAATGTCCGCGACCCGACGCATAGTCCACGATTGCTGTGCGAATTATAATGGTGATAGCGGTTCAGTATGTTGTACAGTACATCTTTACAAACTAAGGGTATCCTGGTAAAAAGGTATGAAATTCAGTGAAAAAACATTGTTAAAGGGACACTATGGATAAGTTGCACTAGTAAAAACCTACGAAATTCAATGGCAAAACTTTGTTACAGGGACGTTATGGTTACAGATAAAACCCCAGAAATTCGCCAGTTACGGTAGCCTAAGCAACCATAACTCGCGTTACCACTGTGCACTGCAAGAACTAACACCCATGACATCAAAGATTACATCACAAATGTCATTGATGACATCACATGTGTATTTAGTTTTCATGAAAAGCCTCCACAAGGCATTGTCATTGTAATGTTGGCAGAAAACTATCAGAGATCATTGGAAGAACTATCATGACATAAATAGTTCATTAAGCAATGCATTGCTATAAACACCATTGCATTACAGTGTTCTTTCCAGTACATGAAAAACTCATGTAAAAACGTAGGCAATGTCTGCAGCATGCATCATAGAGGTGCAATGTTCAAAATCTTCCCATGTTGGATAGTGAAATGATGAATGCATTCGTTTCAGAGTTTTGTGTACTGTGAAACATGTAATAAGTAGCTAATAATGCCTCACTTACTACATAATTGTACTACTATACACAAAACATAAAGAGACCACAATGCATACAAATATGAGCATATGCAGGGAAAGTAAAGTAAGCAAAAAAGTAGCAGTACTACCAGAAAGTGTTCATAACCTAACTGATTATGTTCATGCACAGAAATGATTGCTGTGTTTCAGGCTGGCTTCTTCCCCTATGTATATGGATCATATGATGTGCCTGAACCCTACGAAGTAGTGTACGAACATATAAGAAGGGTAAGGTCTGCAAACATACTACCTTTACATTCTTACTTCCTGACTGTCAGTGAAGAAAACAACCTGGCCTAGATATGTCAGTGAACAAAAAAAGAGGGAGCCAGACATGTTATGTCATCAGTAATGTCATCTTTGATGTCATGGGTGTTAGTCCTTGCATTGCACAGTGGTAGCGCAAGTTATGGTTGCTTAGGGTACCATAATTGGCGAAGTTCTGGGGTTTTTCGGTTTTACCTGTAACCATAACGTCCCTGTAACAACATTTTTCCATTGAATTTTGTAAGATTTTACTAGTGCAACTTTACCATAACGTCCCCTTAACATCATTTTTTGACTGAATATATATATATAGATGGTGAGTGTGTGACAGATGAAAAGAGCATAGAACACACTGTGCATTATGTGCTCAGAAGGGATTCATGCTTGCACCTTTATAACAGTCATATTTCAAATTTGAAATTCTGTGGTCATTCTTACGTTCCCAAAATGCTCTTTGCATTTATGTAAATTGTTAAGACTCCCTCTTGCAAGTACCCCACCCCCAGCTGCACTTGATTCTGGTCCGTAAAGAGATCAGATACTGATTGACCTGGGACCGGGCTCTACCCCTTGGCCCCCCCCACATCTTCCCCACTTGAAGGGGAAGGGTTTCTAGAGTACATTTTCTCCACTTAAAGCACTACTTGTTAATTGGAGATTGCTCTTTTGTACCACTCCAAAATGTTAATATTTTCTTTTTTAAATCTGTTTATTAAGGTTTTAGAACATATGGCTGTTCAACCAATTCCTGGCACTTCTTCCCCACCGCATTGCCGCTCTCTGCCCCAACTTCCAGTGCTATGCGGATGACACTGAGCTCATTTTCAGGCTACCTCCAGCCACCTCATCTCCTTCTCTCATCTCTGTCTGCTATCCAGGAGCGGTGTGCCGCCAATGATCTCTACCTTAATGCCAATAAGACTGAGATTCTCCTCATCGGCACACCCGCACCCTCCTTTCCGGTCACTCTCTGGCCGGCCTCTCTTGGCCCTCTTCCTGCTCCCACCAGCAAGGCTAAAAACCTTGGGGTCATCTTCGACTCCACACTCTCCTTCTCTCCTCACATCTCTGACGTCTCTAAGAAGTCACAGTACCAGCTGCACCTCGTCGGAGGTATTCCTCCTTTCCTCTCCTTTCCCCAGAAGCTCACTGTCTCCAGAGCTCTGGTTCTCTCTAGGCTGGACTATTGCAATACCCTCTTTCTAAATCTGCCTGATTCTTCTCCCCGCCCTCTGCAACTCACCCAGAACAGGACTGCAAGACTTGTCCTTGGCCTCAAGCCCAGGGATCGTATCTCTCCAGGACTGAAATCTCTGCACTGGCTGCCAGTGTTTGCGAGGATTAAGTTCAAAACCCTATGCATTGTCCACAAGGCCTTCTGGGGCCTGGCGCCTCAATACCTTCAACTCTCTCCCTAAATATCTTCCTTGTCGAGCTCTTCGCTCATCCGCCTCCAACTCCCTCAGGCTCAGTCGCTTCTCCAAGCAACGAGTTGGTGGTAGATCTCTTTTTTCGGCTGGGGCCACACACTGGAACAGCCTCCCTGCCTCCCTGAAACTTGAGGAGAACCATCTCCGGTTCCGGAAGCACCGCAAAACCTTCCTCTTTGCTTCTGCTTTCTCTCCTCCTCTCCCCTGCTGAATTCCTGGCTGAAACTGAAACTTCACTGGTTACCTGGCCACCCACTGATCTCGGGCCCAGGTCCCCTCCCTTGCCAGTTGCACACCTGCACTGCCTCCCTGGCAACCCCCGCACTTGGGGACTGTTTTCTGTATCCTATAGTCCCTTACCAGTACTTGACACCTGATGTCTGCACTTACTCTTGCACTTGCCACCAGCTGGCCGTACTTTTTACTTATTGTTTTATTTATTCTATTTATCCCATGTACTGCACTGTCCGCTCCCCCTTACCCCTGCTCTTTCCCTCCCCCTTGCCATGCACTTGTGCGATCTGAATGACACCTGGCCTAGTAAGATCGTTGTCTCTGTCTTTCCTCTGTTCCCCCTCCCTTGTCTCGTCCAGCCTTGAAACACTAGTGTATAGGCACGTTATAAATGTCATATAATCTCATATAACAGGCTAACATCGACACCCTCCCCTCCCCCTTCCGCAGTCCGAACCCAAACTCCTCTCCCTCTCCAGCCCCCGACTGTCCAACAGGTCCACCGCCCTCCACCATGTCCCGAGACTCCACATAGTTCTTGAGTCTTCCGTAATCAAGCGTCTTCACTCCTGAAGCCGGAAGGTCGTCGGGAGAGATCTGTAGGTCATGTAGAAAAATGTTACAGGCCAATCCCTTGTCCTCAGATTCCTCCTTCTTGCCCAATGCTGCACAATAGCCTGTTCTAGCTGCTACCCATCCACTCGCGTCTGCTGACCATTGCGCCAGGATTGGACCCTTAGGGCACTTCCATGAAATTGCCAGGCTGCACTTTGCTAGCAGTAGCACGAATGCCGCCATTCTCTTTTGATTACCTCTGCCCCTTACAGGTATCACCCCAACAGACAGACCTTGGGAGAGCATTCGAATTGGCTCCTCAGCAGAGCCTTGGCTCTCAGCTTTACCTCCCACCAATAGTCTGCGATCACTGGGCATGCCCACACCATGTGCCAAAAGCCTGCTGCCTGTTGCCCACATCGGGGCATTTTGAGCCTCATTTTCCCAACATTTTACATAGGAACTTTCTTTAAAAATATTTTTTACATATATTTTTGATTATGGCCCATCTTTTGAAACAATAACATTTTTGAGAGAACTGGCCCTTTAACTTGAATCTAGCGTTCCTGGAGGCCTTATCCACACTTTTACATATTTTGCGCCAGCCTGACCCCTTAAACGTCACCTCCATGTCCTGGTTCCACTTAACTTTCACCCTAAGCTGGCGTAGTGTCCTGCTCTCTTGCAGCAATGAGTACAGTCTAGATGCCGTCCACCTCTCGTCCCCGGTGGTAAGGATTGCCTGAAGAATAGGGGTAGCTGGGGGTTTCTCTGGTATCCTGTCCCACTTGGGCACCAGGGCGTTAGTTAATCTGGTATAATTCAAAAACTGCCCCATGGGTACCTGGTATCATTCTGCCCATGTACGGAAAGGCATTAAAGTCCTCCCTCAAAAAGTTCTCCCAGCGTCCGGCACCCCCCTGCAGCTCATTTGAAGTCACCTATGTCTCTCATGTCTGCCACTACTGCATCAGCCCTAAGAGGTATATAAGGACTATATCCCACCCGTAGCTTTAGTTTGTCCTGTGCCCTTTTCCAGGCCTGCCTGTCGACGGTGCTCAGGCAAAATGTTTTTGCTGCCTATGTTGCCCACCATAACGTCTCGAACCCCAAGTAGTACTTTCTGGGCTTCCCCGTTAGCTGTCTGTCTATTCTATCATTCGCCATGTGCCATGTCGCATGCTGCAGTTGAAATGCCAAGGAGTAAAATACATAGTCTGGGAAAGCCAACCCCTCCTCCTGTTGTCGCCTAAGCAGCGTGGCCAACGCCACCCTTTGACATTTCACGCCTCACAACAGATCTGTTATTCTGCTGCCTAACAGTTTAAAGAAGGGAGATCTGGCCATGTGTGGGATATTTGCAAAGAGGTAGAGCAGCCTAGGAAGAATTAACATCTTGCAAAGTGCAATTCTGTCCATCAGGGACAGGGGTAGTCGCTTCCAGAATGCTATCCCGTCTTCTATGCCTGTGAGTCCCTTCCCATGTTGTACTGAAACGGGTTCCATGTGGTAATATTTTTGCGGCGATATTGAGCCATGGACCCTGTGGGGGACACCCGCGTAACCCCCGCATTATTTTTAAATGGGCAGGGCACACCCCCGCAACCTCTGCTCCCACAAATTATCCCCCCAAAAAATATTGCGTATGGCGAGATAGACGACCATATGTGCAGTGATATTTTTGGTGGGGCTAATATGTAGGGATACCCTGAAACGTGTCTCCCACCTAATGATTGATCTGAATGCCCAAGTAACGGAAGGAGTCCACCTCCCAATGCAGCCCCATCTCGGGAAGGTCTTGCGCCGCTCTGTCTCTCAGCGAGCCCAGCGGAACACCAATGACTTATCTTCATTTACCTGGAAGCCTGTGAGGGTCTCCAAGTGACGTAGCACCTCCAGCATGTATGGGCCATGCACCCTGGGATTCTGTACATACATCAGGACATTGTCCACATAAAGAGAGATAACATTGCTCTATCCCCCATCTCAATACCTGCATCGTGGAATTCAGACCTACAAATTCTCACCACAGGCTCCAGCACAAAAAGGACTGGGGACAGTGGGCAGCCCTGCTGCGTGCCCCTACCCAATTGCCAGCTGCGCAAGATCACCTTGCCTGTCTTGACTCTAGCCATTGGCTCCTGATACAGTAGGCAGATCCATCTCAATATATTCGGCCCTAGACCATTGTTCTCCAGCACATGGAAGGCCTTAACTGTGTCCAGTGAGGCCACTGCAATTTCTGTTTCCCTCCCCTGTACCCGTTCTATAATGTATTGGAGGTGCCTAAGATTCATTGTGGTATTCGTGCCCCATACATAGCTGCATTGGTCCCGATGTATCAAGTGTAAGACTTCCTTCAATAGCTGGGTCGCCAACACTTGGCTCAAAATGTTGGTGTCTATATTAAGTAATGAAATGGGGCGATAAGATCCGGTGTGGAGTGGCTCCTTCCCCAGTTTCAGCAACACCACAGTGATTGCCTCCTGCAGCAACACTGGCAAGTGTCCCTTCTGGAAGGCCTCCTCATAGAGCTGGCAGAGCCGGGGTACTAATAAGTCAGAGTTTAATTTATAGGATTCAGCCGCGAGGCCATTGCCTCTTGGCATTTTCCCAGACCCCAAATATTCTATTGCCATTTTGATTTCCCCCTCTGACAGGGGTTAGTCTAATTTTATGGCCATCTCTGCGTCCAGTCTGGGCAGCGAGGCCTGGCCCAGCACATCCTCCAAGCTCTCTGCGTCCACCGGTCCCCTGCTAGCATACAACCCCTCGTAGTGCGACTGAACTACGTTTATGCATTCATGAGTCGCGATCAAGTTACTCGCCCCATCCTCAATCTGCGTAATTGGGCTCTGTGGTTGTTCCTTTCTGGGAAGCCAGGCCAAAAGTCATCCCACCTTCCCCATGAATTCTAGTTGTGTAGTGGGCATAATCTTGCTTCCCCAGTCGCTCCTTAGCCTGCTGCTGGTTAACTGTAGCTCAGAGGAGTTCTGCCCAGAATTGTAAACGCACTGCCATTTCTTCCTCCAACTGTCTAATCCGGTCATCCTCCGCCTTCAAGGTGGCAAGCAGTGTGGAGAGGATCCCATATGAGGAGGCCATGAATTTGCCCCTGATTGTCACCTTGAACGCTTCCCATAGTGTACCATAATTTGCCATGGACCCCTCATTGAGGTCAAAGTAGTCCACTATGACTCGCCTGAGCTCCTCAGCATTCACCCCATCTGCCAGTACCTTGGCCCGTTGCCGCCAGGTGGGAACGGCGCACGCCTTCCCACCCCAAAACATCACTTTCAAAGGGGCATGGTCTGAAAACACCCTGCCCATGTACCCAATATTCCAAAACTGAGGGAACTGCTCCCTCCCCACGAACAGGTATTCCAACCAGGAGAAAGTTCCATCTGGGTGGGAGTAGAAGGAATATCTTCTCTTGTCACCCCTACTCTCTATCCAGAGATCTACAAGGTCCAAATCTGCTAAAGAGTGACCCAGGGATTTGGAAGCTAAAGGCTTATTGTGTTACTTGGGGTCTAATTTATCCAACCTCAGTTGGAGTACACAATTCGAGCCCCCCCTGCTGACCTCCAAATGTGCCCCATGTATTTATGCCCCCCATCATCTCAATCACCTTTGGAAAGTAAATGTCATTACCAATGTTGGGTGCATATGAATTCACCAGGTATTACTCCCATCCCTCCATTCCTCACAAGAGAATGAGGGTCCTCCCTGCCTTGTGCTGTATGACTTTCTTGGTTTGGAAGGGAACCGCGCTCTCTATCCAGATTAAAACCCCATGGAGTACAAGGAGTAAGTTGTGCCATACACCTCCCCTCCCCTAGTGTTCTCCACTCTGTGCAACTCCGTCTTGTTAAGGTGTGTTTCCTGGAGGAATGCTATCTGCACCCTCCACCGCTTCAGCAACCCTAGTACCTCCCGGCGTTTGGCCTCCCATCCCAGTCCCCTCACCTTCCGGGTGAGGATTGTCATGGCACACATTTGTCTTCCCACGCTTGCCTCCACCTCATCGGCAGCGGGCAATCCCCTGCCACCCGAAACCTTGCATGCATTACTGAGCTGAGACCCCCTTACCTCTCCTCCCTGCTGGATGCCCCCCTCACCAAGCCTCTACCTCCGGGTCTAGTACCCATAAAAACTGTGTAACTGTTAACCATTCAAAGAATACCTGCGATGTATGCACCCTCCTACAGTCTACCTCTCTATGGAGACATTGACTTTCACAGGGCCCAGCTAGGGTGTAAACTTCTGTGCGCCATCAAGGGAGTTATATATGTGCGGACAAGAAATCACGCTTTTAGGCAAACACCTTGTTGCAGTTATCAACATATTCAAATTGCCATTCTGTGTCCATATGCAGGGTATGTCCTATATTCACGGGGTAGTCCCCTGCAGAGTCTTGGTCGATGCCTCCGCTGGTCGCTCATCCCCATCATGCAACTGAAGGGTTCCATCTTCCGCCACCATAACCTTGTTCAGCCCAGCCCGGTCCTCAGGAGGCTGTCTCTCTTTCGCCCCCCAGGTTCAATTACGTCCCCCTCTGTTGGAACGCTGACTCCATTGTTTTCCTGGGAGTACTTGTTGACCAACTGCCTTCCATCTCCCACCACTCCCATGCCTCTGCTGGAGTATTACAAAATCAGTGGTGATCGCCTGTGATAATTTGGAGCGTCCCTGGGTACAGCAGCGTATAGCGAACCTCATTGTCTCCCAGGAATCGTTTTACCTCCTCAAAACTTTGCTTTGCTGCTGCACTCACTTCGTATAGTCTGGGAATACCATGACCGTAGAGGTGGAGTGGCTTATCGGGCCTCGTTTTCTGGGTGCTTGCAGCAGGACATCTCTGTTGCGCTAGTTAAATATCCTGGCCATGGATGTGAGGCCAGCGAGCGACGGATGGAGGAGTGAGACTGCAGAGCTCCTGTTCCAGGCCGCAGTAAATCCTGTGAATTATCCTGTAACTCAGCATTTTTATATAATAGGCAAGGAGCGGCCTACACTTGAACACCTTGGGTACGAGAAATAAGCTGCATGTATGGCTGGAGGGGTGAAATTCCCAGCAAACCCAAAGGAAGCCCACGCAGCAGGCAGTGACGGCAAGATGGGGGTCGGTGCGAGGACCGGGAAGGAGTAAAAGATAAGCGGGTCGCAGGGCAGGAGACCTGGCGGCTGCCGGACGAGGAGACACCCGCGGGACCCTGCTTGGACCTACGGGGGGCCGAAAGGCACACCGACTTGAGGAAAGAAGTGAAGCTCCCGGGGAACAGTATAGAGGAGACACAGGCAGAAAGGAGGACGGGCTATTCTGGCACGACACAGCCCTGACTGCTAAACAGGACTGGGAGGTGGCTGCAGCGCCGGGGCTCTACATGCGTGGAAGGGAAAAACTGAGGACGAGGGTTGCTGGTATTCACCTGGAGAGAAAGAGGAGGAGCAGCCCACCACCCAGAGCGGGCCGAGAGACGCTGCAGCAGGCTGGGCACCCTAAACTCGGAGGAAGTGACGAGCAATGAGAAAACGGTGCGCAGTGAGCTGGGGCCCAACATCACTTCTGGGAGACAGGTGAGGAGGCTGACAGGATGCAGCCTGGGGAGCTGGTGAAAGTTGGCTGGCCCATGCAGATGAGGGAGATTAGCAGATAGTGCAAAGCCTCATACCCATACCAACAGGTAGTGGGGACATCACTGAAGGAGCACCCTAACAGGGAGTGAAGAGACTGGGACAACGCCAACTAGCGCACACCAACCAAGGCCGTAGTTAGGAGATCAGCAGTGCAGCGTGGGCACTGTTGCAGACAGCGGGCGAGGTAGGCCCAGTCCATTAGCTGGAGGGGGCGACTGTTGGGTGAAAGCGGAACCCCCGGAACTGGATGAGGAGGAGAGTGCTGGTAGAAAGACAGTAGGAGACACTAAAGAATGGAAGAGAGCTACTTGGGAATAGCACTTTGGCGATACCAGAGGGGAAGACTGTGAGGGAAGGTCATGGAGGAGCACAAGATCTGGAAACACAAGTGAGCCGCAACCTAGAGCGGGGATCAGGGGCGCAGGAAAAGGTTGACCGACCAGGCTACCTCCACTAACTGGGAAATAGAAGAGAGAGAGCCTTCCAGCTGACTGAGAAGTGAAAGAACCCAATAAGCGGAAGAAGTAACCCACTGCTGCGGGCAAAGCACTGGCAGGGGGCCCCTTATCGACAAGAGCTATCAACGTGACTCTAAAATTAGACTGAACTTCCTGGGAGGCGACACCATGGTGAAAGCCCAGCAAAATCAAGTACTATGCTGCCCCCAAGCAGAAGTCAGCATAGTCGACCATTGGGGACAGCGATGCACCAGGAACGGGTATGGGGGCGAGTGGAGGAGTAACTATGGAAGGGATACTAGCTGCGATACAGGATTCCAGGATATTGCTAAAAGGAAACAAACAAGAGGTGGGAGTAGATGTCTCCCTAGTGCGAGCGGACCTGCGCTAGTTATGCAAACAGTTGACAGAGGTGGAACAACGGGTGAGCACTGTTGAAGATGATCTGGCTATGCTCAAGAACCAGGTATGTGGCCTAATAGAAGCGACAAGAACACTAGAGGTGAAGATGGAGGACTCCAAAGGTCGATCTCGTTGGAACAACATATGCCTAGTGGGGGTCACGAAACGAGAGGAAGGAACAAGCGATTGCTGAGCTGTATGTCGAAGAGCTGATCATGGAGAAGCTGTGTAAATGAAATGATGCTTGTCCAAACTATTCACAGTGAAACGAGCACACAGAGTGCCGGGAAACCCTCCACCGCCCAGCGGTCAGACAAGAGCAATGGTGGCCGAACTGCTGAGCTTTAGAGATACTACAGGCAGCTCGCAAGGCTGGCCACTTTGAGGTGGATAACACCAGAAATAGAGGAGATAGTTTGATTCAGTCCGATGGAAACTAAGAGACCTGGATCTCCGATATATGATGATTTTCCTGACGAAACCTCGAGTAATGGATGATGGCAGGTCCTTCTTTTTCACCTCTCCCCGGGAGGCGTGGGACTGGCTCGAGCAAAGGGGACTGAAGACGATTCCAGGAGAGACCGGGAGTAGTCCCCCTTCGAGGGAGCGGCCGAAGTTTTGAGAGGGACCATGAGGAATCGACGACTGGGAACTAAAGCTGTTACACGCTGGGAGCCCTGGCAGGTTCATTCTTGGGCAATGTATGAAAATGAAAACAAGGTGATGTATCTGGGGCGGGCACTGCGTCTAGCCCACCTAAACTAGTCAGACCTCACAGACCGCATCTGGAGTCAGGTGTGGGATGGAGGGACATCTCGGTTGGGGTAGGTTGGAAGGGGAATGGGGCAGGGGGAAGGAGGAGTGGACGGGGGAGGGGCAGAGAGATGCATAGGTTAGCGATAGGGCAAGTTTCTCTCTACTAACGCCTCACCCTAGATAGGGGGAGTAATAAGCGCTCTCTAGGGATAGGAAGACACAAGGGCTTAGTTCAGTGTGTTTGAAGGGCAAGAGAGACTAGGGCGACACGTGTTGGTATATGTAAAATTGATACAGTAAGTGAACTGAGATTTTGTATGTGTGATAATGCACTAGGTTAATCTACAGGTATGAGACCCTGAACAGTACCATAGTGTATTGTGGTCCTAGAGAGAGGATATTCATACTGGTCAGGGGTCCATGACTCATACTCCAGGCTGGATTATTTATTCAGGGGGAGGGAGCATTTTCATTGGTTTGCAGACCCGCAATATCTGGATAGAACCTTGTCAGACCACTCCCAAATAGTGGTCACCTAGGGGGACGTGCAAGGGGCGATTCATGGCGGGACTGTGGAGGATGCAGTCAGGGATACGATACTGGAACATGTGGCAAGCAATCAATATGGGAGTCGATCCCCTCTTTCTTTGAGCTGAATGAGGGCACTGTAGAGGACGTAGGGATGTAGTGGGAGGCCTTTAAGGCCACCCTGAGGGTAACATGCTTGTCACAGGCGGTGGGGGTCGGGAGGACTTTAACCAATTCCTTAAAAGACCTGGTGGGCGTGATTCAAAGATTAGAAGGGGATCTAGCACTAGGGCGACAGATAGGAGAGGAGTTAGCAGCGGCACGAGAGGCAGACCAGAAGGCCCAGGACTCACTGGCGCAATTAGACCACATGCACTATACGGGGAAACTCCACCTGGAAGGGGATAAGGCGGGTTGGCTTCTGGCATGGCTAATAAGACAAGAGCGCCCTGAGACAATAATTACCCAAATACGAGATCAGGCAGGTGGTCTAATGCTGCAACGGGGGATAAATGATGTTTTCCTGAGGTACTACTAACAGTTATACTCAACCGAGGGTACCTATTTGGATCTGGAGGCCTTTGACTTATTGGACCTGGTGCGACTGCTCAGGCTAGCGGTAGAAGATAGGATGGATTGGAAGCGGCCGTAGAAGAGGGGAAGATACTGTGCGCTATACGCGCCATGCAGGCCAATAAGTCTCCATGGAGCGATGGGTTCCCCATGGAGTTTTACAGTGAATATGCAGAAGACCTTGTCCTCCAATTGAAGAGGGTTTATGATACTGCACTGCAAAAGGGAATATTGCCAGAAACATTGAGGGAGGTGTTTATAATGGTGCTCTTAAAAAAAAAAAAGACAAGGACCCAACACAATGCGCCTCCTATAGACCTTTTTCGTTATTGAATGTAGATGCAAAGATCCTGGGTAAGAGGCTAGCATCTAGATTGACCAGGGTGGTCCCCAGCTTGGTTCACTCGGATCACTGTGGGTTTATAGGGGGACGGACACGAGTATGGACTTGCACCGTTTGCACCACATAATGGACTTGGTCAAGGGCTCACAGAGAGAAATGGTGCTGGCGGCACTGGAAGCAGTCAAAGCGTTGGACTCGCTGAAATGGGTGTGGTTGTTTAAAGTGCTGGAGGCCTACGGCTTTGGAAGAGGATTCATGCCATTCTGCTGTACAATAATCCGGCGACCAGAGTGAAGACAGGGAGATGGGTGTCTCATGGGTGGTCACTGGAGTGGGGTACGCGCCAGGTTTGCCAGGTTTCCCTGATTTTGTTTTCATAGGCACTTGAACTATTGGACAGCTATCTCCGGACATACATCCCGAAGACAGGCATCAGAGTAGACGGGTTGACTCACAACATTCGCTCTTCGCAGATGATGTCCTGCTATATGTAGAAGACCCCCAGGAAAACATACCAGTACTATTGAAAGTTTTAGACAACTTCAGGAAACTGTATGGTTTGCAAGTCAACAACGAGAAATCGCTCCTGTTCCCTTTGGCAGGTCTTCGGGCCAGAGAGAAGTCACTCCTCCCGGATTGGGGAATACGATGGGCGACAGATTCTTTTAAATATCTAGGGATACAGATATTCCATAAAATTGAAGAAACATTTCTACAACACTGGGCATGCACTCTCTGGCGTAAGAGAGGTGGTACATTTCTGGAGGACAGGGGCAACCTATCATTGATAGGGAGGATGGCCCTTTGCAAGATGGTGGTGCTCCCAAGGCTCTTGTATTATTTTACTAACACACTGTACATCATCAAGAAGGTATTCTTTAGAATGCTGGACAGGGGGCTAGGAGAGTTGTTATGGAACACAGGGTGGTGCTGCGTGGCTATGGAGACACTACGATGCAATCGCGAGGAGGGGGGACTGAACATTGCAGATTTGTAGCTGTACTTTACGGCGGCACAGCTACAGTCTGTAGCCCACTGCAAGGGAGCTCTGGGAGGCGAGATAGTGGGATTGTTGGGCAAGATGCCGGAAGGTCGATAGGGTGTGGAGTTAACTGGGAGGCCCGATGGGAGAAAGAGGGGGCACGAATGTCTTCAGGGTGGTACGGAAGGTGTGGAACAAACTGTTGGGGAGGTTAAAGGTGGAAGGTTTGTACAGTGGGGGATACCGCTAGGGTTCGACATAGTCATCAGGGCGGCACTGCTGAGTATAGGATTGGGGATATTGCAGGACAGGCAGTGCACTCCTTTGGGGGACCTAATTTTGGGGGGGCAAGTTGTTGACGTTTGAGGAATGGAGGCAAGCATATGGAGTGGTGAGCAGCTACTTTCTCGTGTAGGCCAATGTGGTGTGAAGATTTGCTGATCTTTTGGAGGGTATCCCGGAGGAGCCGGAGACAAGCCTGCTTATGCAAACATTACAAGAACTAGCGGAAGGTCAGTGGAGGATATCCAGGTTGTATAAAGCCCTGCAGACTGTGAGACCGGATAGGGGGTTGGAAAAAATGGGAGAGGGATACAGGATAGCCTATTGTGGACAAAATGTGGAAAATAATGTGGGAGCACGTCAGGAAAGTATCCAGGAATGCGCGATTCCAACTCACGCAGTTTTATGTTTGTTTATTGAGTTTATATAGCGCTTTAAGCCAAAGCGCTTTACAATATAACAACAGGTACAATAGTGAGAGAAGCATATTTACAACATGAAACAAGTCATTAGAACAATCTGTAGAACAATTTACTAAAAGGAGGGGGAGAGTGGGGGAAGGGGAGGGGAGACTGGGTGGATAATGAGGGTAGCCAAGTCTGTATTGAGATCAGGGGAGTGGGAGGAAGGGGGAAGGAGAAGGGGAAGGGGGAATTATCAGGTAACCACGAGTGCCCTATGTGGTTTCAGTGCCCTACGTGCCCTACATGGTTTTATTACTTGCATAGGATATATTTGACACCGGAATGGTTGCATGTGATAGATAAGTCAGTACCTCGTGAATGCCCGAGGTGTGGGGAGGAGCGCGCTGGTCTCCGGCAAATTGTTTAGATCTGCCCAGTTATTACTCGGTACTGGGAGTGGGTGATGGAACGTTTCAACAAGCTGCTCGGGAGTGGTTACGAACGCACACATGAGATTTGCTTATGGGGTCTTTTACTGGGGGAAAAAAAGGTATAAAGTGCAGAACAAGATTGCAGTTTTTTTGTTGATCTTAGCCAAGAGGCACATCGCAATTTCCTGGAAAAGGTTGGAAGGTCCGTTGTTGAGGCAATGGTTGTAGGATGTACATAGATGGGGTTAGGCAGAGGTGGAATATTTGAATAAACACAGAGACCCAGAGGGGGAAGATGATTTGGAAGTGGACTGGGGGCAGCTGCTGAGCAAACTGACATCCACACAGGACCTCAAGCCCCTGTGACATGGTGCAGGAGGAAAAAAAAAGAAGGGTAAAAAAAGTGGGGATGAATGGAGGGTGGTAAAGGGATAAGAGCTGCTAACCAGTGCTTAGAATTTTACTTGGGGGCGGTATGGATTGTGGATGACTTGGTTAAGCACAGCACAGTATCCAGGGAACATGAGGGGGGAGGGCTTAGAGATGGAGGGGGAGGGCGTAGGTTTGGGAAGGGGTAGGAGGAATGGGAGGAGAGTTTGGGAGCTTCATAATAACTAATTCTGTTATGTGATGTTTGATGAAAACTCAATAAAAAGATATTTAAAAAAGAAAATATCCTGGCCCGATTGATCTCAGCCAAGCTCCCGGTACGTGTGTCTGCGCTGGCACCCTATGCGCCCGCTCCACAGCAAACCATTGTGACAGGCCCTTGCTTCCCAAGTGTTCCGGCAGCCCCTTCTTCAGAAGCAGTTGCATGGATTCTCCCTTCGTGTTCTCTGTAAGGCCTACTATCCTCACATTGTTCCATCTTGAATGGCCATTCGTGTCCTCAACTCAGGCCTCCAGGATGTTTGTGGTCTGCATGAGCGAGATTATTTGTTTCTTGAGGATCTGAACCTCCTCCTCCATCGCTGTGACCCATACATCCGTCGCCTTACTTTTGCATGTTTGCTCTAATAAGGTTCAGTTCTTCACCTATAGTGCCGATCTTAAGTTCCAGTGTAGTTCTGGAGCAGTGTACCACTTGTAAGACCTCCAATTTTTTATTTTCCAAGTTTGGCACCTGTTTGTCCTGTGGCAGCGGGGGAGGTGAGGCCCTGGGGGGCAGCGGCTGTGCGATTGGGGAAGTGAATTGTCCAGTGAACGGAGCAGGCCTTACCTCCCATCATTACGGTCCAGTGCTGCCTGAGGCTCCAGTTCAAAGCAGATTATTTGGCGGGGCTTGCCATGCAGTTCCAGATGATGATCTTCCGGGGGGAGCTCTGATCGCTGGTGCTCCTTGCCTCCGGCGCACACTCCGCTTCACACATTGGCTGAATTCGCTGGACTGCTTTGGGGGTCCTTTGGTCTGCGCTACTATTCGGGCGCCACCATAAGCGCTGTGAATCCTTCCCTGCCACCTCTCCTCATCGGGCAGCCTGGTCTCCCCGAGCAGTTCAACCCCATGGCCCCTGGCTGACGGTCACACTCCCACACCCACTCACCTCGTGAGTGCCACCCAAAGTATGTTGGGGCCTGTTGTAGTCAGAGTGCCTCTGCCCTGTTACTGTGCTCCACTGATCTGCTGCTGCTGTGCGCCACTGCTATCTGTCGGGTGGTGGGGTGATCTCCAGCGCACCCAATTTACCCTCCTTATGTGCTCTCTGGGATGTGCATCTGCTTGCTATGTCCGGGGGTCCCCTTGCCCTCTACACAGTATAACCACACACATTCCTCCTGCTTGGTGCTTTCCTGGTGCAGTTGTAGGGTATCCCCCACTCTTCTCCTGTCTTCAGCACCCCTCTAGGGTGTGGTCACTGCGCAGTGGGGGGACCCAATGCCTTCCCTTAAGGCCTTGCCGCTGTTCCGGGGTGTTCTAACGTCGGACTTTGCCTAGCAACTCGCGTTGCAGGTGATGCCGGCCTCCTGGGCGCATCTCGCTTTGTTTTCCTGGTTGCTGCAGCCACTTACACCACCGCGTCTCTGCTTCAATGCTGGTGGGGAGCGCGATCAGTCCTGTGTCCCCGCCCCAATGTAGCTTAAGTCTGCTGACCCCTTCTCCGGGCCAGCAGGAATGCTTCCTCCTGCGCTCCGGTCCCCGGGGCAGCTGAAGTCTACGCACCTGCTGCCACTTAGGCAAGTGGCGGTCCTCGCTCCACTCTGCTTTATTCCCCCGGGTGGGGGATGAGGCGGGGTGTCCTCACTCCGCCCAGCCGCTCTTCAATGATCTGTGCCTCCCTGCTTCCCACACCAAGGGCTGCTGCAGGCTCAACGAAATGCAGAGGCCATCTTGCTGCACAGTTCGTATTTGTTCGTGCCTGATCTGTTGCTGTGATTTTCTTCACAGAACTCAGTCCGTGCTGCTGTGTGGAGGTACCCAAGAGTGCCTTACAGCTTTCCCTGCATGGATCTGGCTGTCAAGTTGAATGGCTTTACCGGTGGCAAGGATTAATTCAGGATAATGCCGGGTGGTAGCAGCAGCTCCAGTAGTTCTGTTTCACATCGGTTGCCCGCCGGCCACGCCCCCTGCCCTAAAATGTTAATCTTTTCAACTCTCTAATGTTCGGGGGCATTCTTTGTTTTTTGAGAGACATTCCTGCCTCGCAATTTCATCAAGTTAAAAAGGTAATTTTAGAAAGGAATACATCACTAGCTTGTTTTATATAGTTCTCAATCCCTTGAGCATCCAAGTTATATAATAAGAGGTACAGCAAGTACCCCATTTAAAAAATGTGCATAATATATGATCAACCTGAGGAGGGGGAGGGGGTTTAATTGGGTCCGGAAGAATTTTAACCCGTGATCTACAAGGTGCAGATCAATGCAGCACACACCTTAACCTTTAAGCTATTTTGCTAGGATTGGAATTAATTTCCTTCAAGCTACACTTGTATCTCTGCATCAGAAACCTTTACCTCATATGTTATCTTATTGTATTGGAACCTCTGGTCTTCCTGTCTCACGTGCAACCTTGAAGCAAGTGAATTACCACTTAACCATCTCATTTGTATTAAGCCACCTTCAAGTAATGTAGTATGTTGTCTTTTGTAAAGCACAAGCTTCAACTTTCATGTAGTTCTGTAGCAGTGTGGATAGCAGGATTTATTACCCAATTTATGGTACTCAATATGTCGACCCTTAGAAAGATGAAGGGTTGAGTCAGCTCAGCCGTGGAAATTTAGCCTGTGAAGTGCATGCTGGCTCCATGTACGAGTCCAGTACTTTACACTGTGAGCTATCTGCCCGCGCACAACCTTCACTGCCTGGGCAAAGCGCTTGTTGCATAAACTCAGTACATACAAAAGATATTCAGGGCCTCTATTTTCCACTCTCAGACTGCCGTTAATCAGTCACTACCCCGTGCTGGCTGACATGGAGTGGAGGGTGAGCAGGGCTGCAAATTAGTCTGTGTACCTTGGGCCGGTGCTGGCTCTCAGTGCCCTTGTGGAGGATTCCATGGTGGGGGGGAAATGTTTGAATGAAATGCTCAGCGATTGGCGAGATGGTCTTTGAAAAGTAGGATCTTCAGGTCCTTCCTAAATTGTAGGATGGTTAGGACCAGCCTTATCTGTGATGGGAACCTTTTGCAGAGGCAGGGGCACATAGCAGAAAACGTCCTGTTTGCTGTGTTTTTCCTCCTTGCAGTTCTTTGTTTGTGATATGGTGATATTGTGGCTTCCGGTGGTGCACCAGACTCGGGAGAAGGGGAGTTTCTTGGCCAAGTAGAGTGGCATGTTGTGACTGTTTTGTAGGTGATCCAGGCATTCTTGAATACGATACATACTGGAAGGGGTAGACAGTACAGCTCCTTGAGGATGGGGTGATGTGGCCAAATATTCTTAGTGCTGTGATCACGTGTACTGCAGCATGCTCGATGGCTCTCAGAAGGGCTAAGATGGCATCTGTAACTCCTGTGAGTAGGGTGTTACCACCATCCAGGTGGGAGATGCCCAGGGCTGGACAACTGTTTCTGAAACTTGGGGCAGGGTTCAAAGGCTTGTCTTTTGGAAGGAGCTCAAGCTGGTTCCATGCTGCTTGGGTCTTGGTCATAGTCAACAATAAAGGCCAGAGTTTTTACATTGGATGAGAGTTGGTGTGAATCTGTTGGGCTTCATGTCACTCAGCAAGATCTGGAATTGGGCATGCTTGGTGGGGTTCCTTGGGAGATTTAATTCAATCCTTGTAGGGATGTGCTTCAGGAAGGCGCTTGTCACTCATTCTTGGAGGAGGGACAGACAGTGCTTGAGTCGATGAATGTGATCAATGCAAGCAATATTTAGGTAAAACTGTGTGTTATCTGCATATTGGTGAATCTTGATGTTTTGGCTGGCAAGGAGGTCCCCTCAAGGTCCCTTGTAGAGGTTGAAGATGACAGGGGACAGGATGGAGCCTTGTGGAAGTCACCAGGCCACTCGGTGGCCCTGGATCTTTTCGGACCCATCTGTGCTAGTTGTTCACTGTGTGAGAAGTATGGGACCCACCGCAGTACTGTTCCATCAAAGCACATGGGCGTAGTGAGCATGTTCAGGAGTGCAATATGGTCAATGGTATGGAAGGCAGCAGAGAGGTTCAGGAGTATGAGTGAGCAGGGGTCACCTTTGTCCAAGATGTTTAGAGCATCATCAATAACTTGGATGGTGGCTGTTGTTGTGCTGCATCGTGGTAGGAAACCAGAATGGCGGTCCTGTAGAAGATTGTGCTGAATGGTCCTTTTGTGTAGCTGGATGGCAACCGTCTTCTCAGTCACTTTGCCAAAGAAAGCTACCGCGTGGGTGATAGTGGGCAGGTCACCTGGATCGAGTGTGTGCTTCTTCGCAGTGGGAGGAATCTGTACCATTTTCAGTGCATCTGGGGGGTGCCTTGAATGAGGGATGTGTTAATGACGTTGAGAAGTGGTGTGAGTGCTGCCCCTTTGATGGCCTTCACATTGGAGAAGGGGAAAATGTTGGCTTGTAGTTGTTGGATTTGAGGGCTGCAAGAGAGTTGGTCAGGTCTTCTGCATTATTTGTCCTGAATTTGGTCCATCTCAATATGTTGTTGGCCGGTGTGAGTGGGATGTACCGCTGACCTTCCTGTCTCATGTGCAACCTTGTAGCAAGTAAATTACCCCATAACCATCTCACTGGCATTCTGCAACCTACAAGCAGCCCTACAGATAAGGGGTGCATCGGCCACTTTTACTCCCCACAAATAGGAAAATACTTCCAAAAATAAAAATAGGGAGTAACAATACTCCCAACAAAAAATAGGAAACAGACAGGCAGAACCTTGTGCCCCTGCTTTCCCCCACACAGCTTCATGGATACGTTTGGACCTTTAGTGTACGTAATATCACGAGAAGAAATTACTAACTATTATTACTACCTCATTGGAAGAAATCAAGATGTATTTTTGAATGTGCATGAATAGCTAAATAAATAATTATTACAAAAACATTAACGTTTTCCAGTTCAAACATATCTTTACACGCTTATAAAAAAATACTCCCATTGGGAATTGGACTTACATTTTTACTCCCTAAAAAATATATTTTACTCCCAACTTTAAGAAATAGGGAGTAAAATACTCCCACTTCCACGTTTTATCTGGAGCACTGCCTACTAGTAATATAGTATTTGATGTTTTGTATAGCACAAGCTACCACATTCCTGTAGTTCTTTAACACTGTCATTTATTTTGAGAATGTGTTTATTGGTGAGTTGTTACAACAGCAATGTTCAAGTTACATTTTAATGGTCAAAGAAGTACAACTTCACATTTTGTATTATTTGTTGACATCTTCAGCAAAAATAGCTCAAACAGAAAACAAAACACATACATTCACAACATAACCAAGTCTTGCATGCTTAAAAACATGATGTTGTTCATTATAAATTAAGACAATAGTGGTGTGCCGAGAACCAAACACATGAGTTACAGTAACCATGATTCTAGCGATCCAATATCAAGGAGTTCAGTACCTTCTAAAAGTATGAGCAAGAATAGGGCAAGGATGCACTCAAGGTGGCTTGTCGTCAGAGGGATAGAACATTGAAACAATTAATGCCCTCCAGGCCTTAAAGGTAGGAGTGGAGTCAGCGGTGTGCAACAGTATTGCTTCAAGCCATTTCTCATATTGCAGGCCCTTTTTAAGTTTCCATGACAGGTATGCATCGTTTGGCAAGTATGCATGCTATGCCCATAAATTTGACAATGTGGATGTGTTTACTCAGTCTAGGGTATATACCCAATAGGCACTCCAGTGGTCCCAGTGATACCTAGTAATTCCAGCCCCCACACATGCCTGCTGAATTCAGGATCAAAAACCTTGCATCACAACACAATTCCACATCATGTGTATGAAATCGGCTTCCTCTAGGCTACACTGAGGGCAAGACGAGGATGCATTGCAGTTAAACTTAGCCACCCTGCTAGGGGGTCATATATGTGCAATGGAGCACGTTAATCTGAATTAGCCTAAATCTAGCACTCCGGAATACATTCTTTGTAAACCGTAACGCCATCTCCCAATGTTTTTCTAGAGATTTCTGTCGAAACATCAGACTCCCATCTTGTTTTTAGTTTAATACATTTCCCACTAGTTTTTTGCAATAGGTGTTAATACAGTCTAGATACAGGTTTCCAGCCACCCTCCAATGCATACATCAGCTCCAGCAACAGCAACGTGTCTACCTGAGGTTGTGTTACGCCATCCTGGCCACCCTCATGTACCACAAGAATTGTCCCTTAGGAAGGCCCTCTCGCTGTATAAAGCTGTCCAGCTCCCTAAACATCCCATCTTCATACATATCACCCTTGGTGACTATGCCCCACCTCTCCCACTTTCTAGTGACAACATGTTCCCCTGTATTTGCACATATGGTTGCCGCAATCGGGATGTTGGGTAAATAAGGGTGTTGTTAGCGAAGCAACCCAAGCACTCTGGACCAAATCTGTCTACCCAATTTCACCAACAGGGGCTGATAGCATGTGTTATCTACTAGGTGCCATGAAATGTCTTTAAGCCAGGCAGTCCTTGCCAGTGATTTTTGTAAGTCAGTTTCAGACGTATATTCGTCTGATAGCCATTTTGTTACGAAACCCAGTTGGGCAGCCAAGTAGTAAAACTCCAGCTTGGGAAGCTGCACCCCGCCATCCCCATAGGGCAATGATAAAACATTCAGTGCCAGCCTACGCCGCTTCGGGCCCCATAAGAAATCTTGCAGGGTAACATTGAGAGAGCGGAAAAAAGCTGCCCCAATATAGTAATAGACATTCATGAAACCATATAGAAGCCTGGGGAGAACTATCATCTTGATAATGGCGACTCTGCCAATAAGTGAAAGTGGCAGCCCAGACCAAAAGGTCATAACCTTCTTAAAACCCTCGACCCCACGAAGCGTGTTATGTTTGCATATCATTAGGGGTGTGTGCAATTCGGATCCCCAGGTATTTAAATAAATGCATCTCCCATTGCATCCCCAAATCAGGTAAGGATGTTTTATTAACTCCACGTAATCCCCCAGAGAAAAAAGGCAGGATTTCTGCCTATTGAAAGAAATCCCAGATAGTCTTGCAAAATCATCCATTACATCTAACATTATTGGTCAATTGTGTTGCGGTTCACATAGGTAAAGCAGGACATCATCAGCGTATATTGATAGGAGGTGCGTGGATCCACCTACTTTGATACCCGCCTCCTCATATTCCTGTCTCAAGAACACCGCCAAGGGTTCTAAGGCCAATATATAGATATAGATCATGGGCAAGAGTGAACATCTCTGGCGTGTTGTCCTTTGTATGTGCCATGTTTTTGATATTTGTGTACCAGACTCACTCTAGCTGTTGGGAGAGTATATAGCAGCCTCACCCAGCGTATAAAGTTCTCATCAAATCTAAAACCCTTTAGTGCAGCAATCATCCACTCCCAATACACTGAGTCAAAAGCCTTAGCTGCGTCGAGTGATGCCACCACGCAGTGCTCAGTACGGAGATTGGTCTGGTCTATGATATTCTATAACCTGCAGAGTTTCAGCGTGGTATTGCGACCCGGTACAAACCCTGTTTGATCAGCGTGTATGAGGGATGAAATAAGTTTACGGAGGCTGAAAGCCAATACTGTTGTGAGAATTTTCACATCATAATTCAGCATGGCCAGAGGGCGGTAAGAGTCACCCCACTCTGTAGGTCTGCCGGGCTTAAGGATAGGTACTACTAGCATCACCCGCATGCTATCCTGTAGCAGTAGCTTATCAAATGTCTCCTCAAAGACCTTCAGAAACGTCGGGTCAGATTGGAACAATATGTTTAATAAAATTCTGCCGTGAAATTCCTCTGAGCTTAATTAAGTATCGGAAATAGGATTAGTGAAAACGCTTCAGCTACATCTTCGGAGGGAATTGGAATGTCATGACTATATAGTTGTGTGTAAAAGGTCAAAAAAATATCATTAATCGCCTCTTGGGCTCTCCATTGCTCTCCGCACTCATATAATGATAATGATAATGATGTGTTATTTATATAGCGCCGTAATCCAAAGTGCTTTACAGAGCACATATTTACGTACAATATCACCCAACCAAAATTGGTACTGATTTATCGACCTCGAAAGGATGAAAGGCTGAGTTGGCCTTGCTGGGATTCGAACCTGCGACCTGCAGATCACGTTCAAAACGCAGCAGCGAGCGCTCAACCCGCTGAGCTATCAAGGTTCTGGGCTGCTTACCTCTGCACAGCCAAGCTAATAATTTCCCAGATTCGTCCCCCTCTGTATGTATTTGGGCCGTATGGGTGGCGTAATCGAACTTAGGCTGCCTCACCCGGCACCGGTCAGGCAGTGAGATCTGGTCTCCGCTAGCTCGCTATCCACCCGCTGGTCACCAGGATATAGGCCCTTCAAGTTAGCTATTTTGTTTTCAAGTGTCTCCAACTCCTCCCGCATCTTCCTGCGACTGCCCGAACCCTAGCAATAACTGCATCCCGAATCCCCACTTTCATAGCTTCCCAGACTGTTCTTCAATTATCTACGCTGCCAATATTCTCTTCCAAAAAACTAGGCTTTTGCGTAGTTGTTCTTAAAGAGGTGGTCCTTCAAGGCCTCTATGGGCAGTCGCCACATCGGAATGGGGGACGTGTAGTTCCCATTATTCCACATGACCAGCAAAGGAGAGTGGTCAGACACTGTGTGACCCATATATTCCGCACCAACAAATTCAATTAGTTGATCCAGTAACAATATAATCTAATTTGGTGTGGAGGCCGTCGGAGGATGAATAATATGAATATCTCCTGACGCCTGGATGCAATTCCCTCCAAACGTCCACCAAGTCCCATTCAAATATTGCAGTATTCAGGGCGCTGGTGGCGGGAGGGGGGGCAGTCCTAGGTGGAAATGATCCGTCTAGAGTTATGTCCCGGACACAATTAAAATCCATGCCCCATATAAAGAAAGCATCTTGTTTCAAAATCCATGCCCCATATAAAGAAAGCATCTTGTTTCAAGGCAATCACAAGCAGTGGATATGAGCAGGTATGCTGTGGTTCGGGAAGTACGAATTAACAATAAAGATCTCTCTGTGTCCAAGATATCCCCTCAGAATCAAGTATCGTCCTTCACTGTCATCAGGTCCAGTAAGTGCAACGGCACATCTCCAGCAAACCATTTTACCACCCCTCTGGCAAATTTAGAGAAAGTAGCACTGAAACCAGCGCCCCCCCTCCCTTTGATCCTCCCAGCAGGTTATAACAGACTCCTGGTCTTCATGCCAGAAGATGGGTCTTCTGTAGTAGTGTGATAGATACCCTCTTCCTGTGCAATTAGGACTTGATCCTGTTTCTACGTATATAGGATCCTAAAACCCGCACACTGCAAGTCAATAACTCCATTTGTGGCATGGCCTAGTTTAGTAAATATTGCCACTGCAGTGGCCAGGTAATGAGCTACATCAAACGGCTGACTGGGCATATTGAACCCCACATATTTCACATATATCTCGTTCCCACATTTAGAACCAGCACATGCAGTATATTCATAATCAAGAGGGACACAGAGTTGTTTCCTCTGTGCGTCAACCCTCAATTCACAGTAATGCAATGCAAGCCAGATACAACAAGGTCAATGTATAAAACAACACAGATAAAACATGCCCAAAACATGGGGTAAAAACACAGCACAACAGGTACTCCGTTCAGGCAAACCCATACCATTAATGCAAGCCAAAGGCATAGTGCACCAGGTTACGCACCAGCAAAAGGCTGGTACCAGTTGTCCAATTGGACTGGGGAAGCTCAAACCACACCCAGCGGGCGACAAAAAACCAGCTCCCACTGATATATTACTTATCTGTAGCAGTAAACACGGCAGTCATGGTAAGTTCTTCTCAGTGTCTCTCAAGGCATGCACAACTCAGCTCAGTGTATGTAGCTGACACCAATTTGCGTGGGCCAAAGTGTTACTCAAGGCTCCCAAGCGCAGCAATTCCACTCAGTCCGTGAACCATGTGCAGTTGTATTAGCCCTCCAGAATGGGCTGGGGGCGACTGTGTAGCTTCATGATTCACAGGATCTATGGTCACGACACATCAGCTTTCTGCATCCTCCTTGGTCTCCAAATTATTATGTTCCATCCACATATCAACTGCTTCTGGGCTTTCCCTGGGTACTTGAGCATGTACTTGAGCCCCAAGCGGCAGAGCCGGGCCTTAATGGGCACACATGTATTCCTTTGTTGTTGTACCAGAGTTGTGTTATCAGGGTAGATGGTAATCACAGAGCTGCCCTTTTGTATCTTCCCGCCCTCCCTGGAGAATCGAAGGATTACCTCACGATCTGTGAAGTTCAGGATCCTAGCAATAACTGACCGTAGGTATGACCCAGGCTGAGGTCGCTTCTGGAGAGAGCGGTGAGCTGGTTCTACTACAAAGCCGTGTGACAGAACCCTACGGCAGTTCCAACACCTGTATGTTATTTTTTCGGGCTTCTCCCTCAGAGTCCGCAGCCTGTCTTTCCAGTGTGGAGTTCCTTGATTCCAGGAACTTCACCCTAGGACCTTCACCTTTGAGGCTAAGTCATTAGTGGTAGTGGCCGTGTCCTGTAAGAGTGATTTTGTCGTGGTCATGGTCATCCTTTCTGCCAGTGATCGCACATCTTACCTGAGTAATTGCATGCCCACCTTTACTTCCTCTATTTTGTTTTCTAGGGATGATCTTAGAGCAGCAATGGCTGCCAGTACCCTGTCCTCCTGGACGTCAGGCTGCAATGTTTGAGCTTCTGAGCTTGGTGGGTCTGCTGTTGGCCCCACATTTCGGTGTTTGCGATGATTCCTTAAAGAATCCATGATTGTACCCTTTCTCTTAGTTTTAGTGGGTGACATATCAGAAGATGTGCACTGTTATTAAATCGTGGCACACCACACACCACAGTTGAAAGATGCAAGAATGCAATCCCACAGGTGACTGCAAGTCCACATAGGCAACGTGCGGGCTCGTCGTTGGGGCTATTATTATTTCCAAACTGCAACAAGGTGTGTGAGGGACCGATTTGTGTGCTGAGTCTACAAATATCAGGGTAAACGGCAATCAGCAGTGCTTATCACTACAGTAAGCACGGGCCATGAGTTCAGGCCAGCGACAGCTTACCAGTCAAAAAGTAATAGCCCCCTCTGATACGCTCTATCTTCCGCAGGGCAAGAGTTGTATCCCACATGGGAGACCTTCAGGCTAGTGTCAGCAGTCCAGTTCCTCACATATATAGCACATCAATTGTGGGCTCAGGGAAGGCAGCGCTCGGTAGACCATCCACCATCAATATCCAGACCGACAGCGGCACTTTCCCAAATAAAATCTGTGTCCCCCGTTACAGGTCAATGATTCTGTGACAACGGGGGAGGTATGTGGTAATTAAAACTTCAGTGTCCATAAAGTGCTCCCAGGGCCGCCACTCACCACATCATTATTGTCAGTCTCAGTAATGACAGTGTATGTCACAGGGTCCGGAGCCGGAGCAGCCACATAGAAACAATTTGCCGGGTCTTCTGCAATCTGTCCCGGGGGCCGGCTGCAATCAAGAAGCGCGTGATGTCAAATAACGACAGTCTTTGTCCTCTGGTTCTCGGCGGTCCAATGTATTCACCCCCAGAGAAGAGTCCCCAGCACCGGCTTCCTAGCCGTGTCACAAGCACCCACCCAAGCTTTTTTAAGCAGATCATCACGTACGGCTAAGAGAGCTGACTCTGTGCCATGCTTTGGACGAAATCCTGACTGAAGATTATCTAACAGTTCTTCTTTATCTACAAATGCTTGGAATTGGGAAAAAGCCACTTTTTCCAAGATTTTTGTTGGCCACATTAAATTTGCCACTGGCCGATAGTTCTTCATTATTTCTGGGTCTAAGTTGGATTTCTTTAATAATGGCTTTATTAGTAACTTTTTTAAGGCTTTAGGCACCTGAGAGTCTTGTTAAGACTTATTCACAAAAGTTCTTGTGAATGGTGTAAGCTCTTTTGCTAGTCGTTTAGCGGCATATGCTGGTATTCCGCAGGAAAGATAATTTTAGGTTTTAATTGACTCAAAAGCGTTCCAATCACTTTTTCGTCCACCATTTGGAACTGAAAGGCTGTCTCTCCTTGTTTTGTCTTTTCTTGTTCTCTTTCCTCCTCCATTTCTTTCTCACGTCTTGGGAACTTTCCCTGTTCTATATTCTCTAAAATCGTAACTATCTTTTCTTTAAAAAAAGATATTAAATGTATCAGTCTGCTCCTGTGATGTGGCTTAGAATGTCTGGGCGAGAGATGCACTGAGATCTAAGAGTTAAGAAAACAAAGAGGCAGGACTAAGATGAAGAACTCCAGAAAAGGCACCAAAGGATTCAGTAATTAGCAGGTGGGTGGGGCAGAGGCCACAAAACTTTGATCCACTTGCACCAGCTGACCAGCTGCAAAGAAAAGACGCTGAAGGGCAGCCCAAGTAGGGCAAGAAAGAGTTGCAACTAAGAAAAAGAGCACCAAAAAAAGGCACCAAAAGATGAACAGTGATTGGTGGTCAGGTCAAAGGTCACATCACCTAGATCCACTTTAATCAACGGACCAATTATCTTTTTTGGCTATTATTACCATGTCTCACCTGATACTTCGACTGACCCTTATATGTCACACTTGACTGACCCTTATATGTCACACTTGATCTCGACGGCTGCTACATGTGTCTCCCCCTGTGAATTACATTGTTAGTTGGAGTGGTCTATTTTGTGGCACATTGCACATTTCTTCTCTCTCGATGGGCACTGGTTTTGACTTTGCAGACGTATTAAACTCCTGTAACGTGCCCTTGGTTAGTTTCATTTGGCGTAGTTTATTCGCATATTTTGGCATCTCTCCAATTACCATCTGCAGAAGATTGGTACTGTTTGAATGTTTACATATTGGCTCTCTGTCACTAAATTTACTTCTGCTTTTTTATGCTTCTTTTTGTCTTTGTATCCTGATCATGGTTTCTTCTACCTTCAGCATTATGGATAGTCCATCCTCTAGTTTGGGGTCTTTGGTACTGAGCATTGTGCTTTGAATTCTCCTATCAGCACGCCCAGTGCTTAGTAGCATATCGTGTAACATGACGTCATTGCTTGTGCCAAATATGTACAGAAACTCTAGATATTGGGCTGTCCCAGAAACCCATCTACAGATTTGTGAGCCTTCCATATCAGGGTGTAGAATATGACACTGCACACAAGTACGTTCTCCTTTGAAGGAAACTGTATTTAAGGAGTTGTTGTAGTTCCTTGAACTAGTCAAGTAGTGTATCAGCATCTGCTCCCACAATAATGTGGTTACTGTTGATTATTTCCTGTCCCTCTACCCAACATATTTAAAAGCCTGGCATGCTTTCTTGCTTGCATGAATTTATTTTCATACGTTGCATCCAGATATGTGAGTAACATGGGTCTCCATAGGATTGAAGGTTTCTCTGTGCAAAATTAGGAAGCTAGTGGTGGTATTAGTGTCTTACATGGTTTTGTTTTTATGCAAAGCAGTCCTTTGATGCAGTTTTTATGTGAAGCAGTCCCTTGTTGCAGTTAAATTTGTCATAGCACAGGTGCTCATTGCACTTGATCTGCAAAGACATCCTACCTTTGTCGCCACTGTGCAATTTGAAGAAAGTACAGTGAGCAACGTTTGTGCCATTGGTGTAAGGCAGGAGTCTCCGGACGACAAGAAGCTCTTCAGTATTCTTACTGCCTTTCTATTCCTGTTCTTTGTTTGGTCACCGGGCATGTGCTCTCCACAGCTTGGTTTCTTCTTGGGGAGGGAAGGGAGTTTACGCAAGTCACACAGGGAGGAAACTAGGAACAGGATGATGGAAACAATTTCACAGTGTGTGCCAATAAATGTTTAAAACCTCCTGGCCCCCCACTTCAACATCTTTGGAGAGCATAATAACTGGCTGCAGTGCAGTTATTAGCAATACAGTACCACCACACTACCAATAATGGCACTGAATCAATAGGTTAATTGTCTTATGTTCAAGCAACAAGTATATTCAGCAGTCGCTTATGGATTCTGCCACGACTCTGGAACACATCACTACAGACCTTCGAAAACCGATAAGTGATGTTCCATTACATATCAAGTCATGCCTGATCAGTAGTACCCTTTTAGCCACCAAACCCTCCTTAACATTCATGACATACTTGAAGAACTGAACTATTATATCCTCTTCTTCAGGGTTGGTTTTCTAATAATGCCATCACCTCCTAGGATGAGTTACTCTACCCAGGAAACAAAATAATGTTTTGAAAATTGGAGGGTCTAAGTTGGGGTGTAGGATACTGCTGTCATGGTTGCAGTTAGGGGGGTTGGGGAGCCCCAAAGCCATGTATTTGAATCATTAAAATATGTTTGAATCCTTGAATCAGTCAGTCTCTTTTAGAGCACATCCCTCAGGAGATTGGAAGTTTGCCTTTACTTTTTCCATTTGTCAAATGTATAATTTGAATCGGATCAGAACAAAATAGGAACGTGTTGGTTTGAATAAGTCTAAAACAGTTTGAATCTGAAAAAAATGAAATATCAGAAAAATAAAATAAAATAAAACCAACAGAAAATGTTGCCAGTTCGAGCTCGTTTCTGGCAACAGTTACACTTCTATTTGGGCCACTTGAATAGTTATAACAATTTTATGAATATTTTCGAGTTTCAACTGCAATTGGCTTTAACCCCACTCCAGAGAATTCAGACTCCTCATTTAGACAGGTTAGAATTTAATTCAAACTGGTTCTCTCATCTCATAGTTACAAGGACCAACTTAATTTGCACAATAGTACAGAATATGAGTATCTGGACACGCATCACAGCAATTATGTGCCTGTAAAATAGACAAGCCTGGTAAGCTCTTTAGAGAGCTGTATGTAACCAACAGTGCCTAGTTTGAACCCCTGCAGAGCTGACTCAAGTACCCCATCCCTTTGATTGAGTTTGGTAATTGAATTCCATTAACCTGGATACAAATGTTTAGCGTGTAATAACAGGAGAAATCTAGCATGAAGTTCAATATACAAAGATTTATACTTGTTTATCTTATATTAAGTATTGGAAGTCATGGTGTGATAGCAGCTTTATGTAAGAATTCCTTAAAGTGACTGTTCCTCTCTACCCCCAAATATTTTCCCAGAATATCTTTCTTATGGGAGACTTTAATGGCTTGTTTGAGAAGAAAGACGACAGGTGTACCACAGGTTTAAAAGCTGCCGTGGAATTTTTTTCACTAGATCTTTTCACACATTATTAAAGGAAATAGTTTAGAAGCACTTCCACATTTTTGGACATTTATGTTCCAGTTCCCAAACGTGTTTAAAACTCTATCCCTCTTTGTAAAGACGATCCTGTGCCAAACCATTTTATGGTTATCAAGCAAATAAATCATTGTTTACATGATGGCCAGCTCTTGAGCAAGATAAAGAGGTCCATCTCAATAGTTTCTCCCTTGGGTATTAATTCTGACTCACCAGTAGATTATTTTTAACGTCTTTTTATTAGTTTTCATACCAATAGCATTGAAAACATTAATTGAAGATATACAACATGGCACATTTTCCCCATGGCTATTCATAACAGCACTGCTATGATCAGCATCTTAAGGGCTCTCCTAACTGCCTTAGATTTTGGTACACGTCCATGTTCCCAAATCCCCAGCAAAACGTTCTGGTGTGTTTCCCCATAGTCTGCCCTAAAAGTGGATTGAATCGACTCTCGCACTTCTCCCCAAAATCCCTGTATTTTCGGGCATTCCCAGCAAATGTGAAACCATGTACGCCTATGTACACAGTCCCTCCAACATCCTGATGACGTATGTGGATATCGTTTTTGGAGTTTAACTGAGGTAAGTTGCCATTGATACATCTTTTTCTATCAGATCTCTCGTATTTGAATGGCTTTTGTTAGTTTGGCTAGATTCATCCACAATGTTTCTGGCTGTTTCACCAGTATCTCTTCCCCCACTTTCTTTTCCCATTTACACATATATACCCATGCCTCTTGTTGTCCTGTGCGAACAAGAATACCATAAATATCTGTAATCAGCCCCTTAGATCCTGCTTGGGTGGCCAAAAATCTCTCGTTATTTTCCCCACTAGAAGCCCAATGTCGTAGCTGAAAGTAGTGAAGGTGTTCCTTTTCTCCAAGGGAGAAACACTGCTTGCATTCTTTGAAGGGTCTAATCACTACTCCTGAGTAAAGGCCTTTTTGGTTTAAGGCATCCCCTTCTTGCTATCTTGCAAACGCCCCATCCTCCAAACCCGGTGAGCATTGGGGATTTTTTAATAGTGGTGTAAAGGGGGAGAAATACAAGGACACATGATATTTTCATACAAGGCCGTCCCCTATGTCTCCCACAAGCTTGGTGATCTGACTTAAATAAATATGTCTCGGCCTATCCTTCCTTGGCAACCATAACACCTCATGTAAGGGGTGAGTCACAAATGCCATGTCAATGACGACCCATTGCTTCCTAAAGTCTCTGCAAAACCATTCTCGAATGATTCTAATTTGTGCTGCCTCATAATATTTCTGAAGGTCTGGCAAGCTTACTTCCCCTTTCCTTCTTGGGGTTCACAATAGTTTATTCGAGAGCAGTGGTCTTTTACCGTTCCAAATAAATATACTTGCTAGCAGTTTTGAAAAAATGCTGTGGGTTGTATAAAATACGTAGCCTGAAAGAAATAGAGAATCTGCAGTAATATCATGGTTTTAAGAGTGGCTATGCAGCCCTAGCCAAGACACTGTGAGCGGGTTCCATCTTTGCAAATCTCTCCTTATCGAGGACAAGGGACCCAGTTAATTTGCCTGGTATAACTTTTCCAGCGTGATAGTATGCGTTACCCCCACATATTTAACACCCTTTGTAGTCCACGCAAAGGGTAAGTTTGCCTTTGCTTTGCAATGTTCATCCCCCGTAATGTTACATTGAGAATCTCTGATTTCCCTATGTTAATCTTGAGGCCAGCTACTCCCGAAACATCCCCCGTAATGAGCCTGGTGGGTCTGCTGTTGGCCCCACATTTCGGTGTTTGCGATGATTCCTTAAAGAATCCATGATTGTACCCTTTCTCTTAGTTTTAGTGGGTGACATATCAGAAGATGTGCACTGTTATTAAATCGTGGCACACCACACACCACAGTTGAAAGATGCAAGAATGCAATCCCACAGGTGACTGCAAGTCCACATAGGCAACGTGCGGGCTCGTCGTTGGGGCTATTATTATTTCCAAACTGCAACAAGGTGTGTGAGGGACCGATTTGTGTGCTGAGTCTACAAATATCAGGGTAAACGGCAATCAGCAGTGCTTATCACTACAGTAAGCACCGGCCATGAGTTCAGGCCAGCGACAGCTTACCAGTCAAAAAGTAATAGCCCCCTCTGATACGCTCTATGTTCCGCAGGGCCAGAGTTGTATCCCACATGGGAGACCTTCAGGCTAGTGTCAGCAGTCCAGTTCCTCACATATATAGCACATCAATTGTGGGCTCAGGGAAGGCAGCGCTCGGTAGACCATCCACCATCAATATCCAGACCGACAGCGGCACTTTCCCAAATAAAATCTGTGTCCCCCGTTACAGGTCAATGATTCTGTGACAACAGGGGAGGTATGTGGTAATTAAAACTTCAGTGTCCATAAAGTGCTCCCAGGGCCGCCACTCACCACATCATTATTGTCAGTCTCAGTAATGACAGTGTATGTCACAGGGTCCGGAGCCGGAGCAGCCACATAGAAACAATTTGCCGGGTCTTCTGCAATCTGTCCCGGGGGCCGGCTGCAATCAAGAAGCGCGTGATGTCAAATAACGACAGTCTTTGTCCTCTGGTTCTCGGCGGTCCAATGTATTCACCCCCAGAGAAGAGTCCCCAGCACCGGCTTCCTAGCCGTGTCACAACCACCCACCCAAGCTTTTTTAAGCAGATCATCATGTACGGCTAAGAGAGCTGACTCTGTGCCATGCTTTGGACGAAATCCTGACTGAAGATTATCTAACAGTTCTTCTTTATCTACAATTGCTTGGAATTGGGAAAAAGCCACTTTTTCCAAGATTTTTGTTGGGCACATTAAATTTGCCACTGGCCGATAGTTCTTCATTATTTCTGGGTCTAAGTTGGATTTCTTTAATAATGGCTTTATTAGTACCTTTTTTAAGGCTTTAGGCACCTGAGAGTCTTGTTAAGACTTATTCACAAAAGTTCTTGTGAATGGTGTAAGCTCTTTTGCTAGTCGTTTAGCGGCATATGCTGGTATTCCGCAGGAAAGATAATTTTAGGTTTTAATTGACTCAAAAGCGTTCCAATCACTTTTTCGTCCACCATTTGGAACTGAAAGGCTGTCTCTCCTTGTTTTGTCTTTTCTTGTTCTCTTTCCTCCTCCATTTCTTTCTCACGTCTTGGGAACCTTCCCTGTTCTATATTCTCTAAAATCATAACTATCTTTTCTTTAAAAAAAGATATTAAATGTATCAGTCTGCTCCTGTGATGCGGCTTAGAATGTCTGGGCGAGAGATGCACTGAGATCTAAGAGTTAAGAAAAGAAAGAGGCAGGACTAAGATGAAGAACTCCAAAAAAGGCACCAAAGGATTCAGTAATTAGCAGGTGGGTGGGGCAGAGGCCACAAAACTTTGATCCACTTGCACCAGCTGACCAGCTGCAAAGAAAAGATGCTGAAGGGCAGCCCACGTAGGGCAAGAAAGAGTTGCAACTAAGAAAAATAGCACCCATGGCTATTCATAACAGCACTGCTATGATCAGCATAGTCCGTAATGTTACATTGAGAATCTCTGATTTCCCTACGTTAATCTTGAGGCCAGCTACTCCCGAAATTCCTCTAGTTCCTTCTGTATATATCTCAGAGACTCTGGAGCATCGGCTACAGTCAGTAACAAATAATCTGCTATGGCCGCAACCTTATGTTGCATTCCCCTGATCGGAATACTCTTAATATCTTCCAACATTTGCACTGCTTGCAAAAAAGGTTCTAAATATGTTGCAAATAGAAGGGGAGACAGGGGAAATCCCTGTTTATTGCCTCTTTGCAATGTCACAATCTCAGAGAGAATTCCACTAAATCATGAGTCTAGCCAAGGGAGTTACATAATTAGCTTTAGCCAAACGCAAGAATCCCTCTCCGAAACCCATCTTCTTTGTTGTGGCGAAAAGGAAGGACCACTCTACCCAGTCAAAAGCCTTTTTAGCATCCAAAGAGAGCAAGACCGCAGAGGCAGGCCTCCAGATAAGGTGCGTAAGAGGCCTTTTTATGCATGAAAATCTTGGAAATACAACAGCTTTATTATTTTCCTGTGCACATTTACACACAAGTTTAGAGCAGAGGGCAGTGCAAAGGTCAGGTTACTTGACACAAACCAGAACGCTTCTTTTTATTTGTATCTACATGGATGTAATTGTAAGCCATGCCATGGATAAAATCCTCTGAAACAAAATGTATTTCTCTAAAGCCCTTCAAAAAAATAAACTGTACACTGTGATTTTAAAGGATTGGTTTATTTCCATTCAGCTTCTGCTGTGTTGCTGCTCATGGAGCAAACAGCACTGTGCATATTTATTTTCCTAGCATATTAGGATTGTATAATTAATAAGATGGAAAACTAAGTTTCAATTGAGAATTAACATTTTGTAACAAATTATGCTTCTTTCCCAGTGAAAGCAAACCAGTATTTCACAATTGTATTTTTTAGATTTCTTCTGCTGTGCGCATAATCATGCAGAGGCATATCATTTTTACACTTTTAATGTACACTCTAATTATAAAAACAATGGGCCTCATTATGACTCCGGCGATAGCCGTGCTGGTAAATACCGGCACGGATACAGCCGGAGTCATGAATTTACTGGCACCCGGCAATGGGGACTTACCGGGGCATTCCATCCCCGCCAGACCCGGTAAATCCCCATTGCCAGGTGCCGGTAATAATTACTCAACATTCCCATTTGAGTCCAATTGGGCTCAATGGGAATGGGGAGGCCGGATGCACCGGCACCATTCATAAATGGTGCCGGTGTATCCAACATGGTCTGGTCGCGGTTGCCGGTCCGCCCTCCAGGTCAGACCTGGCAGGCAGTAAGGCACCCGCGAACAGAACTCAACAGTACTGGCAAGCTTACCGGTACCGTTGTTACCGGACCGGCAAGCTTATAATGAGGCCCAGTGTGTGAAATTATGACTATGTGCGGTCTAGTTTACATCCTTTCAACCTTGCGGTAAATGGGGTACATTACCATAAATGGTCAGGGGCAGCAGAGTCTTTGCTCAATGGTGAGTGATTGTCATTACACCAATTACAGGTGTTCTAGCCTCTCAAATCTTCAAGACTACAAATAAAACATCCAAAACCTGACTCCAGGAAGTGCAAGCGCTGTTCAAAAACAAGCAAATGAAAGTTACATTTGTAATTGAAATAGAAACTCAGCAAAACCTGTCCCTGTGATAATCCAGATAGGTATTTAACTTTATGTAGCGCTTCATACATGGTTCGTCCAACATCTAGGCACTGTGATTATTATACCTCAGTCGATACTCCGTTAACTGACCTCTGGAGGATGTTTGCCAATAAGAGAGCTCAGCCGGTTGAGCACTTATTGCTGCGATCTGTACCTGATCTGTAGGTTGCAGGTCCGAATCCCGGCAAGGTCAACTCAGCCTTTCATCCTTTCGAGGTTGATAAAGGAGTACCGACTTTGGTTTGGTGGTAATTGTGATAAATATGTCAATGTACAGCGCTTTGCCAAAAGCACTATATAAATAACCATTTGACCATGAGATTAGATATAGAATTTAGCATGAAATCCTTTCCTCCCTGCACTGTTGTATCATAACATTGGGATACCATTAGGTAGTTTTAGCTCCAAGAAATGGGGACTTTCATGAAACATCAACAGACAATTCTGCTATCGAACTTCAAAACACATAATGCAATTCACGTTTGCCTTACTGTGTAATTGGCTAGGTTTTTGTGTTTTCAACATTTAAATATATATGCAGGAGAGATCAATAATAATGAAAGGCGTATTTTTTGAACATGTTAGCTGGATGTTGCATACATTTTACCCTTTTGTAAAAGAGAAAAGTAATTTTTACTGTCTTAAAATCACATCTACTGGGATTCCAAGATGGCTGCCGTTGAACATTAAAGTAAGAAATCTCCCGGAAACGGTGTTGGATTCTCAGTTAAGAGAAGTGGTGACCCAGATCTTCACGGAGTTGCTCCCAGGTGACGAGCCCCCCATGATCTCTATAGATCTAATACATTGGACTGGTCCAAAGAGAGGTGATCCTGGGGTTCGACCTCAGGATGTTTTGGCTGCCTGTGCATCCTGCCAACAGAAAGAACAGATATTAAGAACAGCCCGTGAACAAAATACGATCACATATAAGGGGATGGAGAGCCAGCTTTATCAAGATCTCTCTCAGGTCACTCTACATAAACGGCGGGAGATGCAACTGGTGGTCCGTGTACTACGGGATCGAGGGATCAATTATAGGTGGACTTTCCCTTTTGGAATTTTGTTTTCTATCAATGGTATGCAGCGAAGGATTACATCCCCAGAAGCGGGATTAGCTTGGCTGCAAGTTGAAGAGGAAGAGGGCGAAGGAGCAAAAGCCTCCGGCACGGGTCATTCATCTCAGAAGGCTAAAGCGTGGGAATTGTCAATGGTCTTGCGCGGAGGGGGAAAAAACAGACGTAAGGGCAGAAAGAGTACTAGAAGGCGCACCTGAGAAGTCCGACCCCCAAGACGTCTGATTAAGGCATAATCACTGCTAATGGTGGAAATGAATGACTGTTTTGAGGCAGCCTGACATAGTATCTAATGGAAGGAAGAGATGCTGCAAAGCTTTGTTGGAATCTATCTGTTAAGGTAACATATGGGGGAACTAGGTTACCCTGCACGTTGTTCTGGGGGGTTAGTGAGTTAATGGCTGGGGCAGTGTTGCCCCAGGTTTTGTTAGCGACTATGGCTCACACCAGGAGACTATGGTTGGGGTTTCTTTTATACGTCCGACCCCCAAGACGTCTGATTAAGGCATAATCACTGCTAATGGTGGAAATGAATGACTGTTTGGAGGCAGCCTGATATAGTATCTAATGGGAGGTGGAGATGCTGCAAAGCTTTGTTAGAATCTATCTGTTAAGGTAACAGATGGGGGTACTAGGTTACCCTGCACGTTGTCCTGGGGGGTTAGTGAGTTAATGGCTGGGGTGGGGTTGTCCCAGGTTTTGTTCGGAACTATGGCTCACACCAGGAGACTATGGTTGGAGTTTCTTTTATACGAGTTGGGGTTAGGGAGGGTGCAACGGGTGGGGGCAAGCTGGATGGGGGAAATCGAGGGGAAGTCCTGCTTGGTACTCAGGGTTATCTCTTGCACATTGGCCAAAACATGCTGAGGTTGGGATGTTGATTGTCCAGAATGTCAATGGGACAGTTTAAATGCTTAACATGGAATATTAAAGGTATGAGTACTACGTCGAAGCGCAGAAGATTAGATGCTCTTTTGGGGCGTCACCAACCGGACTTGGTGGCGCTCCAAGAGACGCATATATGTCTATCAGGTAAGTACAAACTGCGGCTTTGTCCATACCCGCTGGTGTTACAGGCTAATGCGTAGACTAAAGTGGCAGGAGTACTTCTGACATTGAAAGCGGGCCCTTACAGTACAGTGTTAAAGACGCATATTCATAAAGAGGGACGCTATATTATTAGTGTACTGAAGGTTGGCTCTAAGAGAATAACAGTGGTATCAGTATATGCTCCTAACATGGGCCAAGAGGCGTTTTGAAAATCTGTTGTTACCCAGGTTGAAAGGTTCGCTGAAGGAGACATATTAATGGTGGGAGATTTTAATATTGCCTGGGACCCTGCACGAGGCCGAAGCAAAGCTACTTTATCGACATACTCAATGCCATCTAAAACTTTAAAACAAAGCTTTGCGCATTCGACTTTTGTAGACGTGTGGCCGGCCCTGATGGGGGAGGAGAAATGGTATTCATTTTACTCGCATGTACATCGTACTTTCTCGCGTATTGATTATGTTTGGGTTTATAAACCGATATTGGGAAGGGTCACCCTATTACTATTTCCGATCATGCTCCATTGACTATTCAGCTTGACATAAAGGGGAGGATCCTGTCAGGGTCCAGCTTGTCAGGATTCCGCAGGAGCTGATGCTGGCCCCACAGACACTCACCAGGAGTTCACCTCTCAACCCTAAAGTAAAAGCTGAGCTGAGAACCCCAAGAAAGGGAAAGGGGAAGTGGAGACAATAACAAACGAGATACTGCTGCCCTGCAACCTTCTGGTAGGCTCTGGTATCTGTGATAAGACAAATACACTTGGTTACTTATGCATTATGTAAAATTCTCTTCTTAAAATATTTTTTAATATATGCTAACTTCTTTACCTTTTTTAACCTCTGTTATGGCATAGAGGTTATATATTTATGTTGAAAACCCTTAAAAACTGTTTTGGTTCTCTTAATGAAACTTGCCACTATGTCATTATAGTCTCTTTAAAACTCCAAAGTAAATGACTCTTGCAAGTGCTTAACAGTCTTGGATATTTTACACGTTTGCTTAATTACATATAGCTCTGTAAAGTCTGGACTCATATGCTTTAATGAATGCAGTTTTTTCCTTTTATAGAATCTCATTTTAGTATAAGTGTTGCTTGGTATTCTTTAAGTTCCTTGAATGCAGCTCCTCCCGCGCATGAGTTAGTATTTCACACACACATATCCGATGAGAAAAAATAAACACGCGCACGCACTGTTTTAACAACACGCATTCAAAACTCAGAAAAAACCTTGCGCTAGTTCTTTTCTTGACCCGCGCTTTAAATTCGCGTACACACTCTTATTTCTGACCGCACCTTCGCTCTTCTTTAAAAAATTCTCACGCACAATTCATTAGGACACGCAAACTATAGCACACGCGCTTCCTTGAACGACGCTGTAAATGATATGAGGACTCGCGCTCGTGCTTTTCCTTTAAAAGCAATCTTGCGCACAGTTTATTTGGACATGCGCACTATCGCACACTGCACACGCACTTCCATGAAGGCGCTGCTAAAGACCTGAAGACTTGCGCTCGCGCTCTTCTTTTTAAAAACGGATTTGCGCGCAATTCATTTTGGACTCGCGCACTATCGCTCACCACACGCGCGCTTCCATGAACAATGCTGCTAAAGATGCGAAGACTCGCGCTGGCGCTAATGCCGTTGGAAATTTCACCACGCAAAAAACATTACGCTCAGTCTTATTTCCTTTTTCTTATTGCTTTAAAAAGTGTTTATATAATCCACACACTATACAGTCATTAAACAGCTTCAACTCAGTTAAATTCCTTAAGTATTGAAACTTGACCAATTGCTTAATGAGTTAACATCTTGACTAAAAAATTTTTACACGAAAAAAATATATATTTATATAGATGCTAAGTCTTCTCTCTTTTTGCATCAGTTATTCAGATATGTCTCCTCCTTATCCTCTTGTCTCAAGGTTTCTCTTTCACAACTTATATATAACTTTAGATTGAACATTCTCTGTGAAAGTCTATGAACCTTTAAAGGAACAATCCCACCTGATGTCTTCAAGTTCTCACAGGCACTGCAATCAGTTTTCTTACTTCTTTAGTGAATTGTCTGAACTCTGGAAAGGCCTTACTTAAGGAGCTTAATAAATGTACAACCAGCCACTGAATTACTATGCATGAAAGGCAGTTTAGAATCTTGCTCACCTCCCAAGAATCCAACCCATTATCCTTCCACCACTGAGACAAAGCAAACATTTAATTGTTCCTTAAACCAATCAGATAAGGTTTCATTCTCTCCATCTTGACTTGGGCACCCCACAATGTTTATACTTACGGAAACAGCTTCCTATTCTATGTACAGGCCCTATCCTGCTCCCTTTCGTGCTACCAGACCACCTACTCCAGCCAGCCCTGACAGATCCAAAGGGTGTGGACGTGGAAATTTCCATATGCGCTTGTGCAGGATATAGTGGTATGGGAAAAAGTAGAGGCTAAAATTGAGGAATATTTTGATTTGAATGTAACTCCTGATATCTCCTCTAATATGGTATGGGATGCTTTTAAGGCTTCCATCCGTGGGATCTTGATAGCAGAGTCGTCTAATAAACGCCGGCAGAGAAGGGCATTGGAATTATCCCTGGAAACAGAATTACAACAGCTAATGAGGGAATGGAAACGCATACTGACCCGGTAATACTAAAAGCATATAGAATAGCGAAAGCAAAACTAAATCTGTTCTTGTCCAAAAGGGCTGAGAAATCTTTACTCTATATACGCCAATATTATTATCTTAAGGCCAATAAGGCAGACACAATGTTGGTGAGAGAATTGCACCAAAAGATTGCTCCACAAACTGTCCAGAAGATAGATTTGCCGTAGGGGGGGCACAGTAACCGAAACTCCCCAAATTATAACGCAATTCCACACGTTTTACTCACAGCTGTATAGAACTGAAAACCCAGATGAACAAGCCCAGTTAAGGGTATTACCCAAATTGTTCGAACACAATTGTTCGAATGACCCAATTGATCAAAAGTCAAGGGTCCGAATTGACCTTCGCACAATTGACCATATATATATATATATATATATATATATATATATATATATATATATAGGGGTTGCGGGGGGTTTCCCCCCGCAGATATGTAATAACAATTGACCTTCACAATTCGGTCAATTGTGCAAAGGTCAATTGTGATTCGAACAATTGTAGTTCGAACAATTTGTATACATCCCAGTTAAGTACCTGCAGTCAGTCACTCTCCCCCGGATCTCAATGATAGACCAAGAAATTCTGGAGAGGGACATTACAGTTGAGGAGTTTCTTAAGGTCATTAAATCACTGCCTTTGAATAAATCTCCAGGACCCAATGGGTTTTCGGCTTCTTTTTATAGGATTTTTAGTAAGGTGTTGGCTCCAAGATTAGTATATCTTTATAACTCATTTCCTAGCACTGGAAATATCTCCCCTTCATTGGAGGAAGTGAAGATCATATTGATTCCCAAACCGGGCAACGACCCAAACAGGTGTGGTTTGTACCGTACTTTTGCTTTCATCAATCTAGATGCCAGATTTATTCAAAAATCTTGGCAAATAGAATGGGGTGTTTACTTCAGTTGTTTTTACAACCAGATCAGTCTGGCTTTATAAAGAACCGACAGACACATGATGACATACGGCGCAAATGTCATGTTTTGGAAAAAGTGGCAAATAAAAATATACCTGCAATTCTTTTGTCATCGGACACCGAAAAAGCTTTCGACCAAGTTCAGTGGTTGTTCCTTTTCCAGGTTATGGCCAGGATGGGGTTTGGTCCACAGTTTACTGCAAGGGTTAAAGTGAATTATAACTTTCCGGTGGCAGGGTTATTAATAATGGAGAACTTTCACTCCCTGTCTCTCTTCAGCGGGGAACAAAACAGGGATGCCCCATGTCACCACTGTTATATGCCATTGGATTGTAACCTTTTTTTGCGAAAATTCGGCAAACGTTAGATATACATGGGATACAGGTTGGCGGAGTAAAACATAAAATCATGGCATATGCTGATGATATGTCGCTAGTGATCTCAGTGCCGGATAGATCATTGCCTGGAATAGAGGGAGAATTGGAATGTTATGGTTCTGTCGCAGGTTTGAAGGTTAATTTGGCCAAATCAGAAATACTACATTTATCCCTGCCTCATATTACAGTATCTTTGTTATGCACTCAGACTAAATTTGGGTGGGCTCAGGGTCAAATTAAGCTTTTGGCAATTATGTTAACCCTGACTTTGGAAGGCTTGTAGGAGGCTAATTTCCCCCCATTGCTGCATGTAATTACGAATCAACTTGGGCAGTGGGGTCCGCTTTCAATCTCCTGGTTAGGACGGATGAATGTTATAAAAATGTTGATTCTTCCAAAAATCTTATATTTCTTCCAGGCACTACCAATCGGATTCCTCTGACATTCTTTAAAACCTTGCATAGAAATGTTTCTGAATACATTTGGAATAATAAACCCCCTAGAGTGGCATATGAGGTTTTGACTGCACCCACGGTGAAGGGAGGGCTGGGGCTTCCTGATATGTGTAGATTTTATCAGGCAATACAGCGTCGGTTAATTAGAGGCTGGCGGGGTGTGGAGGAAGGGAAATGTTGGCTACAGATGGAACGGGCACTGGGGGGGGCCCTAATCTAGGGGAAGTCTTAAGGCATGGTAAGAAAGACTGTACCCCAATATTCATAGGAGTAAAATTACACATTTGGTGGAGGAGATTTGGGATGGGGCTATGAGACAGATTGGACTCACGACCTTTCCTTCTCCATTTACTCCTATTTTCTTTAAACCTGCTTTCTATACGGAGAGGGATCCCAGGTTCTTTTTCTCATTGGAAACAGGCAGGATGCAGGAACCTTCGAGATCTGTTTGTTGGTGGGGAGGTTAAAACCTTTGCACAATGTAAGGTGGATTTTGGTTTAGAGGATAGGGAACACTTTCAATACTATCAAGTCTGCATTGGATATTGGCTCCACCGATCCAACAGGCAACTATTGGAGAGCTCACCTCTTTTGAGAAGTTTGTCACCACTAATCCAGGCAACACTGCTCTAATATCAAATATGTATAAAATGTTAAATGGTCCGCCCGATATCCCCTTATGGCATTACAAAACTAGATGGCAATATACACTGGGGTCACCCGCTGAGGACAAGGAATGGGAAAGACTTTGGAAAGATATACCTAAATACACTGGTTTGATACAATTACGAGAGTTTTGGTATAAACTACTCACTCATTGGCATTACACACCTGCTCGACTACATAAGATTAAATCCTCTATCTCAGACCAATGTTGGCGACAATGTGGGGCAATTGGTGATTTGGGACATGTATGGTGGCATCGCCCAGTTTTGGCGAGCTATTGGGCGGAGATTGATAATTGTATGTACCAATTGTTTGGGGCCTCGAAACCTTGTACAATTAAATCAAACCTACTACTGATCTTTGAGGGGGCGCTGTTGCCCACGGGAGAAGATGGCCGCTCCCGTGTGAGCTCCGGAGAGAACCAGGGCCGCTCTGCAAATATCACCGTTAAACGGATCCGGTTTTACAAATCCGATGCAGGAAATGTGTGGCAACGACGGGTCAGCACGACCGTGAAATCTGAGCGTCAGTGGTGGCTGGACTTCGAAAATACAGCGGCACGAAGATTACGCCGGCCTCTGGGTCGAGCCGGCGCTGGGAGGGGGGAGGAGCTCGGCGTGCGACAGGCACAATCCGCGCTCTGATCCCGACATTCGGGCCCGCTCTGGGCGCTCCGTTCCGCGCCGGGCGCTTGCTGGATCTCCCTCCTCGCGGTCCATCGCTGCCACCCACCGCCAGAGGCTCCTGAACGGGGGAACTCCGCCCATCCGAACTACGACAACGGGGCTGCGAACGCCGGCCAAAACAACACGGATAAGCGCAGCGGCTGGGGAAAGACGCCGGAGCGGCTCGCGGTGAGGGCCTCTACATCGGACAGCCGCGTGGGCGGTTCCTGCTATCCGCTGGGGAGCGCGGCCCCCCCGAGATACTTCACGCTTGGGCCTTGAGGCTCGCGGAGGCTCTGCGGCTGGCCCGCCTGTTGGGCGAGGTTTGGCGGTCGGGTCGGAGCTGCCTGACTGACGCGGGCCGAGTTGCTTGGGCCAGGGGGGCAGCGCACACATCACGACGGCTCACTGTGGGACGCCCGGAGGGGGACGGAGCGCTGCACGACCCAGGCAGACACGATAGTACGGAACCCACGGGATAATGCCCAAGAATCACGGACCCAAGAAGAGCAAGGGGACGATCGACAAATTCACCACATCTACCCGGAGGAACTCGGCAGCCGGGATTGAGGAACCAACGACACAGATGGAGCAGCAGAGCCCACCGCCCACTCTGATGGACCCCCAAGCGGTCTTCCTCGCTATGCAGCAAGGGTTCTCAGCTCTGAACGACAAACTTGATGGGATTACCGCTGATGTGGCCTCCATTAAGTCGAAAATGGACAAAACAACGGCACGTGTTACGGAGGCGGAAACCAGAATTTCGGGTGCGGAGGACGCACTCGAGGCCCTGAAAAGTACGGTATCCACGTTGGCGATTGAGCTGGGAACGGTCAAGAATAAGTGCGAGGACTTGGAGGCGAGGTCACGGCGAAACAATGTTCGCATTTTGGGGGTACCTGAGGAGGCGATGAAGGGCTCCATGGAGAAAGGTGTGGAGGCCCTCCTTCGTACGGTGCTGGGGGACCCCGGATGGTCACCCATGTTCATTATCGAGCGTGCTCACAGATCCATGGCCTCGAAGCCGAAGCCGGGAGCATACCCCAGACCAATAATTGCACGCGTGTTGAACTATAGAGACAGGGATCTGATATTACGCACGGCGAGGGAAAAGCAGGAGCTACGATGGGAGACTAGCGTGATACGGATCTACCCCGACTTCACACTTGCAGTGCAGCAGGAGAGGAAACAATTTACCGGTGTCAAGAAACTGCTCCGCGACAGACAAGTCCAATACGCCATGCTCTATCCGGCAAGACTCAAGATTCAGTACAAAAACAAAATTCACTTCTTTACCTTCCCTGAGGAAGCCGCCAATTTTGTTGAAACACATATTCCCGCGTTGCCGGTGAGCTCTGAAGCCAACGGTCAAGATTGACTGGTATGAAGTTACTTAGTTTGAATGTCACTCGCTGTATGTGATTTACTTCCCCGTAGGGGGACTACAATGGCTGAGGGTGGGCAGAATTTCATTTGTACGATAAGCCTTGCCGGAAACAGTACCCGTGGCCTGCCACATGTGTGAGAGCAACGCCGGAACCGGCTACTCGTATGTAAAGATTCTAAGAGCATTGCCCTGGATATCTCCACAGGCCCCCCTGTAGCAGGTGCATATGCAGAAAAGTGGGGGTGGGGAGTGGGATCCGAAAAGCACAGTAGATGTTCGGGGTACTGTGAGGGTGGGGGTAGGGGGGGAGTTTGATCAGTTGGGAAAAAGTTACGTTACGCATTGGGAGAAAATAAAAAGCACACAGTTATGGTACGTTAGCAAATGTCAAAACGTTGTGAAACAATTTGTTGCAGACACAAACCCGCAAACACCTTATAGGAATGGCTGACACAAACACCGACAAGATTATGATAATGAGCTGGAATGTTCGAGGTCTGGGCTCTAGGGTTAAGAAGCGGAAAATCACAGCATATATCAACAGACATAACCCACAGATTCTTTTCCTACAGGAAACACACATTGGTCCACAACATGGGGAACAGTTGGTCCCAAATTGGGGTACTCACCAGTACTTCACGACCTACTCGAAGAAGGCTAGAGGGGCGGCAATTTTGGTGCACAGAACTCTCCGATTTACCTGCAGTGAGGTGGACTGCGACGTCGGGGGCAGATATGTCTTGGTCCACGGCACTCTACGGGACAAAGAGGTAGTCCTCCTAAACGTGTATGGTCCCAATGTGGATGACCCGGCATTTTACTCCGAGGTCTTTGGGAAACTGCCACACTACCCTACTGCCCACCTGATTTGTGGAGGGGACTTTAATACCATTCTCGACGTGGGCATAGACCGCACTTCGACACAAACAAGGACACTGTCTAGAGCCGCTCAGGCGATTATCGCTCATATGGCGGATCTGGGACTGAAAGATGTATGGCGGACACTACATCCTGCCGAGAGGAGATATACGTATTACTCCACTGTGCATGATATGCACTCCAGGATAGACATGTGGCTGACTGATAGCGCGGTGTTGGCCTGGGTGACCGACACTCGGATGCTACCCAGGACTTACTCTGACCACTCCCCCATCCTGATGGAGCTCCACATACCCGACGTGGCAAAGTGCAGGCCGCCATGGAGGTTCAAGCCAGCCGCATTGCGCGATCTGATCTATAAGAACGCAATAGACCAACATATACTTGAGTTTTTTGAATTTAATGAAAACTCTGTGCCCTCCCTTGCGACACTGTGGCAGACCTTCAAAGTGTTTATAAGAGGTGTATCCATATCTAAGGAGAGTGGTATCCTCAAAGATATCAGAAACAGGCTGCAACGGCTCGAGACGCAAATAACAGTGTCACAATCCCAATATGAACTTAATCCATCGCCACAACTCGCGTTGGATGTAAAAAATAAACTGGAGGAATACACTGAAGCAGCGGACCAGGAGATCCGCTACTTCGACAGACCAGCAGCTGCACGCCGCTATGGTGAAAGTGAACGCCCGGGGAGGTTGCTGGCCAGGGCTGTCAGGGGAGAGAGGGGGCCAACAGATATCCCATGCATACTCACACAAGACGGCTCCGTCACCACAGATCAGGCCAAGATTCGCAACACCTTCTATACATTCTATGCGGAACTTTACTCGCCCCAATCCAAAGCCACGGAGGCGGAGATTGATCAATATCTCACCCGCATCCCGACAACACTTCTGGCTGACAGTACAAGAGATGCACTGGAGACACCGATAACTGAGGCAGAAATTATTGAGGCAATTGACGCTCTCCCTAATGGGAAGGCCCCAGGCACCGATGGCCTTAGCGCAGAATTCTACAAAGAGTTTAAGAATCATCTAGCCCCTAGACTGCTAGCTATGTGGACCGAAGCGCTGGAAAGGGGGGAGCTCCCTGAGACTACAAGGGAGGCAGTGATAACGTTGCTCCTCAAGGCAGGGAAACCCCCGGAAGACTGTGGCTCATATAGACCTCTATCGTTAATTAACACGGACGCAAAACTATTAGCCAAAATACTTGCCACAAGGTTAACACCTTGGATGCCATACATGGTCCACGAGGATCAGGCTGGATTCATCCCCGGCAGGTCCACAGCCTCTAACATCAGAAGATGCCACGAGGTCATGACCACGGCACCGCCGGACCAGCAGGCGATAGCTGTATCATTAGACATGCGTAAAGCTTTTGATACGGTGTCCTGGCCATTCATGTTCGGGGTGCTACGCAACTACGGGTTCGGGCCGAAATTCATGAAATGGATAAAGTTGTTATACTCGTCCCCTCAGGCCAGAGTTAGAGTCAACGGTTCACTAACAGAAAAACTTAAGTTGCGCGGGGGCACTAGACAGGGTTGCCCACTATCGCCATTACTGTTTGCATTAATAATTGAGCCTTTGGCGGATATTCTGAGGCTCCACTCCGCTGCATGCGGGCTAAAAATGGGCACCACATTACACATTATAAACCTATACGCAGACGATATCCTGCTGTATCTGAGAGAACCAGACAGAACATTGAGGAGGGTCCTGTCCATTGTGGAACAATTTGGTAAAATCTCGGGCCTACGACTCAACCCCAACAAATCAGAAGTGTTCCCAATCACTGAGGCCACTGTCAAACCCCAAGACCTGTGTGGCCTACAGTGGAGCCCGACGCATATACGATACTTGGGGGTGTGTGTAGCCAGGACGGCACAGCTGTCGCGGGCATTGAATTATAACCAACTGGGGGATTCAATATGTCTGAAATTGAAGCGCTGGGGGGCTCTTCCTATCTCCATGATGGGCAGGATCGCCCTAGTGAAAATGATAATTCTCCCAAAGCTATTCTACTTATTCAGCACGGTGCCGGTCTGGCCAGGTCGGGCGCTGTTTACTAAGATCATGGGAGCGTGTGCCACATTTGTCTGGGGCGGTCACCCTAGGGTGGGCTGGAGGGCACTGACCAATGAATACTCCAGGGGCGGTCTGATGGCACCAGACTTTGAACTCTACTATCTGGCTGCGCAGGCACAATATGCTTCCCTTTGGGCTACAACATTTAATAATCCGGTGGGTCCTACGCCAACTCAACCTGAGAAAGAGGCCATGCTAGCGCTTCACCAACTCACGAGGTCCACCTGCAAACATTATAACTCACTGAAACCGTCTAAAGTGACAATCACGGCATGGGCCAAAATATTCGAGATATACGGCACTAACAAGATATATCATCCAAGTATGCCGCTTTGGGGTGCCCCACAGGCTCCCTTTAACCTAGAGGGAGAGGCAGCCCACCAATGGACAGCTAGGGGCATAGCACAATGGGGTCAACTTTTTACCAGTGGGCACTTTATTCAATGGGAGGACATCAGGGACGTGGTGGGGAACACACCTGGGACCAGACATCAGTACATCCGTATGCAGGCAGCCTCCCAGAACATGTACCCAACCTTTCCTGATGAACCTCCACTTAACATGGCACTGGGATACGTATTCGCAGGGGGATCTCATAGGATAACGGCATCGGGTATGTACAGAATTATACTCCAGACACGCCCTTCGGAGCAACGTACAGCTAAGGCCAAATGGGAACAAGACCTGGGGGAGGAGATGGGAGATGTTGAATGGTCCCAACACTGTGCACTTGTTAAACAGATCTCCTGCAACTCCAAATACAGATTGATTCATTATAAAATACTACAAAGAACACACTACACCCCAATGAGACTTAAACACATATACCCTGCAATGACAGGGAAATGCCCGAGGTGCCACGCCGACAACGCAGACATTTACCACATGTTGTGGGCCTGTGTAAAACTGCAGGGTTACTGGGAGGAAGTATGCCAGGTGCTAGATGAGATGGCCGACCATCCCATTGAGTGGACTCCACGAATGTGTCTGCTGGGGACTTGTGAGAAAATGAACCCGATATGGCGGAAACTACTGAACTTAAGTTTACTATTGGCCAAGAGAGCGATTTTGCTCAAGTGGAAAAGTGCGAATCCCCCAACTAAAGCCGATTGGATCAGGGACATGGCGTGGGCAAACGATATGGAGGAGGTGTATATAGACACGGTGCTTCCCAGCTCAAGGCCCAAGAATATATGGGTCAGATACAAGGCATACTTGGCCGAGAGGGCCGAGCAAGTTAGCCCTGATCATGAATAGAAACTGTTATTGCAACTGTGCATTATGTGAACGTGTCAATGATATAACTATGCAACTGTACTGACTGTGTGCAACGAAAAATAAAAGTTTAAAAAAAAAAAAAAACCTACTACTGATCTTTGACCCCTTGATGAGGCGTAATTCTTTTTTTTAAACCTTAATTTTTGGGTTTTTAACATAAGAGCAAACAAACTCGCACCAATGGGGTGCAACAACAACAATTGCACCATTCAAATCCCCACCCCCTGCTAACCCTCCACCCATTTCTGCCCATTTCTGCTTTTCAAATAGACGTTTCTGCTGGCTCGCTCTGCTTTCATAGTTCATAATTAGCCGTGCTCCGGGTTAGCTCATGTTCACATACAGCATTTATGGGGTCTGTATTGGTGAGTCCGAATTATCTGATGTGGAAAGTAAATATGCGATGTAGGGGCCCCATATGTCGGGGGGTCGTGCGTGTAAAGGTAACGTCCATAGAAATTCAGTGTCTATATCTTGACAATACAGGATATCCTTTTTCCAGGCTGCCAGAGTGGGAGCCGGTCCACGACCCCATGTCATAGCATTTCTTCTGCGTGCTAGTACTAGGAGAAGGGCCGCCAATTTCCTTGTCGAGGGATGTAAGTATTTAGTCAGACTGAGAAGGGCCATGGTGGGAAGTGGTGAGGCGTAATTCAAGGCAAAAATGTACAACTTTTGTGGTGTTACAGTTGGCTGCATTATTGCGGATTGCAGATTGGTGGAATTCGAAAAACTCTTCCGGAGGTGGTTGAATGGTTTTACCAGATATGGAACTTTGTGGCACTAGAATGGACTACTTGTGCGATTCAAGGAGAACAAACAAAATTTTCCAAAGACTGGGCGGGGGTGCTCAAAATTTTTACAATCTGGTTTCAACTTACGGCACTGTCCACAACGGCTTCGAATTTTTTATATTTGCTAATTATGTATGATGTATGTTTTTGGCACCATGTACAGGGATAATGTGGGGTTATCCAGCTTGGGGTATGGGGGTCTATGTTGTGATATTTCAAAATGCAAATTAAAAAAAAGAAATACTCCCACCTCGAAATCTTATCTGCAGCACTGCGCAGAGGTATCCATTTTCTGTACCTTTTACAGAAAATGTGCCACCCTTCTAATGTCAAATGTCTGGCAACCTTTAATAAAGCTTGATTGATTTTTTTGAATCAGTGCAGGTAAAAATGGGTCCTACCTATTCGCCAATACCGTGGTATATATTTTGGCATCCAAATTTGTCAGGGTGATTGAACGGTACGATCCACAATTAGTCAGATCTTTCTTAGCCTTCGTGATAAGAATTATTTTTTATTTTTTCATCGTTAGGGTGATCAGCCCCCTGAATTGCGAAAAGAGAGCTGGGTCAAAACCGGCACCACAATCTGGTGAAAAGTTCTATAAAAACCCAACGAAAAGCCATCTGTCCCAGTGATTTATTCTGAGGGATGGATTTAATGACCGCTAAAACCTCCTCTTCAGCGATTTCGACCTCATGGTTGCTTTTCGCGTACTTGCCAGTTATAGGGATCGTTAATCGGTCCAGGTACTGCTGCAGGGATCGAAATTAAAAAGTGAAGCAGGAGCTAAAAGCAGCTCCTGGGTATTCCGAGGGGTCAGAAGAGAAAGACAGACACAAAGTAGTTGTGTTTTTGGTTAAAGACCTTTATTCATCTGAAAAGGGTTGAGAAAATGACTCTCTGATCCTGCTCTAAATAGGAGTTTCCCTACCTTAAAAACAAAAGCTAAGGCTCTGTCTGTGTTGGGATGTCAGAAACTTAAAAGCTGTCCTTGTGTCCAAAAGTTCTATCCTGACCCACACACTACAAACAATAAAGTGAGAAGGGAAATGTCTTTAACCTGGCATTGGCAAAAAGTGTTCATAAATGAAAAATAGACTTTGTCCAATGTAAATATTCTCCAATATGAAAAGGTCTTGGATCCAGAGTGTGGTTCCCTTTCAATGGGATGGCAATGTCTTTTATTCTAAGAGTTTCTTTGTCTATCTCTTTAGCCAAAAATACTCCTGTAAGGTCAAATATTCTGTAGCAGTCTTTCTTTAACACAAGTTCCTTCTTTGTCTAACATACACTGTCCTTCTGTAACATTTTTTGTAAGTTTACAATGTGCCTGTTATATTCCCCATAGCAGGACTCTTTATGTAATTCCAAGTGCCTGGTGTACTCCTCTGCCAGGACTTTTCTTGTAGTTCCAATTGCCTGGTATACTTCCTTGCCAGGACTTCTTATGTGTTTCCAAATGTCTGATTTCCTTCTCTTGCCAGGACCTTTTAGAAAGTTTCAACTGCCTGCTATCCTTCTCTTGCCGGGACTTCTTAGATAGTTTCAACTGCCTGGTATCCTTTTCTTGTGAGGACTTCTCTCTTGAAATACATTTCCTTTTTATTACCAAAACTGCATGTTCTGTTCCTGGTTCAGTATATCTGTCTGTTTCAATGTTCGTTTAAGCATTTCCCCAAACTTGTATTTCATGCACTCATATGTTGTTGGGGTTTGGATCTGCACAGTGTTAAGGTTAACGTCTTCTTTATTTTTTTTTTTGGCATGCGTCCAATATTTCTGTCTTTTCCCACCACGTTTTTTTAGGTCACTTTTTCAAGGTGGCGTGTGGAACTTTGGGACTTTGGCCTTAATTCCGTTGCTCTTCACTTCGATTTTATTTTTGTACCCTAGTGCTGGCATGCCTGTGGGAAGCCTTTGGAAGCTTCATAGGGTCCGCTATCCTCTTGTCCACTAAGTGTTGATGTAAATTTGCTTCACAATTCTTAAGTGTATGCTACTCAGCAACCAAATTAAACATGCTTTCAAATGTGTTTATATTATTACTACTCACACATCCATTCAGGTACTTTAAAAAGTATGCAGACATTTCAAAAGCTTCCTTCCCCCTCTTTGAGAGGTCTGTAAAACTCCTTGGGTAGTCTTTGGCTGTCTAGCAAAATGTCCCTCCTCTTTGGAACTGGAAGACTATAATGCCTGGAACCAATAAAACATACTCTTCCCCATCTCCCAGGCTTAGGCTGAGGATCAGCTTGCACTGGGCTCTTTTGTTTTCAGCAGTACGCCCCTTTATTGGCAACGCTCTAAGTAAATCCCACTGGGCATGGAGCTCTAGCTTAATCAGTTGGGTGGCCCGGTCCTCTATGGCATGAAGTCCCCCTGCTTGTTTTACTGTAAGCTTTCTTTCCTAGTAAAAGAACATACTTGTCACTAGCTCAGCTGCAGTGAGACCTCCTTGTGGCTTAGCCACCTGAGGCTTGAGATCTAAATAATGGAATGCTACCCACACTTTTGGAGGAATGGTGGCCATCCTCACAATCCCCGTAGGTTTCTCCGACCCTCTATAGTATGGGCTGTCCTTCTTGATCTCAGATTCCCTGTCCCCTGTGGCATCCTCTGCCTACCTTGTTTTCTCAAATGTTTGCAGGCTCTTTAGTAGTTTGATCTGTGTAACCTGTCTGCAATTAAGGATCCCATAAGGATCCCACTTTCTTTGCATGGCTCGTTGAGGTCGAAGACTTTCATATATTTTGTGATTGCAATGTCAAGTTGCTTTCTAAAATATGCTAGTACTTTTGCATTGTTTGCACAATTATTTTAGCTGTCCGAGTTCTAGGTGTAGTGCTTACTCCTTGCTGTAGCCATCAGCACGGAGGAATACTGTTCTGGCAAGAAGAAGCACTAGTGGTCAAAGGATTCTATGTAAACCTGGCTCATAGGTGTTTCAATCATAAAGGGTAAACATTTTAAAGTAGAATGTGTGTTTAACCTTTGTATAAGGTGAAGATAGCTGAAGGCAGGCTATACTTGACAGAGAGGCAGCTTGGCAGAATAAACAACCTGTTAAGTGACTTCAATTCAACACTCCCACTAAGCCAATGCCTTTGTCTGGGATGCCCAAAGGAAGCCCTTATTTATATATTTTTATGACAAGTTATAATCTTGATGATAAACCCTTATATAACACCCCTCTCTTTGAATCCCCCTGACCTCACTGAGCCAAGAATTAGGTTTGTTTTGCAATTTAAAAGATTTATTGAAAATTAAACAATATATATATCACACTTGTATAATAAATTAATATTTGATATCACACTTAAGAATATGATGTTGATCAACAATGGATAATCTTACACTAGCACACTTATTTTATTACTTAGGAGTTGGTATGGAAAGGATAAGGTAGCAGAGAATACTTTTATGGTTTCAAGGAATGCAGTGATGGAAAACAATGCAGCACAGGAATAAACTGATATCGGTTCAACAAAAGCTAATATGTTCACTTTTCCCCTTGTAGCAATTCACTCCCCCCCTTTATGCAATATAAGGAGATGGAAGTAAAGCACACAGTTTTCAGGAATACAATCAACATGCAATTCAGTTCCTGTTCCCCCCAGCAAGCTTAGAGAGACGGGGATGATTTTAAACACAGCCAAACGTACTTTAAATGTGGTATGCAAAGAAGGGAAAAATATGCTAAAAATGATTTTAATTCCCTATAAGAGATTCAGGGTGGGTGATAGCTACTTTAAATTAGTTCAGGATCACTTTAGCAATGCTCTATGAATGATTATCAGGTTGCAAACGAATTTCAGCAAAGGAAAGCAAGAAGCTGCTATTTTGACAAGTGAAGAAATTTGAGCCAAATCGCAAATTGCAGCACTTTTTCCGAGTGCGTCGAGCATGATTACCGAAAAAGTATAATGAATAGAAAGTCGGTTCTGGGTTCGTTGGAAAGCCTAGAATCTTAGCTTTAAAAAAAAAAAGTTAAATCTCGTTCCTAGCACACGCGGTTCAAGAGATACGGACGATTTTGTGAAGGTAGATTTTCAGAAATGAAATTACAGTTTCAGAATGACAAAATTACACTTTTACAGCTTTGAAATGACAGAATGAACACACGATTCCTATGATGCAGTTCTGGACAGGTTCAAATGTTTTGAATCAGATTATTTTAAAATAAGAGATTAGTTCTGGCACAGTTCTAGCTGAGTACTCACACTATAAATTTGAAATAGGCCGTCATGGTCTGATCAGGTTTGGACTGGACTCCTGGCGGGTGGTTCTGAAGTCACAGCTCTCTGGGTCAGCTCTGCTATGCACTTCACAGCAGTCTGGTCTCTGGTTCTGGCAAAAGTTCTTGGCACTGCAGAGCGGTCTGGTCTCTGGTTCTGGAGATGGTCCTTCTGGATATTGTCTGTTCCGGCAAAATGCGTCGCAAGAAAGTGGAAAGTGAATGTCTCGCCTGTCCGAGCAGTCTTTTTATGTGTTTTGAAAGTGGGTGTGTGCGTGGGCATAACTAAGTCTGCCCCTCACAACTTATCATTGGCCAAGCTCTCCTCTCTCCCTTGATTGGGGGAAGGAAATGGAGTGTCATCGTGATGAGGTAGTTTATAGATCAGAGGATCCACCCCTGGTCAATTTGCACACAAATCTATTCTTGATCCAAATACATATTATCTGCATACAATTTTTCTAATATTATATGTCCAGTTAACATATTTTCTGTAGCACCAAACCATCCGATCCCTGTCTTTGTAAAATGTTGTGTCCACTTATGACAGAATTCTGCCCTTTTCATCAAGAACACAACCTCTAAAGTTTTCCAGAATTTACACAAACATGCACAAGGAATATGGGCATCAGATGATAAAGTGTCAGATTTTTAACATACAGACATTCGGAGTAATACCTTCTTTTCCACTACTACCCCCAAGAAGCTCTTAAAATGTGCACAGAAAAATCACAAGAATAATGATATTATTTATATAATTTTGACAAGTCCGTACTATGAATTATCCATCTTTTTAAAATGATGTTCTGGCCCAGAGGGGTGTGGTTTCCCAAAGCACATGGTGGAATTTCTGGTTTGTCCACTTCCTCCAACTAAAGTTGCTCACAGAGACACTGCCCCTCCCAGTTTCTCTCAAGAGGTAGAAATTTACGACCCCCCTAATTTAACATTTGCCTGAGCCAAGTAAGGCTCATTGTTCAGTTTCCTGCAGTCCCCAACTGCTCCTCCCCTAATCCAATCAGAGAGGTGTCATCTCCCTTTGGTGAGGGCAGGAGAATGCAGGCCAGGCCTGGGAACATTTGTTGAGCAAGTTTCAACTCCCGTCGGGGGTAGTTGTCAGGCAGAATTCAATCTCTTTAAGCCAGGCTTCAGCTAAATGTCACTTTTGTTCCCAGTTTTTCTTCATCCAAATCAAACTTACAATTATTACACATGCAGCTAGAACGCTGATTCTAAGTTCAAAACTAAGACATTTAACAGTTGCAAACTATGTGACACTCAACAGTAGGTCACTCATTTATTTTAAACATTTAGATTTTAGTGTCTTTCAGTCCAATTTAACTTAGGCTGCTGACATCCACAGCTCAGCCAGTTTCATTATGAACATTATTTTAGGCTCTTTCTCTTTCCAGATTTTGTATGCACACAAGTCTACCTTCTGCCAAATGTCTGCTGGTGTTCATTGAGATTTTTGAATATCTTACAATGTTTAAAATAGGCATTTTTAGCTTGCATTTCAAAGAAACAAAGGGGATTTCAAAGCGCTTTTTGAGCCAACCGACACTGCTGTTTTTCCTTTGGCACACATTTCACTCATGGCACTCCTGGCCCATCACGCTCGCACTGGTGGGTGGCAGGTCAGGGCAACATTTTGGTGTGCGCCAAAACTGCGCGGTTTTCCTGGATTCTGGCGCAATGTGGGCTTTTTCGGCCATCTTGGATTTTCTAAGCCCACAACACCAAATGTTGCAGCATAATAGTCCAAACGTGGGTCAGGACACCCAACAACACAAACAATCACTGTAAATGAAGTACTAAATTAAAAGTAATGTCCAAGCAAGTCTATACAAAAATAGCACTTTTAACCTAGCACACAGAATACACTAACAGCACTAAACACCCACCCTGCAAGAGAAACGCACAGTATGAACAGACATTATGGGCCTCATTATGAGGAGGGCGGTAAGGGGTTAACAGTAAAGATGCTGGAGCCGTTAACCCCTTACCGCCCCATTAAGAGGTCCGCTCGTGGGACCCGCTCTGGATGCCTGGTTTTACCAGACATCCTTAGCGGGTCCCGCGAGCGGCCCAGCATGCTAACAACGGGCCCGTCATTAACGGGCCTGTTGTTAGCATGCTCCCCATACCCATTGAGCCCTATGGGGGCTCAAATGGGAATGGGGATGGTCCGGGTTCCCTGAATGGGGAAATACCGGGCCCTCCAAGGTTGGAATGGCCCGGTATTTCCCCATTCAGGGAACCCGGACCCGGTACCCGGAATGGGGTAGCCATGCCGCAAAAAGTGGCATGGCTACCTCCTGCCTCGTAATGAGGCCCCAAGTCTACTAGGCCAGTGGTTTAGTGTTTGTTAACTTGACAGTATTGGTAGACTTTCTAAAGCTTGTACAGTTTCGAGTTGGGTTCAACTTCCGTCATTCTGTTCAACTTTACTCAGCATAGGCCGCTCAATGACTCAGTGGCACTCGGGATTTGATCAGGCTGTCTTGAGGCGTGTGAGTCAAATGGATGGTACTCTGTTGCAGAAGTCCCCCAAGCGGTTGGTTTAACTGGCTTGGTCCCTCGGTTCAACAGTGTGGGGATCATGGCTCAATCAGCAGTCCATTCATTAAAACATGCTGGTTCGACTGGAGGTTCGGAGATTTGTTCAATGCTGGCTTGAATATCCGTTTGAGACTGCTGAGCAACAGCATCTGCCAGAAATAGTATTTCTGGGTTTTTGGGATGCTGCTGGTGGCCTAAGAACAACTTAAGCTGGAGCTCCCTTCTGATCAGCTTTGCAGGCTGATGTTTTCTGAGGCTTCTCCATGGGACACTCTCTCTCTTTGGGTATTTGGGTATCCTGTGTCTCAGGTTCTTGGATGGGTCAGGTTCCTTTGTTCCGCTGGCCTTTGTCCTCTCTGTTTCCCAGGGCCATTCGGGAAGGATCTTTCTCCCTTCTTGATTTTCCTGTCTTAACTCATAAGCAAGGAGTTTTTGAGTGCTTACAAACTAGTAAACTTAAGTCACCAACAGAGTGGGTCTTTCCCGTCCCATTTATGCACAACCGCCAGTAGGGGATTTGTGTGTTCCAAGTCCCCTCCAAGTTCCAGTGGGTATGTCTCTCTTTTATAGAGTGACCTTCGTTTTCTCAGAAATTCTAAAGGTTACTTGCTTTTCCTGGTGGAGTTGCTGGGTGGCAGAGGCAGAGGATGTTGGGTGTTCCAAAATGGTGGAAGTGATCCTCACTGTCCTTGAGCTCCAAGACTGCCTTCGCTCCACCTATTTCCTTCCTCCTCAAGAATAGAGCCCTGGCTGATATTACTAATCTCCTGCCCTAATTACTCCCTGCTCGCCAGGCTCCAAGAGTCTGTTATAGGTTCAGCCCAATGTTTTGGAGCCCCCTCTTCACACTTTCATTTGTTAGGATAAAAGACCTTTCTGTGTTGAGCTCGAGCCATCTGGTGTCAATATTGACAGAAGTGATGTTTTCCTATTATTTGTGTGCTCTTTTGAAAGGTCAAATAGTAAATGGCAAGATTAGAAAATGTATTTATTAAAACAAATTTGGCCATACTGTTCTTTCATAGCGCAATATATTCCTCTGGCAATTTATGACACAAACGTATGTTAGCATATAATTATATATCTGGTCAATTTAGTAACTTTTTAATTATAAGTGTTCAGTAATACATGCGATAAATGCACAGTATTGCAAGTGCATTATGTTTCTTATTTGTAGTAGGTTTAATAGGTCTAATGTAAAACATACAGGTGCTGTGTAGAAGTACCCTGCCTCACTCTGGGGACATAAGGTGAGGTGGCCATGGGGGCTGGGCGAGTCCCCAAGCTAGTGAATGGTGGATCCAGGAGTGGTATGAAGAAAAACCCCATGTCACCCACATTTAGTCCCCGTCACAGGCCAGGGGAAAATCACATGCATCATTCCTCCTTGTTTCCCAGCAGGTTGTCCACGGACAATGCCAGTTCATACTCCCCTTGAAATACTTTTCCCACTTATATCCATGTGCCAAAATGTCTTACAAAGAAATCTGCTGGCCCAGGGAAGCCATAACTACAAGGAATCTGTAGAACCTAACTCTCTATTCTCGAAAGAAAGATTCTTATGTCTGTCGAACACAGAAAAAATTGTAAACACTGTCTCTTTAAGATAGTTGAACACTGTGAGTGGGGGAAGACATTTAGCGAAGGAAACAAATCTATTCATCCGAATAACACTTGCTTAGCCATGAGAGGTACATTACACTTTTCTCTGGCATTCACTTGGCGAACGGGTTCACACATCAGAGGCACATTACATTTTCATTTGGTTCTCACTCAGCGAGCCCGAGCAGACATCAGAGGCACATTACATTTTCCTGCTGCACTCTATGCAAGCCACACAGACATCGGGGCCCACCTGGCTCTCTTGGCATACTTGCACAACTCGTCCTCTGCGAACACTGACTCCACACTCGTTTCCCCGCAGTACGAGCCCTGAGAGCTCCTGCAGGGAAATGGCAGCGCATCCCAGAGTGCTTTAACTCTGTTTACCTTCAAGTAAAACACTTGCAGGGCCCTGGCTCACATTCCATAACCTTTCCACACCAGGGGGTCATCAGTGGGAGTCTGGTACACTGCAAGAAAAAGAAGAAAAATCCAAAATGTCAGGTCCGCTTTTTATAAGGCTTGGCCCACCACCAAGACCCCAACCCACACCCAGGCAAAGCAATTAAGCATAGCCAATCACATGCCCACACACATTCTCCTCTAAAGGTGTAGACCCTCGCATGAATCTCAGCGCCAGATGGGGATAACAAGGCTCTCAGACAGGCAGTGTGGGTGTTTGGAATAGGACTTGGCAGAGAGATTTTGGAGTAGGTTGGAGCGAGAGGCAGGAGTCTAGAAGAGTTGGAGGACAGAAGAAACACTTTGGAGGATGTTGGAGAACGATGGAAGAGTTTGGAGTAGTTGGGAATGAAAGAACATTATTTTGTGGAGGTGACAGAGAAGACTTAAGTGAAGGAGAAAGGAGACTATAGGGTAAGAAGAAGCCTTAGGAGATGAAAATAGGCGACCATCATAAGGTGAAAGGAATATCCACCAGGAAGTGGAAGGAGAGGAAGAATATTGGTTAGTGTATCAGAAGGTGACTCAATGTGTATGTATATCTGTATGTATAAAAATGTATTGAGCGCAACCATGGCCAGAAGGCATGTGGGAGCTAAAGGCCAAACAGTAAAAGAGAACCATACATTTCGCCCCCCCCCCCACCAAAACAAAAGGGTCTTGAGAGCCTTCCGGAAACGGAATTGGTCCGGAATATTCCACAAATGTGCCGGTAATGAATTCCATAGTATCAGGAACAAGACTGAGAAGGAACACCTCCCTGCTCGAGTTTTACAAAAACGCAGGACTTGCAACAAATTTGCAGAGTAAGAGCGCAAAATGCAAGAATGCCTATAACGGATGAGTTTCGACTGGAGAAAGGCAGGCCCATTCAAGATAAAGGCCTGATGCACAATGCCTTAAACTTTTTACGGCTTCTCACAGGCAGCCAATGAAGTCTAGTCAATAAAAGCGAGGCGGAAGACCATCTTGGCGCATTCAGTGCCAATCGTGCTGCAGAATTTGGCAATATCTGAAGCCGTTGGATCAGAAAATCCAGCTGCACCAGGTAGATACCATTACAGAACTCCAATGCCCCCATTATGGCGGCTGTGACTACTGTTGCATGAAACTGCAGAGGAACAAAAGAAGCACCTTCTTAAGAAGTCTCAATTTAAAGAAACCCGCTTTGCAAATTGCAGCAATCTGCCCTCCCCTAGAGACAAGGGGGCAGGAGTTTGACCCTAAGACTCTTATCAAAACAGCTAGGTGCTGGGCAGGGGCCTAAAGATTCTGACCAAAATTCAGAATGCCAGAGCGAACTGGCATTTGGTCAACCAACCACCAAAACCTCTGTTTAACAACCATTTAGACTCAACCAATTTTGAGCCATCCAACAATCGATCTCCGCCGAGCAGGATTTCAGCTTCGATGGCAGTTCTGACACAGGGATTTCCGTCTAAAAATGAATTGTGTCTCATTGGTGTAAGTATAGCAGCATACACCAGACGCAGCAATGGGGTCGGCCTATGGGCATAAATAAAGATTAAAAAGTAGTGGCGATGAAGATGAGCCCTGAGGGACACCACACAGAGTGGAGGTGGAAGGGGCGTAGAAAGGTGGCAATTAAATATTTTGCATATGGTCTGACAGGAAAGAGGAATTCCATGCCAGAACTGGACCCGTCAAGCCTGCATGCTGCAGACGCTGCAGCAGAATCTCATGGTCAATAGTATCGAATGCTGTGGAGAGGTCAAGGAGAATCAACACTCCGACCTCCCTGCGGTCCTGAAGTAGGGCCATATCATATATTATTGATGTCATTACTAATTCTGTCCCTATAAGCGTCCTAAATCCCGAATGAAATGGATTAAGAAGGTTATTTTCTTCAAGAAACCTTGAGATTTGGAAGTAACAATGGTTTCCATCAATTTCATAATGGCCGATATCCAGGGATCCAACTGAGGCTTTTTCAAGAGTGGCCTCACCATTGCATGTTTCAACAGAGACTGCAACAAGGCACCCATAAGCCCACAATGCCAGGCAGCTGGGGAGCAGGTGCAAGTGGATCTAGGTCACCTACCCTTAGCACCACCCACCTTCTTAGCCCTGCCTCTTCCTTCCTGCTCTTAACTCTTAGATCAAGGGCATCTCTCACCCGGGCGTCCGAAGTGAAGGGCAGACATAGAAAAATGCAATTCCTGTTTGGACCTGTTCGGACCAGGAGGACCTAGGGCCCAACCCCCTGCTCAGACAGCAGGTACGCATGCACCAACATGTGTTTACTCCCTCTGTCCACACAGGCCACCCCCCCCCCTCTGGTCCCCCTGTGATGTCCCTTGTGCCCCCCTTCTCGCACACAGGTGTTGCCTGTTTTGCTTGATGCTCCTACCCTGCTCCCGCCCACTCCATCCCAACCTACTTCTGCTGGAGTCACCCTGATACATTCTGGTTTCACCATCACTCACCATCACCGTCTTGTGGCCAATGCTGGATTTGACTTTTATGGACTTCATTGATTCACGGTGCGTCACCCTTTCTGAACTCTCATGCTGGACTTCTTTTGCATCTTGCACTCATGTTGGCCCTGAATCATGCTCTTCCCATCTTCATCTTGTATCCTGGCTTGCAACATTATGTGTTTACTGCTGAGTTCTGCAATTCTATTCGCTCTCCCCTCTTGCTTCTCCACTCTTTTTGACTGCTTACTCTCTGTTCTCTCCTCCTATCCCTTTCTCCCTTTTCCTATTTCCTCCCCTTACTTTCTTCTATGAACTTACTCTATCAGAATTGTCCCTGGACCTAGTATGATAGCAACCTCGTCTGTTTTCTTCCCCTTCCCCTTAGTGTCCCCCCCCCCTCTGGCACTATCTGAAATGCTGTCATGCCTAGTACAATAGTTGCTTGTTTTGTTCCTCACTCCCTTTCTGCACCCCTCCCCTTTTGTTTTTCTCCAGCTCTACCAGAAATGTTGTCAGGCCTAGTACGGTAGTCACCTGTCTGTTTCCATTTCCTTCCCAGTCTCCCCCTCCCTGCCTTATCTATGTCTTAGCTCTTGAACTATCTGAAATGTCGTCAGACCGAGTACGATAGTTAATTTCACATCCTTAATGTTCATGGCCTGTAAGAATGTAATTGTATTTCCCTTGTTCCCTCCCTTGCCTTGAAGCGCTTTGAAACACATTGTGTATAGGCGCTTTATAAATAAACTATCATATCATATCAGAGAAGGCGAGGTGTAAAAACCTCCCAGGTACTGTACAAACTCAGAAAGACAATGGCTCTGGGGCTCCCTAGCCCCCATCCCCCCAAAACAAAAATAGCAAAATGATAATACTTGGTTTTGGTATCCTTCTTGATCCCAGGTGTCGTGCATGACACTAAATACTCCCAACATATGTATATCCTGCACTTGCATGGGGAAAAGGTCAGTCCGTTGGCCTCAGTACTGGGTTTACACATTGTTTCCTTGTAGGAACACACCTGGAGTAGATTAGACTCTTAACCTAGTATAATCAAATTATGCCACTAACTAGCAGAGGCCAAACATATGTCTTTGTGAGAAGGCTTACAAAGGTAAAGAGGGTGCCTTGTGGCTCCCTGACCATGAGATACTGATATACTGTTAGGAATGCGCGTCAGTATTTGTGTCTCTGATGATGTTTCTGATAAGGACTCATCAGGAAAAAATAAGGTAACCCAGATCAGGGAAATTAAGAAATGCTGAGTACCAGGGTGCTAGGATGGAACATTCGATCTCACCACATTACAATGTTCATTGTACCAACACAGCCTCAAATGTTTCAAATGAGCTGTGTAAAATGTACCACAAAGTCACTGAGTCAGCTTCTAAAAACAAATCCTTTGTATGCCCACAATACTGTAAAGACTCTCAAGTCTTTGTTGACAACTAAATATAGAAAACGTGTGGCCATTATCAGCATACCAAACAGAGCCCATATTCTGTCCTCTACCATCCACACTAATTTTCCTCCTTCCAACTTCTGAACTTGACCCAAATCAAGAAAGACAATTGCCAAAATCAAAGCCTGCAATGCATCAGTCAAAATTTGCTCTGAGGCATATCTGAAAATGTTAATCACGTGTCAAGCCACCAAACCTCGAAACACCCAAGAGCAACGACTAACACACTGTCAATGCTCTGTTCTTAAATATGTCCTGAACCAAGCAATAGGCAACATATTTGGGGCTCAGCCATTTAATTGAATACACAAATAATTCTGAAAATTTGATTCCTGGATCAATTTGCCAAGAGTTCACAGTTCAATTTAAGAAGCATAGTTTGAGGTAACAAGCTTCCATTTCTACAAAAGCATTCTGTACAGCTTTATTTTAATTTTGTGTGTATAGAAATACCTTACAGATAACAAAGACATATCAAGAAGAAATCAACTAGAGCAAATATTGAAACGTACTAATTATGACAAAATACATATAAAGTAAATATTCATAGACGACTAACAAAGAATAGGGGGCCCCACGTTCCAACTAGTCCAGTGTAGGGTGCTGAAGGACGCCTCCGACAACAAAAGTGGCATTTATTTGGCTATAAATGTTTATTAACAGATAAAAGGGTTGGAAAAATGCCTCTATCTCTAAATACTAGGAGAGGTTTCCCTGCCTCAAAGGAAACTAATGGATATGTCAGGATGCCAAATTAAAATGTATGTTACCGTCATGTCCAAAAACCTTACCTAGGTCCCTAACAATAATAACCTAAATCGACTGTGTAGGGTTAGTTTCTTCCAAAGTGTTCATAATAACTCTTGCCAACAGAAAAGTTCCCAATGTCGTGGGTGGTCGAAAAGACAAAATAAATGTTCTACCAGGGTAAAATTTCTGCCTTCTTTGGGGTCCTAAAGACCCTGTATCCTCTCAAGTAAATGTCACTGTATTTTAGATCTACATAAGGGTGCTTGTCCCAGACTCACCATTCTTTATATTACTGGCTTGGTGTATTTCCCTACCAAGCATGAGTTTTTCCTCGAAACAGTCTCTCATATCTTCAGGGTCTTCTCAAACTCTCTTTTGGGTGCAAATCCTAGACTCGCGAAGGTTGAACATAATAACTTGGTTCACTCTCCTGTCAAGTATATGTCCAGCTTGGTTTACCCTCTTACCAAGCGTTAGTCCTCTTGTGGACTCTCTCAGCTTCTCCCAGCGTCCCAGACCCTATCTCTTGTTCCTGTTGCTCCCGGACCTTCAGCTCTGCCAGCGTACCTGTTTTTCTGTTGTGGGTCTTCTGAGCAGCATTGCTTCCTTCTGGGGCTCCGGTAGCGTTTGGTTGCTTGCTTTGGTGGTGGCATACCCACAGATCAGTTTCTCTAAGGTTTCTCGTTGGCAGACACTCTGACAGTCCCTTCTAGTTTCGCGGGACAGGGCTTCACTTCCTGGTGGGATCCCAAGCTTCAAGTATTTCTTTGGGCAAAATCAAAAACGGTGTAAGACTAGTCCGTTCATTCCAGGTCTCTGGAGTAATCATCATACTCCTGATCCTCTTCTTCATCACAGTAGTCATGGTAGAGTTACATGGGAAACATTTGATCTTTCCAGGGTTTCGTATTCAGCTCTATCTTATTAAGTGGTTTAGACTTACAATAAGAGAAAGTAACACTGCCTGGAGAAATTGAGGGATAACTTGATTTGGGGAAGGAGGGACGGTCTGCTAAGGTGGTGGGATACTACGCTCTCTGGGAATGGTCGTCCCTAATCCCATAAGGGGCTTCCTCCCCTGATGCACCACCCCCATGGGGACTATTGTACTGTGGACGCACTGCACCGGCCCCATGGGAAAGGTCTCTCCCTAGGGGAGAAGGGACGACATCCTCAGATTCATCACATACCTTTCTCCTTAGGATGATGGGTTCCCATCTAATTCAGTTAATAGGGGTTCCAGTGTTTCCCTAGAAGAGGTTTTTGTTGAGGTTATAGCCTGACCCCTTTCTAGTTTCATTTTCACCCCTAACTGGGTCACTTGGAAGACTGATTGATCTAAGTGGGCCAAGTCACTTCCTAGGACTAACTGGGCTGGTAAGTTGGGGACTATGGCCACCGTGAGCCATACTTCTTTTCCCAGAATGATCATGGGTATTCTGGCCTAGGGGTTAGTCTCGGTATGGCTGCGTACACACTGCAATTCTTTTTGGAAGACTCCCTCATCCTTTGGGCAGAAAGTGGGAATGGATACAACAACCCTTGCTTCCACTAGCTAGATCTGCCCAGACCTTTTCCCCTTTTATAGTGGCGGGTATGCTATAGATGCTACTCCCGCTTGTGAACAGACAGGTGTTCTTTCCCTTTTTCTGGGATCTTTTCTTTTTAAGAGAGCAATCTCAGACTTTAGTTTCTGGGTTTATGGTGGATGACTCAACACAAAGAATGGTGGCGAAAAAATGGTTTATGATTTCTTTCTTGGATTTCCCTGATCTTATTGGGATTTAGATCACCCTTAGCTTCTTCTTCCCCGGGTGGTATAATATGAGGAGGTAAGATATTCAAGGGACAGATATTCAAGGAACAATGTCTCGTGGGGTGTCCATATTCTCTACAGGAGAAACATGGCCTATCTCTGGTATGAGATTGGAGTCTAGAAAATGGTATATCTCCTACTACGAGAGCATCCCTATATGGCTCATTAGTGCTGTCTCTGGAATCATGAAAGGGTTTGAATAGATTGTTTTGAGATGTTATCTTTCTCCCCAGTGCAACATTCTCCTAGTCTTCTCCAGATATTATCAGTCTATCTCCCTGTGAGGGGGCCAGGGAGACTGTGTCCTCACGGTTTTCTGTCTTTAGGGAGAAAGAAATTTCCCCAGAAGGTGGTGATTTGGGAAGATTGTTACTTTTGCTGTCCGTTTTCCTAACTTACTGGTTTGGAGGGTAATCTGGGATCTCTCTATCACTGGTTCAGATGTTTTACTCTTCTCACGGTTTAGGGGGATATTCTTATCTCCTCCTAGTCACTTTGTGTGATAGTCTTTAGAGTTTTCCCCACTTCCTAGATGGAGGGACAGTTCACCCAGTGGTAAGGCTTTGGGCAGGCTGTTGTTTTCCAGTTGTTCGGGTGTTTCAAACCTTTTTATATCGGGGACGGAATTCTCAATTCTATAGGGTTCTCCCACATTCCTGGGGTTCCCTATACCCTCCTCTTGGGATGAAGACAAAGGGGCAGTAGACTTGGGAGTGTCCCAATTCCCTATTTTCATTGGTAGAGGGGTCTTCCTTGATGTTGGGGTACTCCGAGTTTTCACACTCTCCCAGAGAGCCTTGAGTCAGTTCGCTCATAGCCTGAGTTAGTCATAAAATAAATTCTCATTGTTCCACTTCGCACTGGGTTGGTTCCTTGGGTTCTCCCCATATTCTTTCTTTTGATTCAGCTGGGGCAGAGGTCCCCATGGGGTTTCATACACCCAAGTGCCCTACTGGTACACCCATCTTAACCTGTATTGTATTGTAGGCTAAATTTAGGAGAACAATTTTTGTCTCCTCTCCAGCAGACAAGACAGGCAGCACTCTTAATCTCCTCCTCCTGCCGCTTTGTCTAGGGGCATAAGATAGCTAAATAAGTTGGTTGGGATTTCTACCCTAAGATCTAGAGAGATGATGATCTTGTCCCTACTTTGAATATCAAAGGTACGTGGGGAGAATAGGTTATAGTTATTCCCTTCCACATTCTTTCTAGTTGGAAAAATGGCTTGTGAAGTCAAGGGGGAATACCTGACTCCCATCCTTTGGCCCGGATGGTAAATCAGCTTTCAAGTTCTCGCTAGAGAACCCAGGACACTGGAAGAAAAAAAGAACCTGTGTGGAAGTTTTCACAGATGGATAGCTTATGGGACTGGAAATAGTCTTGATCAATTTGGAAAATCTCGAGGGTCCCCCAGTTTGTGTCAACTAGGGCAGATCCCACCTCTGACACCATATGAAAGGGTGTCAAAGGAAGGCTCGGACAGAAAAGGGGCATATTCTTGGCTATAAACTTTTATTAACCAATAAAAGGGCTTGGAAAAATGTCTCCCTATCCCTAAACACTTGGCGGGGTTTCCCAGCCTCAAAGGAAGCTAAGGGATACGTCACAATGTCAAAACAAAATGTATCTGACCGTCATGTCCAAAAACCCTACCTCTGTCCCTAACACTAATAACCTAAATCAACCGTGTAGGGTCGGTTTCAAATGTTCATAATAACTCTTGCCAACAGAAAAGTTCCAATGTCTTAGGTCGTCTGAAAGACAAAAGAAATGTTGTTCTACAAGGTAAAAGTCCCAGGCTTTATAGGGGTTGTCTCCTTTCCCCTGGATTCCTTCTGGTCATATGTTCCTTTTCTTGGGAGTCCTAAAGACCCTGTATCCTCTCAGGTAAATGTCACTACATTTTAGATATTCATAAGGGTGTGAGTCCCATACTCACAGTTCTTTATAATACCAGCTTTGTGTATTTCCCTACCAAGCATGGGTTTTTCATCAAAATAGTGTCTCGTATCTTCAGGGTCCTCAGGGTCCTCAACCCTCTTTTTCTCAAACTCTCTTTTGGTTCCGAGTTCCAGACTTGCAAAGGTTGAATATAATCGCTTGGTTCACTCTCCTGCCAAATATATGTCCAGCTTTGTTTACTCTCCTGCCAAGTGTCTTCTCATGAACTCTCTGTACATCTCTCTGGGTGCCAGACCTTTATCTTATATTTAGGCTTTCATATGGGTGTGGATCCCAGACTTGCACTGTGCTCTTGCAATAGCTTGGTTTACTCTCCTGCCAATCATGTGCTCCATTCTGTAGTGCATCTGCGTTATTCAGGGTCCCAGACCCCCTTTCTCTCTTATTCTTATGCAGGTGCAGATCCCAGATTTGCAGTGTGCTGTTGCAATAGCTTGGTTTACTCCCCTGCCAAGCATATGCTCCCTTCTGCACTTTCCCACCTTCTCTCAGGGTCCCATACCCTCTAACTTTCTTATCTTCATACGGGTGTGGGTTCCAGAGTTGTACGGTATGGGCACAATAGCTTGGTTTACTCTCCTGACAAGTGTGCCCCCCTTCTGCACTTTCCTGTCTTCTCTCAGGGTCCCAGACCCTCTCCCTTTCTTATCTTCATATGGGTGTGGGTTGCAGACTTGCTCTGTATGGGTGCAATAGCTTGGTTTATTCTTCTGACATATGCCTCTTTCTGCACTCTCTCTGATTCTCCCAGGTTCCCAGATCCGCTCTCTATCTTGCTCCTGTTGCTCACGGACCCTTTGTCAGGCTGAGAGGTCCTGTATCCGCGGAAGCTGCTGAACCCCCGACAATCCCCCTGAGATGTATTTCCCAGAACTAGTTTTCAATTCAGCTCTGTTAACTACACCCCAAAGGGAAAGGGGGAATGGGACAACAAAACAACACCAGGCAGACTGCGTCAAGGCTAATCAGTGCTGAACCTGCAGAGGATAAAGAATAACATATACACTTCCTTAATTCACTTACTTAACCTTATGAATGGGAAGACATTAATCCTTAACTAATAATTAAGAATCCTACCTGGTTCTTCTCTTGAAATTTCTTAGAGAAGCGGATAAGAAGCTGAAAATCTCTCTTACTTGCGATACTTGAAATTTACAGCAACTTCTTACATTAGGCAAAACTGGAAGTCTTAGTTCTTTGTTTGTCTTTTTTCCAACATGCACTGGTAGTTCAATTAGATTGTCTTTAAAATGTTCTTTCTTGTCATTTCAAAACTTTTCAAACTATTTATAATTATCTTGAGTCTTTGAATCCTTGAAGAAAGAGGAAACACGTGCTAAATGCACACGCAGGTTATTTCCATTTAAATTATCGATGAACTTCACATAGAAATCTTCCTGGTTGAAGAACACGCGCAAACGGATGAAGACGCGCGATTAAAATAATCCACACGCGCAAAAAATCCACACGCGCAATAATCCACACGCGCAATAATCCACACGCGCAATAGTCCACACGCGCAATAATGTTCTCCTGCGAGACACGCGAAATAAAAACACCCGCGCTATTGAGTTCAAACGCGACGAAGTGATTCTCACGCGCAAAATCACTCGCGATGGAAAAAACACACGCGATCCTTGTTCCATACGCGACGAATTGATACTCACACGAAGAAACACTCGCGCTAGGAAATACACGCGCACTCACATGGCACGCGACGAACAGATTCTCGCGCTATGAACACCCGCGCTAAAAATCACACGCGCTTTGTATTTCACACGCGCTTTGTAGTTCTCACGCAGCGTATAGTTTCTCGCGCTAAGGATCACCCGCGCTATGAAATCGCACGCGCTCTTTAGTTCACACGCAGCGTATAGCTTTTCGCGCAAAGGATCACCCGCGCTATAAAACACACGCGCGTATAAAATTGCACGAGACCAACATCTACTCGCGCTCGGAATACACACGCTAGAAAGCACGCGCTCACTTGAATTCGCACGCGACAGTCAAAATCTCGCGCTAAGGAACACCGCACTGGAAACACAAGCGCACTCCGGGAGTTCAATAGTTTTAGTAGAAACACTACTTTTAACGAATTTTCAAGGAGAATGTTATTAAGATGAACAGATTTACAGAAAAAATAAAGTCACTTATCTCCTGAGCGAATTCACAAAGATTTCCTGCTTTTCTTATCTTCAAAAACGAATTCCTGCCAGCTGATGACTTCTCCTGTAACCCCCAAGAAAGTAGCCGCTCAACTGCTGAGATCTGAAGGATAAAATCCACCAGGCCTAATACTAAAGCAGGAGCATCCACTGAACACGTCCTCTCAGATGGGGTTTTGATGATGAAAGGCACAGAGTGACAGTTTAGAATGTTCATTGTTGTTCAGCATTGTCTTCTAGCCAATCAGAGCTGTCACTGTGAGGCTCCATCTTGCCTTGGGTCAGAACCAGGATTCTGAATCAGCAAGTTAAGGCCTAACCAACTATAATGGAAAACTTCCCACCCACACAAAGCTAATCTGAAAAGGATAAATAATAAAAAGGAAACTTGAATAAGAGAAGGAAACCTGACACCCTTCAGCTCTGCCTGTGTACCTGTTTCTGTGGTGCTCGTCTTCCGGGCAGCAGTGCTTCCTTCTGCGGCACCAATAGCATTTGGTTGCTTGCTTTGGTCGGCAGCATCCCCGCCGATCAGTTTCTCTTCAGTTTCTCATCTGCAGCTACTCTGCCAGTCCCTTATAGATTCGTGGGGCAGTGCTTGGTTTCCTGCTGGGTTCCCAGCTTCGGGATGCTCCGTAGGCTCGTTCAGGCAGCGTACAAAGGAGCTTGTCCTCCTTTGCCTGCTTTCACGCTCCTGCTCAGCTCCGCCTGTTTCGGTTCCTGGTACGCTGGATTGGCGAATCCCCAGCTTCCTCGCTCGAGGACTGCTGTCTCCATCTTGTTTTCCCTCTAGCTTTTCGTATTTCTTTGCACCACTCGAAAACAATGAAAGTGTAGTCCGTTCATTCCAGTTCTCTTCGTTAATCATCATACTCCTGATCCTCTTCTTCGTCACAGTAGTCATGGTAGAGTTACATGGGAAACATTTGGTCTGTACAGGGTTTTTGGTCAGCTCTATCATATTAAGTGGTCTAGCCTTACAATAAGAGATATTAACACTGCCTGGAGAAAATTAGGGAGAACTTGATTTGGGGAAGGAGGGAGGGTTTATCAAGGCATAATGGGCTTCCACTCCTATTTGATCCTCCCCTGATGCAGGGGGGCTATTGTACTGTGGACGCACCGCCCTGGCCCTGTGGGAAAGGTCTCTCCCCTAGGGGAGCAGGGATGACATCCTTAGATTTGTCACACAGGTTATTCCTTTTCGACCTTGGACAGAGACCTCAATGATTTTTTATCATTCTAGCTGTTCCCGGCGTAACATATGCCATTCTAGCATCTCTTACAGTTTAATATTGGTCGGTAATTCATAGGGTTTCTTCTGTCCCCCATCTTAAATTTCAGAATTACCATCACTCGCTTCCATGAATGGGGCGTAGGTCCCTGTGACTTGTTATTAGTCATTGAAAAGGCTAAACGTCTCAGATGGGATGATAGGTATGGTCGGTATAGGAACAGTATCTATGTTCCATCTATCACACTGGCCTCCATGATGTGTCTTTGTAGACGCGTAATTGTCAACCTTGTTCCATTGCAGAGTCCTCGTGATGGCATAAGATTGTGTAGTAGCATAATGACAGCACCAACTTTCAGTTTTAGTTCTTGAGGAGGCATTCATCCTACAGCGCTTCGCTCTATAGCAACTAAAACATTGAGCTGGTAATTAACTGTTTATTGACACTGGTATGGCCATGCTTGTGTGAAGAGAAGTGGGGGTGGAAAGAATTAACTTCGGAATGCTTCGCGATAATGGAAGGGGAAGGTGACCTCATAGAACCGTGCTCATTCTGTTTGTTGAAATGGTAGCTATTGTTGAAGTGGGTGCACTTTGCCATTTGGACAGCAGAGGACAACCTAACACTGATAAATTGCATCCATATGTTGAAATGATAGCTGTTGTTGAAGTGGGTGCACTTTGCTATTTGGACAGCAGAGGGCAGCCTAACACTGATAAATTGCATCTGTTGAGTACGGAAACATACCCAAGCGTTATATAAAATTAAAGTCTGGAATCAGCAAGGATTTAACAGTAACCCCTCAGAGCAATGAGAAACGTTTCCTCACTAAAGGTCTGTGAAATGTGTTATCTTTTTTTCAGATTATCAATTAATTGAGACTGCATTTTGAAGTATTTCGGGAAATAGTTATACCATTGTTGTAGGGTTCTCCATAAATAACAGTTGCCATATCTTCACCCACCAATGAGCAATGACTGGGCCTTGTCAGTACTTCCAAACCTGTGCAACTGTCAAGCGAACAACATTCAAAATCTTCGAAATTAATGGTGCAATAGGACCGAACATTGAAAATGTCCCCTCTTTGTCCATGCCCCTAATGATGTCACTAATGGGTTCATGGGGAGTTTTACTTTAATTTACTTAATTTGATCCAAAACGTCTCTCCAAAAGGACTGTGTTTTGGCAACTCCACCACATGTGAGTTAAAGTTACCACTTTCCCACAATTTCTCCAACAAACGGAGAGTTTCCTGGTGTATGTTCTGTATTCTCAGAGTAGTCATGTACCTCAATCAGAGTCCTAGAGAAATGGTGGTGCAAACACCATAACTCGGCCGACCTCACCAACCTCAAAAATCTCTGAGCAAACCATAGCATTCTGATTACTGAGGCAAAAGCTGCTTACTTCTACGACCATTGCTACAGCCTCCAACGGGAGCAACACCCTCTTTGAAGTAGTAAAGCATTGTACAAAACCATCCCCCAATCCTGAGGTGCCAGCAACTCAGGAAAAATGCAATGGAATCAGCACATTTTTTATTGAAAAAATAGACAAAATCCGAGAGACCATCAAATCAACCTCTCACGCCATTAGCTTCCCCTGCACCCCGGCATGCACCCTGCCCTTCTGCACCAAATTCTCTCCTCTCTTTCCCCCGGATCTCCTAAAAATGGTTGCCTCCCTCAAACCTTCTTCTTACTCTGACGATATAATTCTGGCCTCCATCATTAAACAATTGACGGGTCCAGCGCTCAATGTGCTCCTTGGCCTCATCAATGACTCCCTCGAAGAAGGATCATTCCCAAACACCCTCAAAACTGGTCTCATACAACCTCTTTTGAAAAAAACAACCTTATATCCAGACGCCCTAGCCAACTACCAGCCCATTACAAACCTCCCGTTTATTGGCAAAATCTTGGAAAAAGTAGTTGCTACACAACTACTTGCCAGAATCGAACAACTCCACCTCCTAAATGACCCTAAATGACTATCAGTCAGGGTCCCACCGCAAGTGTAGCATCGAGAAAGCCACCATCAAGGTGATGGATGATGCCCTCCAAATCATAGATAAGGGCGACTCATGCCTCCTCGTCCTCTTTGAACTCTCGGCTGCATTCGACACTGTCGTCCACTGAATCCTTCTCTCCCTCCTTGCTGACAGAATGGGATCCTCTGCCACTGTCCTGAATGTGTTTACCTCCTACCTGTCGGGCAGAAACCAGGCTGTTCAAATAAACTTATTGCATTCAAACCGATTCCAAGGCTCCATCCTCTCACCAACCCGTTTTAACCTTTACATGGAGCCTTTGGCCATCCATCAATACGCGGACGATACTGAGTTTTACATGAGTAAATAGTGCACAGGACATCATTCGCCTCCGCGATTACCTAGCCATCATCCAGTCCTGATGCCGACTTTAAACCCATCGAAGGCTTAATTACTCCTCACCTGCTAAAAAAGTGTCCAACAATGCCTCAATGATATGCCCCTAGAAGGATTTGATCCACAACTCTCAGACTCACCAAAACCTTTAGGCTTTACCATTGACAGCAGCCTAACCTTCCAGAAACACATAGCCAAAAAGGTCCAAATACCCTAACAATCTCTACACTTTGAAAAATCAAACCCTTCATCCCACCGCAGGACTTCCGGACCGTTGTGCAGGCCCTTGTCTTGCACATCAGTGGGGGAAATTCTCTGATGACAGGGCTCCCAGCTGCTCACTTGGCTCCCCTAAAAGCAGTCCACCACTCTGCATCACGTCTTATTACATGAGCACGGAAATTTGACCGAATTACCCCATCCTACGTGAACTACATTGGCTTCCATTCCAAGTCAGGGTACTGTTCATGTATAATCTACAAAGCAGTCACGATTAGCACACCAGCGTACCTGGCGGCTAAGTTCCACGTATCTGGTGGCACAAGCTCCTCGTGCAGCAAATCGATCTACGGGCTTGAATCACAACTCGTCCGCAAATAGAGGACCTGCAAACATTCCTTCTCTTGTCATGCACCCACCCTCTGGAACTCGATCCCGGTGTCTGCTCGGAATGCCCCCTCAATTCTCCAATTTTGCAAATCTCTCAAAACATAGCTCTTTATACGACACCTGACCAAGGACTAATTCTAATGGACGCACATACCGATGCACAGAACTCACAATTCTGCACTACTGTTAAAAGATGGCAGCCCAAATGCTGGCTACCCACGCTCTGTACCGCGCTCTACTGCTCTCAAGGTAGGTCAGCGCTTTAAACAATAAAAATAAAAATGTTTACCGGCGGCAGCAAATTGTCTCTGCACTTTCTTTGGCAGATGGGATTTGGGAATATCTAAAACAGAAGTTTAATATCACTCACTTGGAGTACTCCAAATCGAAAATACTGTCTCAGCTAGCTCTAAAAACAAATGAGATCCTTGTAAAGGCTGACACTGACCTTGATACTTTAATCACCAATCTTGTAAAAGCAAAAAAGGCCTTTGAAGTGATGGACTGGATTGTAACAATCAATAATATGCGGCCCCTCTACACAGGTTTCTACTAGTTGAAAAGAAAATAGGAACTTTGACAAGATATTTACTGAAGTTTCCGGATTAGAAAATCAGGAAACATTTCCTAAGAATCTGCCTACATCTTGTCCATACTGGGGAGATTCTAGTCAAGAGGGGGCAAGGAGATGCAGCCATCAAATTGTGTGGTATATGTACAAACCTGGGAAATCAAAGTCTGAGACATCTTTTGATGGACTGTGAAGGCACTTGGCAGTGGAGATTAGACCTCTTTGCGAGATTCACGGCTGGAGAAGATGGCATAGTCTCAGAAATGTTTTGGGACAGAGTGATTTCGGGGCATGACACAGCATTAACAGCAGTGGTGGTTCACTTATTGGAAAGAAGTAATTTGATAACATGAAAACTTCTTCATTACATACTGATTGCTTGCTTTCAGCTGTGCATACTGTCTTCTCTTCTCTCTCTTCTTAGAATGCATATGGAATTTATGTGACTTTTCTTTTCCTTCTTCCTCTTTTTTATTCTTATTGATGGAGGAATGGATTTTTTTTTCTCTCTTTCCTCTTTGTGACTATTTTAAAGATTCCAAATGTTTAATGGCTTGCAAAAGCATTATTTCTAATATTCATATTGTTTTTCTTTTTTTGTTCAACATTTATTATGTGAAATATCAGTTGCTGTCACTTTTGTAAAAGGTTTTGAATAACCAAATACAACAAATAAAAAAAATAAAAGATATTTCATTCGTTATGCGGTATGGCTTTTCACTGATTTGTTACAAATGCACCCTTTGCTGTTGTTTGTTTCAGGATATAACTGTTACTTTGTATTTTTTGATTATCATTCACAGGGATTTAAGCCGCTCATACAGGCGCCAGCACCAGCCCAGATGCTTAATATGCCTCTTGGCGCCAAGCTGCCTGTGTTCCCTGGAGTCGATGTCTTACTCTACAGTACAGAACTGGGTGAAAAGGTAAAGATTCCAGCTCAAAATAGTTATATTGTTCGATCATTAGTCCTGGACACATTTCTGGGAGAGTCTTGCGCTAGACCCATAAATGTTTTTTTCAAAATTTAAGTGTTTCTATGGTCTTCACAAACCAGTTGGACTATCATTATCGCCAGGAGATTCGGGCATGAGAGCAAGAAGAAGCCAAGTCGCAACTATCCACGGGGGAGTTGAAATTTGAGACAGTTTTGCTGAAACTGCACACTTGAGAGGGAGGGAATGGTCTACAAAGGAATACAAATGGTAGAGAGAAGGAATGGGGTTGGGAATAAGGATGGAAACTATTCTACCAAGAGGAGCACTTAGTACTACATTTCTGAATATTAGCTTGTTAGGATACACATTAAAACACTTCAGTAAGACTGGTAAGTTGATTACTGTGCCTGCTGTGGGGACGTGTGGAGAACTTTCTTGTCACATGCTTGAATTCAGGGAGGGTCTATATTTCTTTTATCCTTGTCAAGTAAATATAATGATGCCATCGTCGTTGGTGGTAATGGGGAGTCGCCGTGTATGTATGGCATGTACCTCTGAAAAGTCTGCAGTGATTTGGAAGAATCAGTCACATATCAAATGCCTGATGCAGCCTTTTCGTATTCTTGAGGCTGATAAAATATTAAGGATTTCTAACAGATCGCAGCAACTAATGGATAAATATAGTTGAGACAGAGGCAGCCACACAATAGGTTTGCATGCCTGACAATGTGTACAATTGATGTTGCTAATATTAAAATGGGGAGATTCAATGAGAGGCTTGTAGAGCCGGACAGAGTAAGTGACATACCAGGCATGAATCGCCCTCCCCTTTATTCCCTTAAGGCCAATTAAATGAGTGTCACTGACTTGTAATTTAATGATACCTACTTACATCAAAGAAAATCTTGAGGTTCTGTTCAGTGCGATCTTTAAATGGTGAGTAGGCCAGACCTCTTGTTTCTGTTACTGTCTTAGAAAAGATATCATAGAAGAAATGTGAATTTGTTTCAATGTAATTGAGGAAATTAAAGCCACAACCTTGGAATTACTGATCAAGCCCTGGCCTGGTTGACCTCCTTCCTCATCGACCGACCCTCTAAGGTTCAACTGGGGTCTTTCCTCTCTTCTATTTCACTCTCTACTTGTGGTGTTCCCCAGGGGTCTAACCTCTCTCCCTTGCTCTTCAACCACTACCTGGCACCTCTTGCACAACGCATTGCTACTTTCCGCTCCAATTGTCAATGTTATGTGGATGACACTCAGCTCTCTTTCAGGCTCCACTCAGCCACCTCTGCTTCTTCTCCCATACCAGACTGTCTGGCCGCAATTCAGGAATGGTGTGCCGCCAATGATCTCTTGCTTAATGCCAGGAAGACTGAGATCTTCCTCATTGGGACACCCACTCTCTCGGCCCTCATCCTGCTTCTTCCTGTGAGGCTAAGAACCTTGGTGCCATCTTCGACTCCACCCTCTCCTTCTCTCCTCACATCTCTGACGTCTCTAAGAAGTCACACTATCAGCTGCACCTCCTCAGCGGTATTCTTCCTTTTCTCACTTCCCCAAGAAGCTCACTGTCTCCAGAGCTCTGTTCCTCTTTAGGCTGGACTATTGCAACAGCCTCTTTCTAAATCTTCCTGCCTCTACTTTTTGACCTTTACAACTGATCCAGAACAGGACTGCAACACTTGCCCTTGGTCTCAAGCCCAGGGATCGTGTCTCTCCAGCTTTGAAATCTCTTCAATGGCTCCAAGTGGCTGCAAGGATCAAGTTCAATACCCTCGACATCATCCACAAGGTTACGACGTCCTTTCATCGCAGGATGTTTTTTTGCGGGTTTTTTACCGCGAATATTTTTTCGAAAAACCCATCTAATTTTTTTAGAAAATCTGGGGGTTGGCGGGGACCCTCCCAAAAATAATTTTACAAAAATGTGATGGGTTTAAAAAAAAAAAAATCGCGGCAAAAAACCCTGCGGAAAAAAATCCTGCGATGAAATGACATGGAACCTCCACAAGGATGTGTGGATCCAGTTTTGTTTAACGTTTGATGGTCGAGACTACTCCCATCTTAGTTATAGGGCAAACTAGGAGTTTCTCCAACCCCAACATTTTCAATAAAGATTTTACAAATTAGATCCAGTGTCAATACTTGTGATACCATGCCTTCCCTACAGTAATGACCAATTTTCAAGTTCCATCTACGAAATGTATGGTCAACAGGCAATTCTCAACCCAGGTGACGATTCGATGCAGTACGCGCCAAGGATACCCGTTATCATTGTTAATCTTTGCAATGGCCATGGAACCACTGGTGGCCCTAATCAAACAGGAACAGGATATAATGGTTGTGGACAGCATAGATGAGATGCACAGATTGCGCTATACGCAGGCAACGTGCTATAATATGAGAAATACAAAGAGCTCCTTGCCGAGAGTCATGCCTGCATTACAAGACTTTGCAGTAGTCTCAGGGTTCATATTCATATGTTAGACGTTGCAGAAGGAGATTCTCTCATTCATCTGGCATAAGAAAAGACTGAGGGTCTCAAGGGCTGTTCTGTTTAGATCACCACTGATGGGAGGATTGGGAGTTCCTGAGATAAAAGCAAAACGTACATTCAGGGACCATTTGATAGCTGTGCCGACAACTGTGGAGGCAGATACGTGGTGGAATCTATTGTTATTAGGGGAACATAACAACATGATTTTCACCATGATGACATTTTGGAACAAGATTATCTTATGCATTTGCCCTCTCTAATCAAGTTTAATGATTCTCCTGGATGCTCCTCTACATAGATCTGGTGGAGAAAGCGAAGTTGTTTCTGATCACAACTGAAGGGAACACCTCCTATGAATTTAATGTTTTCTGTTTGTGACACAGTAATGGAAACGAATTTTGATTCTGAGTGTTTTTAATGCAAATGGACCACTCTTTTTTTATTGAAGTCTATCAGTTAGGAACTGTTCTGGATACTCTAAACCTCCAATGTGGCATGTTTATGAAAGGTTTTAATAAACCAAAACACTAATAAATAATAAATAAATAAATAAGTAAAAGGTTATAGCCCTCTCTTACCAGGGCTGTTAAACGCAGAATAAAAAATACTTTTCGGCCTGCACCTTCTGACCCTTTATACATCTAGGATCATCTCAAGCCTGACATCTTAGTGGTTACCACCACCCGCAAAAGAGCAGGAACACCATTCACTGCTGCTGAGGCACCCAGAGAGAAAGGGAGCACAACACATTTTGCATTAGGAATAAAGGTAGCAACGTCAGCTGCATACCAGGTGGGAGTTGCTAAAAACACAACTCTGCTCTCCAGTTACAATAGGTCCCTTTGAGATAAGGTCCAGACTCAACTAGATTGCGTCCCAGACACTATTCTTACAGAAATACTAAAGACTGTCAATGCAGGTAGACAAGTTGCAAATAATATTAAAGGCTACCTTGATGCAGCAGATAATGACGGCAGAATTGTTACAGAGGGAACCTTACTAAAACGCCATGCCTGGCTACTTCAGTCAGGATCTAAGTAGGAAACGCAAACAGCGCTGTTAAATATGCCCATTTAGAGCAGTGTGCTCTTCACGAAGGCACAGTCAAGAAAAAACATGAGACTTTCAAATCTCTAGGCCACATTTCTAACAAACCTTACGTTCAAAGGGATATTTTTAATACACAAAGGTTTTTTTGAGGTCAAAGTTACCCAAGAACCATTCAGCCAAAATAAGTATCAAAACACAGTGCAATCCACCCCCTTTCAGTCCACCTATCAATGAGGGTTTATACAGGATAGAGGTAGATCTTGGGTTGCAGCCTCCAAAGGCGCCACTGCCCAAAAACAATGACGCTCCAGTTCAGGTCTCCACCCATGTTACCCCGGTAGGGGGTCGAATATCACATTACGCCCAAGCATGGGAGGGGATCACATTGGACAAGTTGGTGCTTTACACCGTAACAAAAGAGTACTCTACAGAGTTCCCATCAAAACCTCATCATCATCCTCCAAAACATCACAAGATGTTGCAAAAACATCAACAAATTCTTCAAGAGGAAATCCAAGCCCTTCTTCAAAATGGAGTGGTTGAACTGGTCCCTCCTCACGAAGTAAACAAGGGTATTTATTCAACTTACTTCCTTGTTCCCAAAAAAGGATTTAACTATGCGCCCTATGTTAGACCTTTGTCCAGCAAACACGTATGTCAAACTACAAAAGTTTCGAATGACTACCCTTCAGGAAGTAATGAAATGGAAACAAGGCTATAGTCCCTACCTGCGCTTGGGTATGGGTAATATCATGTGCCTGCTGCTTGGAATGGTGTATCCTGGCCAGCCTGCGCCCAAAAAAGTAAAGTAGGACAAGTTGTACACCAGGTTTCTAGCACATAGCTTTGATTAATATCATTGTGAAAAGAATGAGCCTAATCTGACCAGATGATTATGGATGCTAAAGTATAACCTTTATTGTGGTGACATATAAAAAAGGTCCCTCTCAGTCAATATAAGACATTACTTATACAATAAATTGCTCTCCGTCCAGATTCATGATTGCAACATGTATATTCTAAGTAAACATCCTGTGTAGGTTCATATACACCAGTATTGATATCTTCATTGCTGTTACCCCAATGTCTAGGTTCAAATATACCAAACTTGCTATCTACTTACCAAAAGTACTGTCTGTACATTATTTTTGCTCTTATGCCAATATGTGTTTCGACGGTGCTAGGTCTTTGTCAAGGCATGGAGCAATGAGCATATATGTCATGTATTGTACATTTACCATGTACCATGAAACAATCCCTGTAAGGAAATACAAAAGATAAATCCAGGTTAGAGTAAGGGGGAAACAGCAGGCCTGACAACACATTTTAATAATTATAAGGGTATCACTTATCAACACTTGTCAAATATGTAGTCCATGCTGCCATATAATCGTATATTACACATTTACACATTTATTTTTTATTACATTTGTATAGCATACATTCAGCCCTCGGGCATCGAGGCGCTGTTACTTGCAAGATCCTTAGTTACATAGTTACAGAGATGGTTAAAACATTTGTGTGACGCATTTGCGGTTAGTACATAGATACATTTAGTACATTTTGCAATGGGTCGCGTGTTAGTCAATCATAGCTGATGGGTTAAATGTTATGTAAAGAGAAGAGTTTTCATAGCTTTGCGGAAAGAGATGAGGGTAGCCTCACCCCGGAGCATGGGAGGTAGGGCATTCCAATGTGTGGGTGCGAGATATGGGAAGCTGGAGCCACCTGCTCTGGTTCTTTTTATTAGGGGCACACAGAGCATATTTTGGACTAGGTGATCTGGTTGGTCTTGAGGAGGTGGCGCGGTTGATCCCTTTGCGAAAGGTAGTCCGGTGCGGTGAGATGGATACACTTATGGGTCACTGTAAGAGCTTTGAAAATAATTCTTTCCTTAATTGGGAGCCAGTGAGCTGATTTCCTGGTCTCCGAGATGTGTTCTCTCTTGGAGATGCTTTGGGCTGCATGGAGAGCATTGTTCTGTATGACTTGGAGCCTCTCCAGGTTTTTAGCGGAAGTCCCTAGAAATAGAATGTTGCAGTAGTCTAGCTTTGAACCAGTGATCGCTCTGGCTATGTTAGTGCAGTTCTCTTTGGAGAGAAAAGGCCTGGCTACGTTGATTAATTTAGCATGATAGGCAGCGGAGGAGGCAATTGCACTGATTTGCCTATCCATGGATAGTTTAGAGTCTAAATAAACTCCAAGGGTTTTGACTGAGTCTGAGACTGGTATTTCGATGGAGTCAATGGTGAAGTGACTGAATTGGGAATCAAGGTTTTTTAAATGTGTCGAGGGAACCTACCAGGAGGAGTTCAGTCTTGTCAGAGTTGAGGCATAGCCCATTGTCTGCCATCCAAGCTTGGATGGTGTTGCAGATGTTGTTGAGGGTTGTGGAGTCTGTGTCATAGTTGCCGGTAAGGGTGAGGAGGATCTGAGTGTCATCAGCGTAGTTGGTGTAGGAGATACCCATAGCGTCAAGGATGAGGAAGAGGGGTCGTGTAAAAATGTTGTAGAGCGTGGGAGAGAGACAGGAGCCTTGGGGCACACCACAGAGCATGATGGTGGGCGATAGGTGCTGTATATCTTATTTATAAAACCCCTTCGCCAATAGATGCCATTGTGATCCTACAGATAGGGGTATGTGTTGAGACACCAGGGGCCTCATCGCAAGTTGGGCGCTAACCCCGGTGGTATTACCGCTGGGGCTATTAGCCCTACCGCCAAACCCCCCTGCGCTATTAGCGCTGGATCACAGGTTTGGCGGAACGGTAAATTCCCACTCCCCATTTGGCCCATTTGGGAATTCCCCATTTTCGCACTATTACTGCCGGAGGTTTTCCCGCCGGCGGTAATAGCACCGAAAATTAGCAAAATGGCGGTGGATTTGCCCACAGCTCTGAGCTGGGGGGAAATCCGCCAAGGCCGTGATTTGGCGGACCCTTAAATGTGGCGGTAATAGCGTTACCACAGCATTTAAGGGTTACCGCCAAACCCATGATAAGGCCCTAGGTCTGCACTGTGATGACACATCATGCAACGTTGTGTCCCCATTCATCTAATAGTGTACTATACAATGCTAATTCTGTGTCTAAATATATAGTAGTTAGACCCTCATTGGCAATACAATTATACTCACACCTTATATAGGGTAAGTAAGGATGTATGTTATCATTGAATTCGTCTGATTGCTAATGTTCTGTAAGATATAAAACAAAAGAATGATCAAGTATATAGTTCATAGTAACTTGCATGTTCTGTTAGTATTATTCTATAGATATGGCCATATAGTTATTATAGGGACATTTGTTAGCAAGGTGGGTACTTTGCTCACCTGGGGAGGCTGTTAAAGCTCTTTCTTCCTAAAGATATGACTTAGATGCATCATCATTATTACTTAAGATATTCCCCCAATTGGGCGTTGTCTGCCTTTACCTGTAAATAAGGGCATGAAATGTTAGCTTAGACCCTCTCTATTATTTGGTGCCCATTGGGTCGACTATTCAACCATGCACTGATTAGTAAGAATGTCTCACCAGCCTTTCTTAAAAAAATCTCTTGTCACCCTGGAGATTACCTCAATACGTGTAGTACAGATTGTCCTCACTGCAGAAAAAATTATACAGCGGGTACAAAAATACATTGAATATCTGTTATTCAGCCTGAAGAGCTAGTGTACTAATGTGCTAAATGTCCCGTTAGTCTTTAAATGGTACACTAGTGAGTTAGGTGCAATGGGTGCTCACCTGTGGAGGATTATATTTCTTATTCCTCCCTCCTATATGTCCCAAATTGTGCGTAGATTACTTCTTCACAAATAACCCATGTAGGGCCTTCCACAAATGATCTGTAAAATGATCCTTATGTTGTTTAGAATACCTCAGGGGGTGATATATTGCCCAGTGCAAAGAATAAAAAGTAAAATGTCTCACCATTCTCCTTAATTGAGTGATTCAATTTGTGGGTTTAATCACTAAGGCTATTGTAGCACAATTCCTCACTGCAATTGAAATGTTTTGTCCATTACATTGCATCCTATATAGAGTAAATGTCCAATATGGGATTACTATGTTCCATTTGAGAACTTACCTTCCTGTCAGGATAGTGGATTCAGATGCAGTGTTAGTTCATCAGGATATTTCACGTTGGTGGCTGCCATTTTGTTTAACAACGTTTATATAATGCTGATGACATCAGACGTCTGACATCATTGCGTGACACAAAAGCAAAAGAGATGACATCGCTGACAGAGGGGAAAACTAACACAAACTACAAAGGGGGATCATGTCAAGAGCGGAACTCAGCAATAAATTAAATAGTATTCAACAGACTTCAAAAGAACAGCTCTGGGAAGGCTTAATCAGGTCAAAACTAAAGAAACATGTTCAAATATACCAAATTCTATTAACCCTTTAAGTGCCATGGGTATTTCCCCCCCAGCCCCAGTGCCATGGCCTTTTTTGGTGATTTCGGTATGTGGCCATTCAATGGCTTGTAACTTTTTTGTTACATTAGATATCTCGGCCAAATTTGGCTCCTTTTTTTCCCCACTTGTAGGCGGTCGTAATGCCATCCTGGATTCCTAGGTTGCTGTAGGGGGATGAGAGGAAATAACCAATATGGGCAAAAAGTTTGGTTTTTTTCCAAAAATGCTAATAAAATGATGTACAAAGAAGCCTGTGTTTTTTTCCTTGTAAGAGCTAGGAACAAATGGTTTGCTGTGCTGAATTCCCCAATTCCCTGGCTTTCAAGAACAGGCTGAGATGAAACGAAAAAAAATATTTTGATGTGGTTTTCAACCGTTTTGTGAGAGGTAGGCGAGTTTGGCCATTTTTGCCAATTGGACATGCTTGGATGGAATGGAAGAAAAGGGTAAGAAAGCTGAATTGGAGGACAGAAAGGCATACATTTCTGAAAAGTAGACAAAATTCCAAGTTTAGGAAGGGGAGATTTGCGCAGGTCAGGCAAGAAGTAGGTAGGGGAAAATTCCATAATTTGTGGAAAAAGCAGGAAAATGACCGAGAAAAAGGTATGCAGTGGACATGGCTGGCCTGGTACGGCAATGGCTTCTATGAATTTTGAGAAAAACAATGCTCCGCTACATTCCCCCGACTGTTGCAGTTAGGAAATCACACATTTTTTGTAATGTTTCACAAAACAAGCAATACCACAAGCCAAATGAGAGCCATGGTACGCAGGAGTTTCATGCTTACGGCCTGAACAGATGTACTTAGCATGTGTAAATCAGGAAAACCAATGTGGTGAGGAAGGACAAGCATACATTTTCTGAAAGAGCACATGCAGACCTTTTCAGGGGTAGGTGACTTGTGCAGTTTACAAAAGTGTATGGTGCCTAAAATTTTTATAAGATTTTGGGATCGTTGTCCCAGTAGCTGCAGGCACTGCTGGAGCAGTGCCTACCATAAAAAGCACTGGAGTGCTCCTAGGTAAGCCCGAGCATTATTGCTGGCTACCCCCGTGCATCTATACATGCACGCTTCCATGCCGTTCCCCCTTTGCATCCACCTTCCTAAAATCGTACAAGAAGGGAATATCCTGTCACCGGCGGAGAAAAGCGTTTATTTGCACTTTTTCTGCCTACTTTCCGACTCTCCTCCATTGCTCACCACGAGGAGGAACAGAGGCGAAGATGGCTGCCCTCAAAATCGCCTGACTGCCTCCTGCATCTAGGAACCAGAGGCTGCATCCGGATTGGCCAAGCCTCAGCCTTAGCCAATCGAATTTCGCCGGTAGGCGAGCGCCGGCCCACATCCAAGGCACACAGTCCCAAGGCAAGCTCCTGTCCTGAGCCCCAGACTGCATTTGGGATCGTTGTCCCAGTAGCTGCAGGCACTGCTGGAGCAGTGCCTACCATAAAAAGCACTGGAGTGCTCCTAGGTAAGCCCGAGCATTATTGCTGGCTACCCCCGTGCATCTATACATGCACGCTTCCATGCCGTTCCCCCTTTGCATCCACCTTCCTAAAATCGTACAAGAAGGGAATATCCTGTCACCGGCGGAGAAAAGCGTTTATTTGCACTTTTTCTGCCTACTTTCCGACTCTCCTCCATTGCTCACCACGAGGAGGAACAGAGGCGAAGATGGCTGCCCTCAAAATCGCCTGACTGCCTCCTGCATCTAGGAACCAGAGGCTGCATCCGGATTGGCCAAGCCTCAGCCTTAGCCAATCGAATTTCGCCGGTAGGCGAGCGCCGGCCCACATCCAAGGCACACAGTCCCAAGGCAAGCTCCTGTCCTGAGCCTGTCCAGAGCTGACAGAGCCCAGGGCCAGGATCCAGACGAAAACACGTCTCTACTAGGTAAGCTATCCTGGCTTAACATTATGACTTTCCCCACTGCGTAATCTGGCAGATGCATGTGCATAGATAACGCACCTACGCTATTGTGCTCCTACAGCCTTTGCCCACAGGGCTCACGGCCCTCTTCCACACACCATGCTGCATCCTATGACCATTCAGTAAGTCACCCATGAAACTATGCGCTCGCACAACCAATCCAGACGTTATTCCATCATGTTAGCATATTGCTGCATGCCCTATCATTAACACTACAGCCCTATCACTGTGTTCCACTGCCTGATTCCCTATCTTTGATGTCTGCTGTTGACCTTTCACTCGACCACTGCTGCCTCACAGCGCTAACCTGATTTATGTACCTGATTTGCATTTTGGTCAATGTTGCCTCACAGCGCTAACCGGATTGATGTACCTGAACTGCATTTTGGTCAGTGCTGCCTCACAGCGCTAACCTGATTGATGTACCTGATTTGCATTTTGGTCAATGTTGCCTCACAGCGCTAACCGGATTGATGTACCTGAACTGCATTTTGGTCAGTGCTGCCTCATAGCGCTAACCTGATTGATGTACCTGATTTGCATTTTGGTCAATGTTGCCTCACAGCGCTAACCGGATTGATGTACCTGAACTGCATTTTGGTCAGTGCTGCCTCACAGCGCTAACCTGATTGATGTACCTGAACTGCATTTTGGTCAGTGCTGCCTCACAGCGCTAACTTGATTGATTGTACCTGATTTGCATTTTGGTCAATGTTGCCTCACAGCGCTAACTTGATTGATGTACCTGATTTGCATTTTGGTCATTGTCGCCTCACAGCGCTAACCTGATTGATGTACCTGAACTGCATTTTGGTCAGTGCTGCCTCACAGCGCTAACTTGATTGATTGTACCTGATTTGCATTTTGGTCAATGCTGCCTCACAGCGCTAACTTGATTGATGTACCTGATCTGCATTCTAATAGCAAAATTACACCTAGATGGCTTGGTAGCAGCTATTACTAATCTATGTTAGACCACAAGAGCAAAAATGTACCTAGTTTGTTTTTACAGCTGCATTAGCATTTAGCCAACCTCCTTTTGACCATAATAGCAAAGTCGCACCTTGACTGTATGTAATTAGCTAGCACCTTCCTACTCTTGACCACAATAGCAAAGCTGCATTGAGACTGAATCTGATACTGTCGCAGGAACTTGCCACTGCCTACCTAGCCGCATAGTTTATAGCCTTCCCCGGAATCAGTTGACTAGTAGCCCTCCTGGCTCATTTAGTACTAACCATTACTACCAGGATGCACACTCATAGCCTGAGCAAACACCTATCAGGTACCCTTACTAAGATAGCTTGGTTAACGCTTCACATTGCCTCTGCCCTCATATTAGCATTACAGATTAACAGTCTGCTTATTAAAACTAGCGACACGATGCTCCCCTGTTCTGCCCCTCCTAACATTCCCCTCTGCCCCACTTCACTAGTCACACAAAAGTATAAAACCAGCCAATACCAAGAATACTCATCCTCACAGCTACCATGCAATACTACCGACAGAAACCTAAGATTGCGTGCCCGCCTCTCCAAATTATATGAGCTACCGGCGAAGAAAACTGAACAATTAAACCTTCTAAAAAAATGCCCACCCCAGAAAGTAACCAAGGACTCCAGCTCCAGTCCCTCTAACCACAAAAGACCCACATTGAACCGTACTAAACAGAAGCCTAAAGATCGTCCTAGCACTGCCTACATACCAGACAGCCACCAACCTAACCTCAAAGGAGCCCTCATAAATGCTAGATCTCTAGTTGCCCATGCAACTGAAATCTCTGACATTTTATTAACAAACAACTTAGACTTCTTGGCCATTTCAGAATCTTGGTTACATGACGCAGCAGGCCCTGCCCTATCGCTGGCAGTCCCTGAAAATTACACTATCCTGCGAGTAGATAGACACACCTCTCGAGGTGGAGGAATAGCAATTATAGCCAAGTCCAACTTAGATTTGAGAATGGTGACAACACCAACCATGAAATCTTGTGAATGCCTGTCGATCAAAGTCGCTATGGCCAACTCACAGACTCTAAACATCTTCCTGATCTATAGGCCACCAGGTCCCATTGGAACCTTCTCGGAAGACATCTCTACGGCCTTGTCTAACAACCTAAAAAATACTACCCAAACACTAGTGTTAGGCGACTTCAATCTAGGTTATAATGATACTAAGGATACCAACTCTACTGTTATTGCTATGACTCTGCAAGAGTTTGGCTTCTCCCAGAAAGTCAACTCACCCACGCACAACAAAGGTCGAATCCTCGACTGGATTGCAGAATATAACTGTGAGGTAACTATTACGGCTATCGTTCCGCAGATCTGGACAGACCACCATCTTCTAGTATTCACACTAGCCACTAACCCAGCCACGGCCCAGCCCTCGATCACCCCTCCGTCACTTACGAGGAATAAAAAACTTATGACAGTTGAAAAACTGCTGCCCCATATCATACCTAAACTCAATTCTATACCGGACAATATGGACCCTAACGCTCTAGTCGAACGTTACAACAAAGTCATGAATTCAGCCCTTGACAACATTGCACCACTGAAACTAAGGAATAGCAAACCCGAAAAACACCTCAACTCTTGGTTTACCCCACACTTAAAAAACCTGAGATTACTCAAAAGAAAGCTGGAAACGGCTTGGAGACTCTCCCCATCAGCAGAAAATAAACTAAACCTCTCCAAAGTCTCATCTCAATACAAAAAAGACATCCTTTTAGCCAAACAGGAAACCTATAACAACAGAATATCCCAATCCAAGTCCAGCGTTAAAGAACTGTTCATTATCCTGAAAGAACTGGAAACACCCATTGTACCACAAGAAAACTGTATCAAAGACAAGAAGTGGTGCTCCAGCATCCAACACGCCCTAACCAACAAAGTAGCCAACCTACAGACCAAAATTGCCCACAAGAAAGCCTCTCTAGCACCCCAAACGCCTCAGAGCATAGCTCCCCTAGCACACTACAAACAAGAAACACGTTTCAGCTTCTCCAAAGTATCAATAACCGATGTGGAGAAGGTCATATTGGGACTTAAACCCTCCAACTGCAAAGGAGACCAATGTCCGGCGCAACTTATCAAGGATGCCGCGAGAGAACTCTCTCCTTTCATAACCAAACTTATCAACTCGTCATTCACCACCGGTACTGTCCCGAATAACCTGAAAGAATCCTGGGTTCTACCTCTACTGAAAAAGCAAACACTTGACCCTGCCATTCCCACAAACTTCAGACCTATCACGACTGTGCCATTTCTTCTAAAAATCTTAGATAAAGTGGCCTACATTCAAATTCAGAATTTCTTGGAATCTAACCTCCTCCTAGGATCTCGTCAATCTGGATTCCGCCCTCAACATGGCACCGAGACGGCCTTAATTGACCTTAAGGCCCAAATAGATGAGTTTAGAGACAAAAGCCAAGCAGCACTACTCCTCCTTCTAGACCTCTCGGCTGCATTCGACCTGGTCGACCATAAAGTCCTATGTAGTCACCTAGATTCCGCAGCCCATTTCTCTAAGGAGGCCATAACCTGGATCGAGTCTTTTCTGAGTAACCGGACCATGAGAGTCTTCTCTCCCTCTGCCTCAGCAGACCCTATACCCATAACCTGCGGCGTTCCACAGGGATCCTGTGTGTCACCCACACTCTACAACGTATTCACCAAGCCCCTCTTCGACGAAATGGACCATTTGGGTATCGCCTATACTAACTATGCAGACGATACCCAAATCCTCCTTCCGCTTTCAGGAGATTACGCCGTTGATCTGGCTTTGGTGAATAGAATTTACAGTATCGTTCAGGCATGGATGGCCACTCATGGCCTATGTTTGAACGATGACAAAACTGAGCTCATTATCCTAGGCACCCCGACACTCTTAGCCAAATTTAGCCCAGATTATGCCAATTTCGCTATTGATGGTAATAACATAAAAGTAGCAAAGGAAGTGAAGACCTTAGGCTTTTACCTCGACGCCACTATGAACTTCTCTAAACAAGTTAACTCCCTTGCATCGACTACTGCATACACATGCAAAATCATAAGAGCTAGTAAACAATTCCTCTCTACTGACAGTTGCCTCACGCTGGCTAGAGCCCTCATACTTTCCAAATTGGATTATTGTAACGCACTCTACATCGGAGCGAATAAACACACTATCCATAAAATACAGGTTCTCCAGAACAATGCCTTGAGAGCAGCATTGAAGTTCAATAGAAGTGAGCATATCTCCTCTACTAGAAGAGAATACAAATGGTTATCTACCCTTGATAAAATCAAACTCAAGACTGCCTCCCTTACCCATAAGTGCCTCAATAATAATGCACCACCCTACCTTACAGACAGAATTTGCAAAAAAACATCCTCCAGACCGACGAGAATAGCTAACTCCAACTGCCTCCAAGTTCCACGATTTAGACTATCCACTATTGGGGGACATAGCTTCCCAGTCAAGGCCGCGCAACTATGGAACTCCCTACCTCCAGGTATTAGAGCCCCCCAGCCTTATGCCAAATTCAGACAGATTTTGACCAACTGGCTAAAAGAAAATGACAAATAAACTCGGACTAACACCCTCTCGACGTTCTGCTTCCTATCCTCTGCCTATGGAGTCACCTATTTTGCACCAAGTCCACCTGGACAACTCTCCTAATGTACTGCGTCCACCTTACTCTATGCCACCTAACCATGCAACCCACATTGTATATATTGATATGCCACTGTCTATTTTGTCCTGTATTTCCTGTACCCATGTAATCTCAGTGCATTCTCTTGTGATTATGTAATTTACTCTGTAGATACTGATGTGTTATTATATATGTCGGCCTGTTGGCCATGTAACTAAGCTTAACATATCCTTACTGCTGCGCCCTGTTGCTCCTGGGTCTGGTGCGCATTATAAATATTAAACTAAACTAAACTAAACTAAACTAGGTCACATTTGGGAAATGAAAGGGTTGTGTGACAAAGGGCAGCAGCAAATGGATCGAAATGATATGAAAACCACGCGAACACAACAAATGTCATACCTTCCCACGTTCCCACAGGTGTCTCGACGAAAACGGTACCTGACATGTCCTAATCGGCCCGTTGTTATCTCCCACACCCATTCCCATTGAGCCCTATGGGGGCTCAAATGGGAATGGGGAAGGTCCAGGCCATTACCAAACTCGGAATGGCACGGTAATTCCCCATTCAGGGAACCCGGACCCGATTTTGGAGGCAGCGATGGCGCCAATAGCACCATGGCTACCTCCAAAGTCCTAATGAGGCCCATGGCCTACCTTCCCGCGTTCCCACAGGTGTCCCGACGAAAAACGGTGCCTCACATGTGTGGTTGCACCTACCTGGGGGCAAGTGTGAAAGCCAAAAACGCAGCAAACCCCAAGTCGTTTTGGACAGCAGAAAGTGTTGAATTTCGCTCAAGCCCACACAATACAGATTTGGGCCTTGGGCGTCCAAGCCACCAAGGAAAACTGGGAACCCCATGCATTTCCGAAAAGAGCACACCCGTGGGAATCCGCAGAGGGCTGACTTGCGCAAATAGACCCAGAATTTATTACCCAGAAGCCCTGGCAAAGTTCGAAATGTGGTGAAAAAATACACTATTTCTGCACATTTCACTCCTCTCACCCACTGAAACACACGCCAAGGGGAAAGCCTAAAACACAAGTAACCCCAATTCTGTTTTGACACGTGTATTTCACACTTTCTGCAGACGGTCACACCATACAGATATGGGCCTCGGTGTCCAAGCCACGAAGGAAAACAGGGAACCCCATGCATTTCCAAAAAGAGGACACCCGTGGGAATCCGCAGAGGTATGATTTGCGCAAATCGGCCCAGAATGTATTACCCAGAGCCCCGGCAAAGTCTGAAATGTGACAATAAAAACCACATTTTTCACTTTGTCGGAGGTTCGGGGTAAAACATTCTGGTCCGCTTTGCGCAAGTTGGACCTCTGTGGATTCCCACTTGTGCCCTCTTTTCAGAAATGCATGGGGTTCCCAGTTTTCCTTGGTGGCTTGGACACCCTAGGCCCAAATCTGTAGGTTATCTCCCCAAACCCTTTTGTGGTTACCAGTGGGTTAGCCTTTTCCCTTTGCGTCTAGATTGGTGAACCCACACATGTGAGTTACCCTTTTCGTTGGGACACCTGTGGGAACGCGGGAAGGTATGACATCTGTTGTTGGCGACGTGTTTCGGTGACTGGACACAGGGAAATGTCTCTGAAATTGGCTGGAAATGAAGACATTTCTCAGACATTTCGCTCTGGCCACCCACCGAAACACACCGCCAACAACACATGGCCTACCTTCCCGCGTCTCCACACGTGTCCCGATGAAAACGGTATCTCACATGTGTGGGTGCACCTACCGGGGCGCAAAAGGAAAAGGGTAACCCACTGGTAACCCCAAGCCTTTCGCCACTGCCCATTTTGTTCATGTGGGCAACTTACAGATTTGGGCCTAGGGTGTCGAAGCCAGCAAGGAAAACAGGGAACCCCATGCATTTCCCAAAAGAGGACACCCGTGGGAATCCACAGAGGTCTGACTTATGCGAATTGGCCCAGTATTTATTACCCAGAACCCCCGGCAAAGACCCACATGGGAGAAGGGTGCCCTAGGCCAGGGATATTACCGCCGACTTTGCTGGAGCCCTGGCTGCCCTGCGTTACAGCTTCTCCCCGCCAAGGAGTCTAGACAGTGTGCTAATACCTCCCCAAAGGGAAAAGCTGTAATGCAGCCCAGCCGCAACTCCAGGACAGTTGGAGGTGATGTCCCTGGCCTTGGACATCCATGTACCATGTGGGTGTACCATCCCCTAAGCACAGCAGCAGCTCCAGGGAGCCCCATCAGGATCCCTATTCCTCCCCGGAGGTGACATCTGTAACGTAGCACAGCCAGAGGTGGAGCCTCGGCTTGCTGACGGACAACCCACATGGGAGGGATCCGCTCCCAGGGAAACACCAATGTTCTGTGGGCAATTTGTGGCCTGCCCCTGCAATTGTGTCCCAGCCCACCAACATATCTGCCCAGACGGCTCATTCCCACCCACACCACCAACAATCCAGCCCCAGTCCCACCCACCCCACTAACAGTGGGCCCTAACCATAGAATAATAAAAAACAGTACTCACATAACGTTGCAGCTGCTCACGTAGAAAAAGCTGTAAACAAAACAAAAAACGTTTTACCTACGGTCACACCAGCAAAATGTAGCCCTCCTCCGGGGCAGATAAGGGGGGGGCTGTCCTGCACTCCTCCATGGCTTCAGGCGTCCCTTCCTAGGAGCAGATATCTGGTTCCAGGGAGGGCTGCATGACATGGCACCCACTCCATTGTAGGTGGGGAGTGGGGGGGTCAACGCCCCATCCCATTAGAAAATTCACTGTCCCTTTGGGTGCCCCACAGCCCCCCCTAAAATGCGTTCCACCATTTTCCCTTTTTTCATTTGATAACCCAACTCCCCTTGGCGCAGAGGGGCACATTGGTGTGCCAATCTGGCCCTGGGGTTCCCAAAACTTACCGCCCCACCCACTGGGGGGCCTGTCCCACAATTTTTGGGGGCCCTCTCCCCCCTCACCCCAAATGGGTGCCGGGGGCACCTCATGCAGGCCTCCCTGGGCCTCCTAGAAATGGCTGCGTGAGGTTCACCCCCCTCCATTTGGGGTGGGGGGGAGAGGGTCCCCAAAAATGGTGGGACAGGCCCCCCAGTGGGTGGGGCACTAAGGTTTGGGCACCCCAGGGTCAGATTGGCACACCAATGTGCCCCTCTGCGCCAAGGCAAGTTTAGTAGAAAAAGAAAATAATTCAAAATGCCAGGCTGACGTTTAGCGGGGGCGGAGGGGCCCCCTACACCGCGGGAGAATTTCCTAATGTGAAGGGGGGTGCACCTCTCCACCCCCACCCCAATTGGAGGGGCAGCCCATCTCATGTAGCCCTCCTCCTGGGCAGATAAAGGGGGGGCTGTCCTGCACTCCTCCCTGGGCTCAGGCGCCCGTTCCTAGGAGCAGATATCTGGTCCCAGGGAGGGCTGCATGACATGGCACCCACTCCATTGCGGCTGGGGGGGTCAACACCCCATCCCATTGGAAAATTCCCCGACCCTTTGGGGTGCCTCACAGCCCCCCTAAAAAGCGTTCCACCATTTTCACTTTTTTCCTTTGGTAACCCAACTCCCCTTGGTGCAAAGAGGCACATTGATGTGCCAATCTGGTCCGGGGTGCCCAAACCTTACTGCCCCACCCACTGGGGCACCTCCCCCCGCATTCAAAGACATCCCTGGTGTCTAGTGGGCATTGCTACCCGCGTATGGAGCGCCTTGCGCCCAGTCTGCGAGCAGCAATGCTGTCACAAAGAGTGTCATAGGAAAGGGGGGAATCTCCCCTTTCCAACGACACCTCCCTCGATCTCCGGCTTGAAAATAGCTGGAGATTGAGGGGGAGAAAGGTGAACCCTCACCTTCTATTTTCACTGCAGCAGCCCGAAATGCCTGCTGCGGTGAATTTAATTTCAGTTTCACACCGACTTGCTTTATGCACACCGATGTGAAACTGAAGGTAATCCAGCCCCCTGGCAGTGAGGTGGGACCTCCCCCTCACATAGCCCGGGGGTTGGATTATAGTTTTGAGCGATCCCTGCTGTTAGGCAGAAACCTGTGCAGTTCCCTTAGGGACCACTGCAAAAGATTTAAGACTACAGGTGTTGGCAGTAAACCCACTTGTTAGCAGTCTGCACCACCCAGATTTACCTGGTAGCTGTGGCTGAGCAGTCAGACTTCCCTCAAGAAGAGTTAGGCAGTATGCAAAGTATACACAATAGGCACTCAGATACAATAATACAAGCAAACACTGACCAGAGCTTTGGTATCAAAGTATATAATTATTTATTTAAAAACACACAGTTGAAACACTCCAGCACTCTTATTGTAAAATATTCTAAACACAGTTACTATTGTAATATATACGCCCCTTTTTCCTTATCAGATAAGTCACAGTAAAACACCACTTACTTTCATACAGAGGTGAGCGCTTAACTAGATTGCACTCTAATAGGTTTGTGAGAAAGGGAGGGAAAAAGACAGAATATGGAAAGGTACACCACTCTAAGATTCAGGAACACTGTTAGCAAGGCAGAAAAGCAAAAGTCACTGGTGAGCCAAAGTCCAAAGGCTGGGCCCACTCTTAGAGAGAGCGGAGCACAAATGCGCCCAAGATCACACAGTTACACTAGGCTTAGAAAGTCTTGCAGAGGGTTCAAAAAGAGTTTAGAGAGGCTTTAGGAAAGTTTAGCCAGGGTGTCCCAGACTAACCCAGGTTCGAAAGCCGGGGACTAAATCTACCCCGTACAGTAGGTAGCAAGGGAAGCCAGGCGGGACACGGTACCTTAAGTGGGAAGGATCCTCCAGCTGTGGCAGTTGTTCCTGGTAGTGGGTGCAAGTTGCGTCGTCGTCCAGGGGAAGAGAAGATCTCGACTTGGAGGAAAGATGAAGGTCGTTGCACTACCAGGGAAGAAACCAGCCGCAGAGTTTTCCGGTTAAAGGTGGTACCTTTGTTTCGCGGCCGTGGTAAAACGTGGTATCCCGGTTGCCGGGGTGCTTGGCACGGGCAAGGCGGCCACGAGGTACGTCGGGAAAGCGAAAAGACGGTGAAACTGGTTATCCCCACCAGTCAAAGGAAGAAGACTCTCCGGCGGGAGATCTCCTCTGTCGTTGGGAAAAGTGGTCAGGCAGTCCAGCAGGGCTCCACCGGTGGTGGTGTCGTGGCAGGTCGGCTCAGCTTCTCCCTCGTCGGATTCTTAGGTCCTGTGGCGACTTCTGAAGTTCCAGTCCCCAAAGCCCTGCTTTTATGCAGCAAACCCCCATTCACTCAGCCTAGCTGTCACTCAAACATGCTAAGTGGTGAGCCGGCCGGCTCACCACTTGGGCCAATCAGGATGGAGTGTGACTTGAGTTGCCTAGGCAACTCAGTCCAGGGTGCCTACATTTCCCTCCACCCCTCCTAAGTACCCCAGACAGAGTGGCACCACTTTGGAGGGCTTCTGTGGAGAAGCCGCCAAAAAGTGGAACAAAGGGCTCGACTTGGGTTGGAGTCACAGAAGAGAACACAAACGCCATTTTAGAATCAAGTTTTGGCAAAAAATACCAACCGGAGAATTAATATTAATTAAATAAACCGGCGGTATGTTCGAGGCTACTGTAAATAATTAAATAAAGATAGTAGCCTAAAACAATGGGAAATCCCATAGGAAAATATTCGCGGTTGAATATAAAAAGTAGTATCGACTGCCACCAGCCAAAACTCGATCAGGGGGGACGGAGACGTGCCCCCTCGACTAACAGACCCCGGGGCAATTGAATTGCCCCAGCCAGTACGTCCACAATATGATGGTTTGTACTGGTTCTGTTCAGAATTTAAGACTAGTAAAGTCAATGGTGACTTTACATGCCCTGGGAGACAGTAGTCAGTCCCAGGGTATGGAGTCTATACTGGGGGGTCACTATGACACCCCTGTGTCACTGCACTGAGGGTGCTGTGTAACACACATCACAAAAACACATGAAGCCCTATGGAGTAAAAGACCCCATAGCCCATTAAACACATCTAGATTCAAAGAAACACACTCAAATCATGCCCAAGAGTGAGGGTAAAAGAGTGTCATTCTTGGCAGGAGAAAAAAATAAACCCCAAAAATCCAGCAAAGCTGCTGGGGGACTCACTAGGTTAGGAAATTCAGCCTAAACAGAGAATTCTCCCTAACACCTGCTTTGCAGGGATCACTCAAAACAGAGTGCCAAAAAGGACAAGCTATCTCGTCCTTGGCACTGCGTATGCAATGTCAAGGATGAGATACCTCGCCTTTGGCACTTAAGGGGTTAATATCAGGTGAATGAAAACATATTAAATAAAAACATATTAAATATTGGTCTATACAGATTTAATAGGTTTTTATTCACTTGATCTTACAAAAAATTGTTATATTTGTGCATGTTTGTTTAGTTTTTACCTGATTATGCCTTCCCAAAGCCATTCTTTTGAAGTCTGTTGAATACTATTTGATTTATTGCTGAGTTCCCCTTGACATGGCCACCCCCCTTTGAAGTTTGTCATTGCGTGACACGTCATTGTTTGTAAACAAGACATGGCATGTCACTCGCACATGAGGTGCGCTAGTAGAACTTGGGAATACGCCCATGTTAAAATTCTGAGCAGTATTTGCGTTAAAGCTGTGAGTTGTGGCACAAACAACGCCCCATCACGAGTTGCGGGTACACACACACGGACTGGGCGTTAACGCAAATAGTGTTCAGCGGTAATAGTGGCTGAGAACCCAAAAACTCAGCATTCATTGCGTTACCGTTGACGTTCCGCATTATTAGCGCACCTTAATAGCGATGCCTGAAATGCGTCACTGCCGGAACAGGAAACAAAGCAGCAGCCATTTTAAGTTGACCCAATGCCTTTTAGCCGGGAAATCGGTGCTGGCCCACCACTGGAAGTCCCCGGACGGCCCCTGCTTAGCTCATTGGTGGACAAAACTATGGGACATACTGATAGCGGAAAAGGTGACGGCGGCAAAGGCCAGGGTCCTTCACCGGTTCCAGAACATTTGGGGCCCGGTACTGGAATATGACCAGCGATTTCCCGCCCTGACTTATAAGCCTATCAATGCCCGATGGAACCTGGGAGCCCGGGAGGAACCCGAAGGGGACACATAAACTGTGGGGCCGCAGAGGGGAGGGCACAGAGAGTGGAGGCCTGGCAGGGGAGTGGAGGGAGGGGGGGACGGGCCCGAGGGGAGGGGGCTAGGGGTTAACACGTCTTTGCTACTATTTATGATGTATGCTTGTCAACCTGCCTTGATTTAAAATAAAATTTTCAAAACAAATCACAATCCACCCAAAATCGCAGCCCCTGGAAGCCATCCACACCAAAAAACTTAAAAAAATGTCTCAGGAGCATGTGAGGGGAAAGTCTGCCCTGGACAGGATGTGGAAACCTATGTTTTCCGACTAAGAACTGTCAATACTGGTGGAGGAGGTCATTTCCCACCAGGATGAGCTCTATGGCCACCAACAAAAAAGGACGGGCTCACAGCGGTGCACCCAGATCTGGACAGACATCAGCCAGAAGGTCACTGCAGTGGGCTGTGTCCCCAGGGATGGAGAGGACTGCCACAAGCGATTCACTGACCTGCGGGTACGTGTGCGGGGCCTCCTAGCACAGCACAGGAGTGAGTCCATGGCGATTAGTTAGAGGGCCACCACCACCACTGGAGCTAACACCATGGGAGGAGCAGGTCACCACCCTCATTGACATGTCATCCATTGAGGGAGTGGGAGGAGCGCAGGCAGGCACCGGCACCCAGGAGGTGGTAGGTGAGTCACCCTCCCTTGCGAATAGCATTGTAAATATGCCACCACTCCATCCCCAGTGTGAATGTCTGACAGCCGGGCATTGTGAGTGGGTGCAGTGCGTGTGATCGACCACAGCCACCCACGACTGCACCCTTGTACCAGTGCACCAAGGCAAATCCAGGGATCCAGAGTAGTGAGTAGGGCAGCCAATGGACACATGCAAGCACCATGGCACACACATCCATGGCCTGGGCACAGCAACTTCAGGTGTGCGTGTGCAGTACCAACCACCCCTCACTGACTGCGGCATGCGAGCTGTACATCTGCATCACACATATGAATATGTTATCCCCACAAATCCGAACTGGTCCCCCCCCCCCACGTAGTATGCCCCAGTAATACCAACATTGTGAATACGAAACAGGTCATGGGCAAGCATGATTGAAACTGTCCTGACTGTCCTGTACAACCCTTTCCCTGTAAACCAACAAATGCATGAAAATAATCTGAGGTGCCTTGTCCTCATGCCATACCCTATGTACCCTATAGGCATGCAGGCATCATCAGAGGGCAACATGGATGACGAGGAGGTAGGCTCATCCCAACATCTGCCCAGACACGCCTCCACCAGCACCACCACCCCGCGAAGGGCCCAACAGGATACACCAAGGCGGGGGACCCAACCCACCGCACCAGGGGCTCACCACCTCAGCATCCCCAACCCACCAGGGGCTCACCACCTCAGTGCCCTCAATACACCAGGCGCTCACCACCTCAGCGTCCCCAAGCCACCAGGGGCTCACATGATGTAGAAGTTGCCATGAGTGCAACCACCCCAGAGGACGGCAACTCATCTTGTGAAGAGCAGCATGCTGTACCTGTGTTGACACCAATCCACAGTCCAGTACAGGAAATGGACACACCCAAAGGGACCCTGAGCATGTTCACGGTCCAAGCCACAGTCCACATGTCTGTGCACGCAGCCGTCACGCACACACCGCAGTGGTCCATGAGGACACATATGAGTCACTTGCTTGCTTCCCCTCCATCCTCGACAGCCCCACCAAACAGGCCAGCACGGCAAGCAACAGCAGCCACACTACCCCACTTAGACCTCCCAGGCACAGCAGCCCCACACATAACACAGGAACAGGTCCGGGCAATGCAGTCATGGCACGCCTGGATGTGATGAAGGCACGCCAGATGAGGATAGAGGGTATCTAACACAACCGCCGCATCAAGGCCATTAGTAATGCAATTAGGGGGGCTGCAAAAACCATGGCACGCAACAATGCCCGCACACATAAAGTTGTGTGGGGATGTACTGCGGCACTCACAGGCTTTGGCCAGCAAGTGTGTGAACTATGTGAGGTGCAATCTGTGCATGCCGAACAGATGCGTGAGGCAAATAACCTTCTATGCCAGCAGCTGCAGTTGGCTGCATCGCTGCCATCTACCTCAACAACCCCCACCGAGGGCTCCCTACAGGTGTCACCCAGGCGTTGTTCACCTGCGGCGCTCACCTGAAGGCAGAGCACGTGGAAAGTGACAACGTCCTTGTTAGATGGACAATGCACTGTTGCCTGAGGGCCGGGCACATGATCGATATGCACTGTGTTGGGGAGGGTGGAATGTGTGCTGGGGAGTTGGTGTGGGGAGGGGGGAATGTGAGCTGGGGAGTTAGTGCGGGCAGGGGGGAATGTGTGCTGGGGAGTTGGTGGGGGGTGGAGGTTAGCTCCACTTTAATTAAAGCCCATTCAGACATGACAGAAAGCTTGGACATTCATGATTGTGCCAAAGTGTTATTTATTTTACAAGTGCTGTTCATGACATGTGCCCATCCACCAGATAATAAAGTCTCAATGTTGGGAAGTGTGTGTTGGGCCTGGGTGGGTCTTTTTTAATAATAATAATAATTAGGCATTTATATAGCGCTACGAACCCTCAGGTATCTGAGCGCTGCTTATTATTACCCACGGTGTGTGGTGCTCATTTATCGACCTCGGAAGGATGAAAGGCTGAGTTTGGCCCTGCCGGGATTCAAACCTGCATTAACAGGCTCTGCACGGATGTCAAAGCGAGCGCTCTACTCGCTGTGCCACTAGGCCTCTTGTGTGCAGTGTTTGCACCTGTGCCTTTATTGCTGTCACCTCCCTACTCCTAATGGCAACATGGTGTTGGGAAGGGTGTGTGGGGCCTGTGTGGGTCTGTGTGCATTGCTTGCACCTGTGCCTTTATTGCTGTCACTTCCCTGCTCCTAATGGCAACATGGTGTTTGGAAGTGTGTGTGGGGCCTGGGTGGATCTGCGTGCATTGTTTGCACCTGTGCCTTTATTGCCGTCTCCTCCCTGCCCCCTGATGGCAACATGGTGTTGGGAAGGGTGTGTGGGCCTGGGTGGGTCTTTTGTAGACCTCTTGTGTGCATTCTTTGCACCATGGCTTTGTTACTCTCACCTGTGTTCTTTTACCTCCAGCATTTGGTGGGGGTATTTTCAGCACTATTGGCGCCGTATTTCCAGCGCTAAGTGCGCCAATGCTGTACTTGTGATAGGTCTGTGAGCGCGTTGGGTTGTCGGCGCTATAACAGCCGGCTGTAATAGCACCCAACTGTAATAGTGCAGGCTGGATTGCAGTCGTGATCCGGCAGAGTGATATTTGCGCCGCTAATACCATTACCATCGGATTTAAGGGCTACCGCCCACAGTCTAGACTGTATCATACTCATTATATTTACAGACAATCACACGCATGTAATGTGCTTGTCTTGTATAGGACTCAGCCCACATTCAGTCAATCTCCTGATCCGAATGATTGTACATTATCAAAATGCCCAGTACTGTGTCTTAAGGATACTGATGTGTAAAATCACTCCATCCATTGCAAACATGTGTCACACGCTGCTGTTTAATTAGGTTTGGTTGCTATTTACCCAATTAATGTTCCATCAAAATCTAGTATGATAAATTGTAATTAAATCATGAAGCTGAATTATATAACATGCTCAGTATGGTAACAGACAATCCCACGCATGTAATGCGCTCACTGGCTCTCTAACGTACGTCTGGTACATTTAACAAATGACCAGTACTGCTTCTAAAAGGTGCTTCATGTATAACAACAATCACCCAGCAAATGCAGGCACGTGTTACATGCTACTTAAGCAATATGCCCCGAGCCGCGGAGGCATTCCAGAGTCAGGTAATGCCCCAAGGCCCATAGATAACGAAGGCCCCGCGGCATTTCCGGACTCGGGAATGCCCCCGCGGCGAGGGGCATATTGCTGTTAGTACACCGGCTCGCAAGACCGGGGTACTAATAGCATTCTTTTCTGAAGCGTTTCGGAACAGAAAAAAACAACAACAAAAAAATGTTCAAGGAAATGGCTGCCGGGAAAGGGAAAATGGAGTCCGTTTTCCCTTTCCATGGCGGCCTTTGGGAGCGGACACGCTAGGAACAGAAGTGTTCCCAGCGCATTCTCTCCCGAAAAAGGAGAAATCAGAAGGAAGATGAGGTTGGGAGGGTTGGGAGGGTGCGGAGGGTGGGGAGCGGGGAGAAACACATACCTGAATCCCCAGTGGGGGACGATGGCAGCCTCTCAGCCGCATGGAGGCTTGGAGCGGGGATAGTCCTGCTTCGAGCCTCCTCATTGGCTGAGGAGCTGTCACGCCCCTCGCCAGCAACAATGGCGTGGAATCCCAGTCGAGAGATTCCCGGCCGGGTAACAACCTGGTGAGAGCCAATCAGAATGTTTCTTACATTCTGGTTGACTCTCGCCGGGTACTAATGTTTAATATTGGTTAGGTTGCCATTTACTCAATTATTGATCCATCAAAATCTATTGATAGTAAAACGTAGTTAAATCATGAAGCTGAATAATGTCTGCTTCATGTACCTATTTAAGGCAATTACACCCCTGCTGGGACTAATAAAATGTATGTGATATTAATAGTAACTGAATATCTCTTAGTTTGTTCGATTTAGTACTTAATGAGACTGGTGATAATTCCAACAATTATAATAAAATAAGGGATCACAATATTCTGATGTGGCAGGCGTACACTGTGCCCACCCAGTGTGTCAGCTTAGATTAAAGGACACATAATTACCCATACGACATCTGGTGGGTCATTAAGTGAAGGTAATGCACCATCTAAATTCTGCATAATTTTAAAAACATATGTTGGTGCTGATTCTTGCATGACAGTCCTGATTTATATTTCCAAACAATCCTTGTTCTCCTCCAAAATAGATATAGAATAATATCAAAAACACCAATCATAGAAATATAAATTATATATATTACACGGCCACAGAAGTGGATGTGTAGTTATGGTTAAGTTGCTGTTTCCATTGGAAGAGCACTTTTTGGGTGGCTTATAACTTTGCTCCCCCTGGACGAATCCTCGCCAAACTTTGCAAGTATATGGGCCACTCTGAATTGTTTTGCAAAGTTCCAAAAAATCTTTTTTTCCAATAGACTGAATGGGGGAAAAATTTTGCGCATGGCTACAGTTCAAACCGCTGGATGGATGTTCACCAAAACTGCAGCAGGGGCAGCGGCATGGTCCCGAAAGCTTGCTTTTGTAAATTTGGTGACCTTCCGTGCAGTACTTTTCTTTGAAATTATCAAAAAGTCGGTCTGAAAAGATTTGTGATATCTATGTCCGCTTCGCGGTCACACTTCCCTGTTCGGTCCACGGACAAGATACTGATTGGCTAAGGGGCTGGCGTCATGACCGCGGACACGCGACGTCTCTGCCCATTGGCTGCTGCGAGACATGTTCTGCGTCAGATTGTTTGGATGCGCCCGACATCTTGGATCCACCGAAAGCAGAGCAACAGCCAGCGTACACATGCTGTATTTATAAAAACTCTTTTGCTGTGTCACGTCACAGAGCGTTGGGAAAAGTTCAGACAGTAAGACATGGGTGATCAATGCATTTGTTCTGGGGGTCGGTCTTCATGATGTACTTTCTAAGGACACCTTGTACGCACAGAAAATGTGGGGTGTAATAACGATAGCACTTCAGTCCATGCTGTGGACAGGAAACTTCTAACTGTTGAAAACACACGCGTAGTGGTAGCCAACATTGAAATTGACAACATGCCGTGATTGCATTACTTTTTCCTACGACTATTATTATATTCTTTAGTACGCCGCCATGGGTGTCAAATGCTACGGTGGTTGTGGCCAGGGCCTAGAGTCTTGGATGCATGGCCGTCGGCCGAAGGCCTTACTTCCAAAACTCTAGGCCCTGGCCACAAATACTTCAGCATGTCACACCCATGGATACCCTCTTACTACCCTATCGATTGCCTGGTTGTGAGGAGTGTGCGCGCTCTTGGGTGCAAGGCTGAAGGCCATGCCCCCAACAACAAAGCTATAACCTTTTCACTTACAAGCCCACATGGGTTTCATGTAGTGCGGTGGTTGTGGACAAGATGTGTACTTTTGAGTGCATGGTTGCAGGCTGTATGCCATACACCCAAGCAGGCACCCAACAGGAAACTGGTGAGCACTGGAGTTATAAGCCACTTCACAACCATATATTGAAATGTATGGCAGTACACCTAAAAGTTTAGGCCCTGCCCACAAACAGTGCAGCATTTCAGACCTACACAGACACCCCTAGTATTGAACATCAGTCAGGTGGCTGTGGGGAGAGTCTGCAGTCATGAGTGCATGGCCGCAGGCCATGCACCCAACAGCACAGTTATATGTAGTGTACTTACAAGGTACAGTGGGTACGATATGGTGTGGTAGTGCATCACTCTGTCGGCTGTGGGGAGGGGCTGCAATCATGGGTGCATGGGCGAAGGCCATGCCCCCAAAAGTACATTTGTTTGTGGTGTAGTTATATGCCACAATGAATGTCATATGGTGTGGTAGTAGTGGCCAGGATGCAGAGAACTTGAGCTAAGTAATGAGCACTGCAGTTGTAAGTAACTATGCACTTCAAATACTGTATACCCATACATTCATAATGCTATGGCCTCAAACCCACCTCTGTAGCCAGTGGCTACAAACTACTCCACCATATCAGAGCTATTGGTACACTTGCACTATGCAACATCATTAAGATGGTTGTGGGGAGGGTGTAGCTTTTTGGGAGCATGGCCAAAGGCCAAAGGCCATGCTCCCAAAACCAAGTGTGTACATAGTAAAATGACAAGGCACCATGGTTCTGATATGCTGTGGTGTTTCTGGCCAGGACGCAGACTCTTGACTGCATACCCAAAGGCCATGCACCCAAGACTGAAGTCATAAGCAGTGGAGTTACAAGTCAATATGGGTGTGGTGTAATGCGCTAGTTGTGTTGACGCCCTAGTGTCTTAGCTTCATGGCTGCAGACGATGGTCCGAAAAGTTAATTTATAAGTAGCTAATTTACAAGGACCATGGTGTTGATATGCAGCGATGGTTGTGGATAGGAACTATACTCTTTGTACCTTGGTCGTAAGGCATAGGTGGTACATTACTTACCGAAGATGCAAAGGCCAGCCTACAGGCACTGCAGCATATTAGTACCATAGATTAGACGTGTAGATTCCCATGTGTAGAAAATGACTGCCAATATACTTACTCCTTACTTTGTTCAGAATCCACATACAATTTTTAAGTGGCTATTGTACTTGGCGGAAGTATCCCTTTTTCCATTTCTGTGATAAAAGAAAAAGGTGTGTTAGTGTTTGCATTTTTTGAACATTTACTACATTGCATAATAGACAGTTTACCTTTTTTTTGTTGACCCTCATATTTAGTTTACAAACCAGTGCACTGTACATTGCACTCAGTTTCTGTGTTTGCTTTTCTAATCCTTGGGTCTGGGGAAAAAAAATCCTTGTGGGATAAAAAAAAAACTTCATTTACTATGGTACTAACTACTTCCTTGTTTCCTTTGCGTGTTTCCTTCATCCTTCTGATCAATGTTATGTTTGTTGCCTTCATGCCGATTTTTAACAACAGTTAGATACCTGTAGGCGTATTCTACCTGTGCATTTGTTCCTACAGATTTGTGATACTCATTCATTTGTGTCGTTGTTATATCCTGTTTCCTTCATCTTTCCCATTAATGTTTTGTTTGTTGCCTTCCTGCTGATTTTTAACAACAGTTAGATACCTGTAGGCGTATTCTACCTGTGCATTTGTTTCAACGATCTGTGATAATCATTTATTTGTGTCATTCTTCCATTCTCTTGGGTAGTTAGATACCTGTGGGCGTATTCTAACTGTTTGTAGTCTTTCACATAATTTGTTGACAATCTTGAAATACACATTATTTTCGTAAATGTTGGCTTTAAGAACATTAAATACGCATTTGTTAGATTAGCTGGCAATCTCTGCTTTAGAGTAATGGTGCTATCATTACATTCGAACCATCCACAATTCTTTTTAATGTATGCAGTGTAGTGACCTGCATTGGTTGTAGCTCCTGCATGGTAGATTATACCTACTGTTGTAAAGGTTTTCCTTCCAAGTGACACTTGACCGTGTGTGAATCCAGTCAGTTTGTAGTTGTTTTTGGTGCCCTCTGCATTATAACTTAGAAGCATAAGTATTATGTAGGTACTATGTGATTGTATCAGTAAGGTGGGTCGATTGTCTGAATTGCCAATAATACATAATCTGCCATGGTTTGCATTTTGTACAAGTTGCTGAAATGGAATGCTCTCACAATTTGGTATGGAAACATACACAAATCGCTCATTTGGGATTTCTTCCTGTATCACTTTGCTACAGAGAGTGCATGTATGTTTCCACATGTACGAAATTTGGTAGATTTCATTTACAGGTATGCTTTTGTTTTCCAATACTAATAGTATGTACATTAGAAATTCTTGTGGATCTTCTTGTGAGTTCATAGTGAATCTCACCATTCCAGCACAGTCGTCCAATTGTTGCCTTACTCCATGAACACTGTATGTGTTGTCAGGATTGCTTGTTGCATTTCTATGCAGCACTAACATTTGCAAACACAATTAGTCTGTACTGTGCAGGTAAATATTATTAACAATTGGTGGCAATTGAAATAGAATATTCATTGCTACATTTGCATAGCAACTTACCCCACTCTCATTTGCAAATTTGAATGGCCCAGCAAGTTCTGTATCTGAGTGCATTTTTCGGTTTTTCTGTTGCTTCTTTGCCGATGTCCCTGGTTTACATTCCCTAATAGGTTGTTCTATGTTTGCGGTAATTGATGAAACTTTAGCTTCTTTTCTTTTCTTTGCGGAATTTGCTGTTGAATATTGTTGATTTCTGTTTCATTTACTTTTCTTTTACCACGTTTTACTTTATCTGGAACAGGGTATTGTTTCAGATGAGGGGTGTACAGTGAACGCAATCTATTGTATTCAAGAATGCAAGGAATATCAGCTTTGACTTTACTTGAATCAAAGTTTATTAGCAATAGACTGTGAAGTGTACGTAAGCGTGATAATGCTACGTAGCTCATGCCTTCCTTAAACACTGTGTTTCCTATATATATCAATGCTTTGTCTAGGGTAAGACCTTGGAATTTATGAATGGTAACTGCATATGCAAGAATTAGAGAAAATTGCTCTCTACGTACATACATGTCTTTGAAGAGAAGGAATCGAGCAATTGAGCGCCCTATCCTTTTCACTTCTGAAACTTTATCAAAGCGAATATTTACAAACTGAATGTTGCTATCACGTGGGTAAGATTGAAAGCCAACAACTGTGCCCAGTGTTCCATTAACTAGCCCTTGCTCTACGTCAAGGTTACGTTTAAGCATTACTCTACAATTTAAGGATAATTTCAATATCTTTTCCAAACCAGCAGTGTTAGAGATTGAATTTTCTAAACTATTTAGTCTTGTTGTGGCTTGCTCACACATGGGTACTGTCATACCATGTATGTCTAGTTTGTCTGTGGCGCTAATTTCTATTATTGGTTGCATTTCTTTCTTTAACATTGTTTAATTGAATTTGAAACAGCTTGCAAGAGTTGGCATTAAGGCCATACAATTGACATTTTTGTGCGCTATTTGTTCCATAACATCAGTTGCACATGCATTATCGCCATAAAGTGCATGTATATGCCTGTTTTTCAATACAACTTGTGCTTCTTGCGATAATACACCAGCTCTAATACTTTTTAAGATGTTGGCATAAGTGAGATCTGCAGATTGCCGCATGTTCTCAGTTAATTCTCTGTATTGAAAGTGTTGCCAAAGGTTAACATTACCTATGCTACCAACAGTTTTCCAGCAGAGTTTGTGGCCTAAGGTTTTAAAAATCGGTTCACCTTTCACTGGTGTTAATTGTAGAAGATCTCCGAAAACGATAATGTGTTTCCCTGCAAAGAGTTCTTCGTTGTTAGTTTTAAGTACCTCTTGCAATCTGAGATGAATCAAAGCCAACATTAGGTTGGAGACCATGCTCACTTCATCTATTAGTAGCATTTTCAATTGTTTCAATACTCTGCGTAATTCCATTGCAGCTTCTGCAGAAAGTTTGTAGTAATCTAATTTATTTTGATGCTCTACTGGAAGCAGTAGTAATCGGTGTAAAGTGACACCGCCTATGTTGTAGGCAGCTAAACCTGTGGGGGCCGTTACAACAGCTGACAGTTTGTTGTGTGGCAATTGTTGAAGGAACTTGCTGATGATTTTGATTAAGAATGTTTTCCCTGATCCAGCTTCACCACTGATGTACAGCAGTATAGGTTTGTAATTTTGGCAGGTACATTCTTTATTTTTGTGTTGTACACCATGTACAATTTCTTTTGTTATGTCTTCAAAAATGGTGCGCTGGTCGTTGTGAAGTTTTGCTTGTTGTACAGTTAAATCTTCTGTATCTTCTTGATACTGATACATGGTGTTTTCTACTTCTGCCATAGCTAGTTCAGCCTCATTTGCTGTTAGTGGTTGTCCTAGTGGTTCTTGACTTCCTGTTACAGAAGGTTGACTACTGTCGGAAGAGTCCTTATCTAGTTGGGCCTGAAGTTCTTCTTCCTGTTGCTGCTCATTGTGTAACATTGTTTTGTACTGCGTAAAGTTCACATTGGTGATAGTGCTTTCATTTGCTTTGAAAGCATCTTCATAGCAGTCATAGTTATCTAGTATGTCTTCCTCTTTTCTCCAATGTTTTGAAAAGTTGTAACAGAGACATGTAATATAGTTCTTTCTGTTGAGGAGTTTTTAATGACAATTTTACATGATTAATTAAGCTTTGTTTGGTAAGTTTCACTAAGCTCCCTTCACAATCGCTCACTCTAAATCTACATTTGTTTTCATCAGGTTTTACATTATTTTTGTATGCAAAGTTTTGAGCTATGTGGTATAGACACATGTTTTCCAGAGTGCTACTCCTGTTCGGATAGTATGTGTCCAGTAAATTGTTTTTTAGAATGTCTTGGCTGTTGGGATCATTTCTGGCAATTGTTTCTATGTCCTCATATGATTTTAGCACTCTTTTTCTAGATTTTGCAGGACCAAGCCTGAGCCATATTATGTTGTCTGATTTTCCATACAAAGCAGTGCCGGTTAAACGATCTGCTGCTTCATAGGCCCCACATTCTCTATGAGAGAGCATTTTTATGCCTAGGCTGTACAATTTCTGTGATCATGTTTTGTCTGATGCTAGGTCATCCCAGAGGTCTTGAAGCTCTGTTTTTCCTGCTTTTGTTAAGTAGGCTGTAACATATCGTGCAACAGAAGTTGAATTGTCTGCAATGTACTGCACATCTATGTTTGCATTCCATAATAGGGCAATGATTGCATTGTAATCATTGATATATTTTGATTCTTCCCTTCTTTTTATGTAATAAGTGTTCTTAGGTGATTTACCTTTAACACTATGTCGAACTGAAGACATGAAGTTGTTAACTTCACCTGTTTCTGTAACTGGTCTAGGGAAACCAAAGCGGCATTTGGTGTAGTATTTACCTTTGTTTTTGTTTATTTGCGGCGACAATATTTTCCACATTTGTGTCTTTGAAATTGTAAAATCTGCCCATGCAGCTCACTGTGTGTCTGTTCAGAAGGGATTTCACAAGTGACATATTTTTGGATAAACTGCAAAACAGTGCTGTCACTATCGTGACCAAATTTCAGTGCACCTTTGATCCATAACAGCATGTGAATATGTGGTGCTCCTCTCACTTGACATTCTTTTCTCCAAAAGAAGTGCTGCACTTCTCCAAGTGGTGGAACAATTTTATTGCAAATAAAGTGTAGCATGGCAATGAAACGATGATGGAAATATCTTGACACATTAACTGGATCTAGAGAGCAAAGTTCTCCAGGTGTTAATATATCTATGTTGTTTTTGTTGCTGTTTGCTATGCGTAGGAACTCATGTAAATCTTCCCATGCATATTTGGCACAACTTAGCATAAAAAACCAAGTCGGTGGTCCTAGGTTTCTGATCATGCAATGCACGTCTCCGTGCCGTCTGAACCAGTATTCCTTTGTACCACGCATGTTTGCAAACAAATTTGTTATACTTGATTGTAAAACCTCATCTTTTTCTTGTACTTTTTGTATTAACTGCGTAGCTGACATATTTTGAAAGTGGGTTCCAGATTTAAGAATGTGTGCTACTCCATAACATAGTGTGGCTATTTCACTTTCATAGAGTAGGTGGAATTTTTATTCCACATTTTGTCTAAATCTGGGATCTTGCGAATACATTCGTAATGAGCGGTATTCTGATGCCCCAATCTGAGTGGGTCTATCATCGTATCTTCCACCATTGCCAGTAGGAAATAGCAGTGGAAAAGCATGTGCTTCTATACTTTTTTCCCAAATACTCATTGGTGACCCTTTGGTTTGTCGCATTTGGTAAGTTTCTAGTGCATCATCTATGCTTTCATTGGAATGCAATGGATGAATTGTGTAATGGTCCAAAAGAGTGGATACTGTAGCTGGATCCAGAAGTTCGAATTGTCCAGTTTCTGATGGCTCTTGAATTGTTTAAGTTGTTTCCCTTAAGCTTTCATCAATATTTATTTCCTTGTAGTACTCATTATTGTCTTTTAGATATTGCAATGCATCTCTAACTTTGTGTAAATCCACTAATTGTTGCCACATTTGTTTGTCCTTTGTTGGTACTCCATTTACCAAGACTATTAAAGAATGCTCTATTGAACGTTCCACTCCTAGAGTTTGTACATTTTCCGTTAGATCTAATGGCAAATAAACTACTTTGCCACGAATGCCTTTCACCAATTCAGAGGAAGGTAATTTTGCTGTTTTTGGATGAAGCCGTATAATTGCTTGAAATGGGTGAAATGTTTGAATTATTATGCTCTCATCAAATTGAGCTGTTGCAGGATTTTTGGTAATGGAAACAATTCCAAATTACTTGTAATAGCACGTGAAGGAGTGTGGTTCTTGTCTAATTTTGTAGTACAGTAACTGCAACATATTAGGCGTTCAGTTAGTTCATATTTGTTTTCAGCTAAAAGGTACAGAGCTAATTCAAACCATATAGAGTCTTCACTGTCTTCTATTTTGTATGCTATGTCCACATTTTTGTGTTTTGTGCAACACACACACACATGGTTTGGTACTTCAGCCGATGACCTTTTAAATGTTACTATTTCTTTTCTGTATGTGTGTAATAGAAGGTTGCTATGTGCAGAATTGTCGCTACTATGTTCTAAAACTGTTGCATTTTGTAAGTGGCTCTCACTTCCAAAATACTTTTTCTGAATACGGTCAATTTCTTCTTATTATAAGTATTTGGGTGTACCATGCAGAAGAGTGCTATTTAAATTGCCTAATTCTGAAGCTGGACTTTTTGCATAGTATATTTTATACACAAGATTTCTTACATTGGAATGATGTGTTGATATTCTTTTGATATCATGGAAGGTACTTTTGCAAATAGGCCCAGAAATGCAGGCTATTGAATGTCCTTTTAGTCCTGTGTATTTCCGCACTGGACAAATATCCATATTTTGCAGCACTTTCATTTTACTTTTGTCTTTACCTTTTACATATTGATTGAGGAACTGACGTAAAGATTTGAAAGCTTTGTTTGGAATGGCACACATTGATGTGCACAGCCATTTGTATACTGTACGGTGTGGTTCTTCTGAATCGAGAGGTAATTCTGAGTTTGGCAAGCAGTGTTTCTTGTTCCATGATGGTAGTATTGATTTTCTCATAACCTCGTACACTGCTATGGATGGCAATTGTGTTTGTTTGATTTTGATTGTATGGTTCTTCATTAAAATATGGTTCTGTGGTTGTTGTTGTGTGAGTTTCTTTTGTAGTTTGGTACTTAGTTTTGTAAGTGCTTTCATCCTATTTAACACTAATATAAACAACTTCCTTTTGAGAAGGATTGCACTGTCCACGAGAGCTTGTAGGATTAACTTTCTACGGTAGGTTTTAAGGGGTGAGGATGATTTCAGTCCTCTTCTTAAAAGTACTGGTAGCCATTTTTTTGCCAACATTTTTGTGTTTTGTGACACATTTTGATGAGGAGGTAAAGTTTCGGTATTTGAGACTTCCTTTGTTTTGCTAACCAACTGCATTAGCTGGTTTGTTCCAAGATTCTCTACAAACTCTACAACAGGTGGATGCTTACATTGGGCACTTTTATTTTTATTTGCTCTACGTTCCTTTCTACAGAGTTGTTTTTTGGTAGGCATTCTTTGGTGTCTGTTGAAAAAAATTGTATACTTTGGTCTGTTGTTCAATGTATGTGTGCTGTGTGCATGTGTGCATGAGTCTGATGGGGAAGCTCTTTGTCATGGTGTGTCATTGTGCATTGAACTCTTGCAATGATTTGGTAAGGCTACTTTACTGTTTGTATACTACTACAATGTGCTTCAGATCAGAGTACAAAGTGTGCTACTTGTGACGAGAACCAATATTAATAAACAAAATGCCATAAACTTGCAACAGCAACTTCTTTTCTAAATCTAACCTTCTAAGGATTACGTATGTTGTTTGAGTTCCAAACACACAGGGATTTGTCAGCCATTCTGCCTGTTATTCTTTGTTCAATAAATGGATATTTGTAGGTAGAATGGTTTAGAAATCAATGTTTGCTTTGGTGCCCAAAATAACCAAATAACCCACGCAGCCTCTTTGATGAGTAGTTACAATATAAAGGTAGTACTGTGCTTACTTTTCTTTGCAAGATGACCAGGTTTCTTCGGATATGTCGTCTGCAGTGTAGATGCTGTTGATTCTCAGGAGAGTAGTCTTCACTGCGATTGAAAAAAACAAAATCAATTACTTTGTGTGTTTACAGCAGTGATGATACTGCACACATTAATTGTGCTTCTTTCGTCAGAGCATTTTACTTTCATATTTCAACTCAGTGCTTGTGTGCACTTCACTCTGTGCAGTGTTTGCATGGTATTTGCAATATGGTACTTGAAAGTCCTTCAAAATTGCTAACAATTTTATGGTTATCGAAATGCCTTGTTTTTTACAAGGTGCACTATGCATAGGAGAGTGGTTTGTAGGCGATAGGGCACAGTAGTAGATGGGGAAAAATGTTCTACTTGCAAACTAAAAGCACAATGCCGACACATCGGGAGACCCTCAGAGGGAGATGTCACCACAGCAATCGGGAGCGCTTCCTTTTCTCATACGATTACATTGCAAGTAGCATTACTGTAGGCGGTACACAGTACACAACTCCGACATTTCCACATACACAATTGAGTTCCGACCTAAATAGGCATGCTTGCAACGTATGTACAGGTTATGCGGATGACAGTTGTTAGGAAAGATTTCGTAATTGTAGGTAATTTTCCTTCCATGTGGCAACCCCTAAACTTTTTGCTGTTGTTTTTCACCTTGTTCTTGACTTTGCCAGAGAAGTGCAGACTTCTGCCGCACTCCTCTGGGCTTTCGCTCCTTTCTTACGGGGAAACTGACATGCCCTTAAGACAGTCAGTACCGGGGAACGCTGTTTCCCGTAGTTTCTTTTATCATGTTGCGGCTTTCGTGCAACATGACACAAGAGGGCACTGTAAGCTAAGTTACAGCTCTCTTGGGTCTCTAGCCTTCTACAGGCCCTAGATACTCGTTTAGGATTGTATTTGATCGGTGCAAGTAATTCAGGGACGGGAATGGTGGCAGCGATCGTTGCTTGGTATTTTGAGCTCCTTTTGGCGTTCTAAGCGCGTTTTCTGCACTTAACCCAAAATGGTGGCCTGGCTCCCAAAATGGCCAGACCACGAGGCTCCTTTGTCCTGTCCGCTGACCGTCTTGCTCCCTTCACCTTCCCCAGGTCGAGCCGACCCGGGGCCTTCCTTATTTGGGCATGTACTTTCCCGCGAAACACGGATGCTTTCGCGGGCTTCTACATGTCTTGTGTGTGCCTCCAGGATGTGGGCTGGGATGTCTGGTCCCAATACACATCCTGGGTGCCAGAGAGTCGAGGGTGGTGTGAATGCCTGGGACCACCGTGGTCCGTGATTGGTCCACGTATGGTGTGAGTGTTGATGAGCGGATCTCCCATTGGGTCCCCTCCGTTTTGGCGCGAAGGGAACCGTGGATAAGAGGGGGCTGGAAACACCACTACCATGTCGATCTCCTGAGTTCTCACGAACGAAGGAATACAGGAGCCAAGTATCCTGCAACCAAGAGGCTGGACCGAGGAATCGCTGGTGACCCGCTGAAGGACTCCTCCTCTGCACTGCTGTCGCCTTGTGAAACCCTTTTCACCTTTGATCGAACCAGAAGGCCTGTACTGGTACTTCGACCCTTTGGAATAGCGGGAACAGCTATTCTCGGCATCTTCATCATCTCCTGCCAGTAAGCCTTCGGAAGCGTCTCTGGGCCATCCAGTTGACTGACCAGCTTACAAGGGAGTCTTGCTCTGTAACCGCCGCCAGGTTGTGTAGTATTTCGAGTCCTTATCACTCTCACACGCTTCGTACACTTGGCGTTCCCAGGTCGGAAGTGAGTAGTGTACATTTGGCTCAGATACACACGGCCGCTCCGTTGCCCTGCTGTGGTGACAAAACTGTGCAGGTTTCTTCGATTGGGACGTCTTTTTACTCAACACGACGACGAGGCGTTCCCTGCTCTTCTGAACCTGCAAGCTGCTGAAACTGACGCGGAGAAGCCTGGGTCTGCTTGCATCGGGGACCGGTGAGTAGTTTAGCTAGGATTTGGTCGCCCTCCTGCAGGAGCCCATTGCTTTTCCCCGCTGTGTAAAACAGCACCCTTTTGCCGTACTCGCGCTCTGCTTCTGCCCACTGCGGAGGCTGCGCTTGAGTCGTGGAACTTGTTCTCCTTCATTTGTGCACTGAACTGAACTGCCTGATTTCCTTAGAAGAGACTCCCCTTTTGCCCGTTGGCACCAGCGTGTGCAGGTACTTTTGAGCACAAGGCTCCACTCTTCGCAGGGCTCGGACTTCCATCTAGTTAGGTGCCTCTGAAGGCGAACTGAGTCTAAAGCATTGTATCGCACTGCCTGTTTTCCTTCCCTTGCAGGTGGACTACACATTTCGTGCATATAACGCTTGCGACTGTCGTATTTGTATATATATTGTGTTGATATGGTATGTGTTGGCTTAATATTGTGATATTGTGATTTTCCCGCTACGGTCATTGATTTAAAGGCCTTAAAATAAATGTGTATATATTTTTGATATAACAACTGTTTGGAGTAGTTTGTAAGTGATCTTGCTTTGTGTGCTCATTGCGGGCTTTCAGTCACCCTCACCCCTCTTGAGACCTAGTCTTGACCGCCGCGATCGCTACCTTGATTGGTCTGGCTCGTCCAGAGGTTACCCTGTTCCAAGTAATTAGGTTGGCCTTCTGAACTTCTGCGCCACCAGGACAGAGTTCAGAAATCCGTCTTAACAACAGTAAGCAGTCGTGCGGTTTGTCAATGACAAATCGGACATCCTGCACTCAAAACGGGGAGCGTTCGTATGTATTGCCTATGCACATTTAGCAGCATTAGTCTGTCTAAATTAAATCATAAGGGTTGCACATATTCTCTGATTAAAATATACATACCTGTACTCTATACTCATGCATGTGCGCATGCATGGAGCTGTACGTAGAAATTTGCAGTACTTGCACAGTAGCTTGTGAAGTAGGTGCTTTGCAATGATATGCAACTTCCATTCAGAATCATTGACAGTAATTTTGAAGTGCGCAATGTTGATGACGGAGTTAGAATTAGCGATGTTTAATGTGATTGGTGGATGGTTGTGCAACTGCTTAGTTGTGTCCAATGAGGGACTCGATTTGTTACCGCTGTGGAAAGGGTGGAAGGACTAGGTAAGAGTTACGTGCCGCACGTAGGCAACGCTTGTCCGCAGGTAGGGCGTGTCACATAGGGTTTCTACAGCTAATCCTGCATGGAAAGGGGACTGTAGGCATCAGCCAATCAGATGTTCACATTACTCTTTTGTGTCGAAAGACGGTGCGCACACTGAAGATGGCAGAGGTGGAGAGGGTCAGGGTTTTGGTGCTTGGAGACATTTTTGTGCATGGCTTACAACACTATGCCGAGAGTAGGCATGTGGCACACCATTTCGATGTCAGAGGAGTGGAGGTCCTCTTCAGACATTTGAGCTTGCATGTCTCTTTCTGTCAAGAGATACCCTTGATTGTGACCTGCCTTTTTTCTCTCCAAACAATCCATGCATGCCTGAGTTGCAGCCCTCAGATGAATGTATGGCTCAAGTGGTGTTTGAGTTCTTGTGTAGCTAACATTGTTGGACTAATCAATGCCCACTGCCTCGCGTGAAGGTATCTAAATCTCCCAAAACACCCCAATCTAAATTCCTTCTTGTGTTGTGGGAAAGATTTAGTTTGTCCTCCTTAAACCTGTGCTCTGCTTTATCACATTTTCCCTCTGGAAAGGAGAGGAGGTCTCAGAAGGTCAATAGCCCCATGATCAGTCCCAAATGTTCCCAGATTGTCAGCGCCAATACTGCAATTCTGGTCTAGAATGTTTGGCAAGTGAAGCATAGGCTGAACGAGGATTCTTTCAAGGGGCGATTACTATCCACTATCATTTGGAAGCTGCTTTTAACTGCCATTCCTACATCCCCTAAGTTCACCCAGGTGATATTAATGTGCTAAATCGGAATGTGCCATGCCCATCAGATAATGGAGTGCTGTAATACCAGGTCTGGCCTTCTTGCCTCCCTCCACGAACATAATCATCCCCTTCTGTATGCATCCAATAATTTAGACACTAACAAAGGACAGGCAATGTTTGGAACAAGTACAACAATTTGCACAGAGTACAAAGTTTAAGCACTGCCACTCTTTTGCGCGATGATACCGTCAACCCTCTTCACTTTCTCAGCTCCACTTGGACATCCTCAAACAACGTTCATAATTAGCCTCATAGAGTTGTTTATAGTTGGCTGGAATATTGACCCTGAAGTACAGAGTACAGTTATGTGTCCACTTCAGTTAGGCTGTTTACTGCAGATACTGTTCCTCATCTTTCTTCAGTGACACTTTTAGAATCTACAAATTTGAAAAGTTCACTTTAAACCTTGAAAGTGTAATTGGGATTCCAAGATGGCCACTGCGCTCTAAAGACGTGCTGCATCTCTAAAGAGCTTTTAATGACTGTCCAGGATGCCTGAAAGAAGCAATTTGCCTGCAAGTTGAGTCGGATTGACCTCACGGCAGCTTGAGATCGTCAAGGACCCTCACTGAAGTGGTAGCTGATTCTCAGACTGGGCGGGGCTGCGCCCATCCGCTTTCATAGGAGCAGAGTTTCATTCTCGAGTTGGAGTGCCTCCCAGGCTCCAGGGTGCATTCCTTGCTTACTGTATCAGAGGCAAATTCAGTCAATGCGGGGCCCAAGAGGGCCCTGCAGGATTCCTGGTGATTGTGGGTGTGTTCACATTGGGACCACTGCCAGTGCATTGACTTCGACTTCTACAGCTCCCCACGTGTGACTGGACGCGGCCCGGTCGGAAGGGTAAGCTACGGAAACATCTCTGTGTACCATTGATCTGGTGGGCCTCGGATAGCACCAGGTACGTCTTTTCCCCCTATATGTAATATAATTACAGCGGCTGTGACCCGGATATGCACAACCTCCCACCCCGATCCTTTCTGTATCACAGCTAACCCTAATAAGTGGAACATTTATAGCAGGATCTCTTGAAGGATATACCTTTCAGGATTAGTGGATTCATATCACAAGGAAGGGCCTTGAATGGACAGCATAATATACTACAAGGCAAGCTTGGATCTGTGCAAGTCACCATTAAGCTAATAAGTTTATATACTTGTTGCGGTAGGCTCACCAGGTAGATTTGTCTCCCTGATTTTACACAGCGGGACTTGGCGAACCCCACGCCTGACACAGATCTACACATATGCCAAAGGGGAAAGAGGCATATCCGGGCTGTGCTCACACAGGCCCACCAAACACCAACAGACTCATTGCAAAACTGTTGGGCAAAAGACCCGCAGCTAACCTCAGCTAAAAACAATCTGCTGTTAATCCTCCACTGGACCCAGGCAGTGGGAACCCAAACATGGATGCATCTAAAGAGGGCTTTGCAAAAAGCTTTCAGAACTTTCAAGATAAAATGTCAGCCTCCTTTCAGCTACAATTCTCCTCATTCACATCTGAAATTAGGCAATCATTGTCTGACTTTAGCAAGGAGATTTCATCCCTGGGTGATCGGGTTGACACAAATCCGTGAGCAATTCAGGAACTTACACAGGAATCAAAACAAGCAGATATAGCAAGAGTTGTCATGGATTACACACAACCTTGAAATCCACTATGAATATTTGGAAAATAGATCCATACGTTCCAACGTTCAAATCCAAAACCTTCATGAAACAGTGACAGGCTCAGACTTAAAAGATTCTGTAATGCACATATTTGCAGATCTAATCACGGGGGAAGAAGCCATTGAACTCCCGCTAGGATGGGACCCGAAAAGAATAGAGCCCGGAGCTCGCCTTCGAGATGTGCTGGCTGCTTGTGCACTAGATCCACAGAAAGAACATATCCTCAAAGAAGCAAGGATTGCAACGCCAATAAATTATAATGAGACGGAAATCTAACTTTATGAAGATCTTTAACAAATGACGTTGATACATGCAAGTGCTGGTTAAAACCCTACAGTCACGTGGGATCAAATATAAATGGACGTTTGCATTCGGATTAGCTTTCTCTATAGATGGGGGACAACATAGAATCACAGGCATTGCCCTTCTAATTAAAGAGGATATAGCCCGGGGCCCAACAGCAGGCGCTGATGGTTGCCCCATTCAACAATCTAAACCTTGGGAATGGTCTGCACAGAAAGATGATTGGAAAGCCCTCCTCAGAGGACCAACTGCTAAAGCATCTTCATAGAGACATGGTAAAGGAGAAAAATGAGAAAATAATAGATTGAGAACAGGCGCATCCGACCTTAGCAGTGACGGAGCACAACATCTTGGAATTTATCTGTTCAGGTAACAGTTGGGGGTTTTAGGATACCCCACACTGCACCCTGTGGATGATGATGGCCCACAGTTGAGGTTTATTACCCCAGGATACATTAGGTACTGCGGTTCATGCCAGGGAACTTTTCAGGGGAGGGGACAGAGGGAAACAGGGGGAAGGGGAGGGAATGCAATTGTCGGAGGGAGTGAGGTGTATGGGGTGAAATCGTTGTGCATGCTTAGCTCTAACTTATTTTTGTAGGAACAGGCCTAGAAACCCACCAGCTTTGGGGTAGTCCTGTCTCTGTCCGGCTAATTCAAGTGCATAACGCTTAACATAAGGGGCCTCAACACCCCGGTGAAGTGCAGAAATTGGAGGGCTTCCTCGTGCATTACCAACCGGACTAGGTGGTGCTTCAGGAGACTCATATTCGCTTCACAGATAGGCACAAACTGCATCTGCGACACTACTGTATAGTTTCACAAGCAAATGCTGAGGGGAAGGTAGCAGGAGTTCTCATAGCAATCAGATATGGAGCCCAATGTAAGGTGGTACGTACTAAAGCTCATAAAGAGGGCCGCTATATATTTGTGATCCTAGAGGTCGGTTCATTGATGCTAACTGTGGCATCAATATATGCTCCCAATACAGGCCAAGAGGGTTTCCTGAAATTGACTCTCGCACTTCTAGAATCTTTTAGGGAGGTTGAAATAATCCTTTTATGAGATTTTAACATGGCATTGTACCCGATTCGTGATCGAAGTATAGTCACACACTATTCCCAACCTCCCCCCTCTACTAGTTTAAAGCAAGCATTCGAACAGCTGTCATTAATAGATATTTGGCCGACTCTTAGGTCAGATAAAGGATACACACTTTACTCACATGTGCATCGCTCCTTCTCGCATATAGATTATGCCTGGGCCTCAATTCCACTATTAGGCAATATTACCCAAATAATGTGTCACACAATGACGTTATCAGACCATGCACCATTCTTGATAGAGTGGAATATACCATGGCGGAACAAAGATTGTGGGTGTGGAGATTTCCATCGGAGCTCGTAGGGACCCAGGTAGTGAGAGATAAAGTTGGAGAGCAGATACAGGAGTTTTATTTTTTACTTTACCCAGTCGGGAGACCACTGTAAACGTGATTTGGGATGCTTTTAAGGCAGAATTGCGGGGCATCTTGATAGCTGAAAATGCTACCAGATTAAAACAAAAGCTAGCCCTTGAAATAGAACTAGAGGAAGACTTAAGACGTGCAATGGAAAAAAAGGGTACTCACACAGGGCCGCCTACACAAAAAGCTCTCGGAACAGCGGCATGTAGACTAAATTTATTCCAAACAAAAAGAGCAGAAAAATCTCTACTGTGCCTCAAACAAAAATACTACGTAAAAGCTAATCAGACTGTCTGTTAGCCAGACAACTCGGGCAGAAGGCTGCATCCCGCACTATACAAAAGATTTGGCTCCCCTCAGGGTAAATGACTACTGAAACTTCCCTCATTATTTCACAATTCCATACATTCTATTCAAAATGGCTCAGAAGGCGTACTTGGAGGCAGTCACCCTTCCCCAACTGGTGCAAGCTGATAGGGCTCACTTGGAACTGGATGTCACTCAGGATGAAATTATAAGGATCATACGTAATCTTCCACTGAACAAATCTCCAGGCCCTGAGGGATATCCAGCTCTATTATATAAAATGTACCAGAATATTTTAGCTCCCAGATTAACGCAACTATACCATTATACATGTCTCTTCCACTATTGAGGAAGTAAAAACTTTATTATTCCCAAAACCTGGGAAGGATCCGTGTAGCTGTGGGTCATACCGTCCAATAGCTTTAATATATTTGGATGCAAATATGTATACTAAAGTTTTAGCTAATAGGTTAGAGGATTTATTACCTTCTTTAATTCCCCCGGACCAATCTGGCTTCATAAAACAACATCAGATACACGACAATATAAGAAGATCGTGCCACATTCTAGAGAAAGTTGAAAAGAAAAACATTCTAGCTGTCATTATATCTTTAGATGCTGAGAAAGCTTTCGACTGGGTTGAATGGTCGTTCCTCTTTCTGACCTTGGCAACAATGGGGTTTGGTCCAAAATTCATAGACAAAATAAAGGCAAATTACGTACAACCTAGCGCTAGACTATTAATTAATGACCACTTATCTCATCCCATTTCCCTCCAATATGGATCTAAACAAGGGTGCCCTTTGTCGCCACTTGTATATGCACTGCATTTGGAGCCCTTTCCTGCCAAGATCAGACAGACAGACGATATTTGTGGGATAAACTTTGATGGTACCCCTCATAAAATCATGGCATACGCAGATGATATGCTGCTTCTAGCCTCCGACCCTTTGATAACACTACAAGCAGCTGTATATGAACTAGAAAGGTTCGGTACTGTCGCTGGTCTAAAAATAAATACAACCAAATCAGAAATCTTAACCTTATCCCTCCCGCCTAATGACACGCATCTTATACAATCACAAACGCAATTCGGCTCATAAAGGGATTAAACTGCTTGGCGTGACCATAACACTTACTTTGGAAGGGCTGTATGAGGCCAATTATCCCCCCTATTACAACAAATTAAAGGTCAATTGTTAAACTGGGGACCGCTCGTTGGTTTCATGGCTAGGTAGAATTAATTTGGTAAAGATGGTCACCCTTCCCAAAGCTCTTTACATGTTTCAAGCGCTACCAATCTGGGTCCCTGCTTCCTTTTTTCAGAAGCTACATAGGGCGATTTCTAAATTCATATGAAATAATAGGTTCCCACAAGTAGCTTTTGGATATATTAATGAGCACTACGACTAAGGGTGGCCTAGGTCTCCAGAACCTTTTAAAATTTTACCAAGCTGCCCATATCCAGGTCATAAAAGATTGGTGTGAGGAAGATACTGAGAAAAGATGGGTCCAGATGCAGAGGGCACTGAGAGGGTCACAGCCTGGAGATAAACTGTGGTTACCTGAACCGGATCAGCCCCTGAACATGCATAGTAGTTGGATCATGAGCTTGGTTGAAGATGTCTGTGACACAGCAGCTAAAAATGAGTATTTAACAACTTTTCCCTCACACCTCAAACCTCTATTCTTTAACCCCCAATATACTCCAGGCATGCAACTGTGTGTATTTGTTAAATGGAAACAGGCAGGCTGTGTTAAATTACAGTACATGTTTCAGGGTAAAGACCCCAAACCATTTACACAACGTAAAGTTGAACTGGGACTTGCAGAGGCCAGTCGGCTCCAATATTTCCAGGTTCGGCACTGGATTTTGGCTCCCGCAAACAAGAAAGCGACAACTAGAGACTTAACGTCATTCGAAAGGTTTGTGACATCCAACTCAGGCAATAAAGCTCTTTTCAAATATACACAAAATCATAGCCGACAAAATCTCTAAAATACCTCCAAAATATAAGCAGCGTTGGCACCTAACTCTGGGGGAGTCGCTAGCAGAGGAGGAGTGGGGAAAGACATAGCTAAACATACCAGGTCGATTCAGGTTAGAGAATGTTGATAAAAGCTTCTCATGCAATGGCATTATACATCAACCCGCCTACATAAAATGAAGTCATCTATCTCTGACAAGTGTAGGAGAGCATTTGGAGCGAAAAGGGATTGGGGGTATATTTAGTGGCATTGCCCAGGGCTTACAAATTACTGGGAAGAAGTTAACACACACATTATGCAAATATATGGATTACAAAAACCCATGATCCTGGGCCTCATTACGACACTGGCAGTAGCCATGCCGGTAAAAACGGCACAGCTCCCGCCCGGGTCGTTTTATTTCCAGCACCTGGCAATTGGGAATTACCGGGGCATTACATAGTCCCGGTAATTCCCAATAGCAAGGCGCCGGGAAAAATGACTCCCCATTCCCATTGAGTCTCATAGCATGGGGAGGACCTGGCAGGCGGGAGGGCACCCGCCCTCAGTACTCGGAGTGTGCCGGTCCGGTAACAACAGTGCTGGTAGCTTACCGGCACCGTTGTTACCGGACCGGCATACTCATAATGAGGCCCCCTGTCTTCTGGTGGTTATAGAAGAGACCTGTGAGAATGCTCCAAGCAAACTTGTAAAGCCTTTGCGATATTACATCTTGCCGCTTTACTGGTGTTTGCTCAAAATTGGAAATTGAAAGATCCGCCACATATCAGCGAATCGTTTTCTAAGGTGTAGAACTTTTTGTCACTCTAATGGATTACTTACTCGATATAAGGTGAACAATCTAAATTCACCAGAGACTGGGACATGGTCTTAACTTTTCTTCACAGTGACTATAATTTCCCTTATTGTCCTCAGAAACTCTGCATTTTGGGTATTGCGTGATCCTACAGACATTGCTGCCCAATTCATGTTCTACGAGATGGGTGGGATAGGAGGTGGGGAGAGGGGTGTGAAGGGAGGGGTGGGTCATGGGATTTAGTTTGTTATTAAGCAAAAGGCCATTAAAAATAATTTTAAAAACTAAGAAATTGTAATCAGTAATTATTTTAGTGTAAAGGCAAGAAGACATTTCTTTTATTGGTTCTCAAGTAACAGTTTTAAAATACAGTTTTTCATTTTGGTTGCTATGAGATAGAATGAAAACAGGGCAATTTAAAGTCAAACGAGAGGAGAGCACAGGGATCCCCCGCACCCTTACAGCAAAAATGTACGTAAAAACAGTTAATTTTGTTATGGTTAAAAAACTGCCGGCAGATGTACAGTAGGAATAAAATAATGACATTGGTACCCTGAAACATGTTCATAATACATGCAATTACTATCAATGCATGCGCTGGCACAGAGAGCTTGTACATGAAGCTTGCAAGTTTAATCCTGTGTATCTCTTTATTACCTCTAACCTTCTGAGCGAATGGTTCTTTTACTTGGGCAAATAGCAAAGCATTCCGCCCTAACTCTCCAATATCAGTCATGTACCCATTCATTCTGATTCTGGCTTTTGCGTGTGCGTAATTTGGAGAAAAAAAAACATCTTTACCAATTTTGGACAACATGTGAATTTATTGAGATTTTCTTCGTAGTTCAACCCTACTAATCAACTTGATCAATCCTATCAAAATCTTCTGTGCACCAACTGATGCCAAGAGCATGCACATTTCTGTCTTATTTGAAAGATCTTTAAAACATATAATCTGTCACATGTCAGCTATAAGGCGCCCTACACATACACCCTAGGTGAAACACTTGATGTTTTGAGTGGTACAACCTTGTAGGAAACCTATTCCCAACATAGGAAGCTCCTGAACTGAATATTTTTCAATCTCACTGCAACGAAGAGAAATTATGACTCGACAAATAGCAGGTGATATAATCATTGTTGCTCACCTCCTACTGCTGCTTGCCTGTTCTTTCTTCACCTTGGTCGGTCTCTCCTATTGAACGGCTTCTGCTGTCATCTGCTACTTACAAGGCCAATGGGCTTTTCCACAAATTGACCCTTCGATCCATACTGGCATCCTCTTGCAGGGAGGTCCCCAATATCTTTGCTACCTCTGCAGGGAGGTTGAGGGCATTTATGGTGTGAGGCACCTTTCTTATTGACAATGATTGGACAATGCTAATTCACAATGAAAATTATTGGACGATTCTAATTCCGTTCACTCCTAGGATATCAGATCCTTGCTGTAGCTATGTTGTGTACTATGTTGTCTGTTCTTGTGAGCACTGTGAGACCTGCGGACGATTTAGAGCTATGTAAAAATAAATATAGATAGATAGCTAGATGATGCATTAAGTGTATGTTTACCTATATCTTATGCCATCAGATATAAGCTGAGAAATGATCGGACGCATCTATAATCTCTTCTGTATGGCCATCTGGGAATAATTCTGGAACGCTTTACATGTTTGTCTCTTATAGAAGTAATTTCGAAGTTTTTTCATTTTGATAAAGATCACCCTTCTCTGTACAAAGGAATGAAGCTTCACTATGACGTCCTTGGGTCCACACTCAATTTGATATTGGTTAGTTGGCACTTGGTGAACTGCAGTGGAACATAACCTAGCAATATGCCTACAGGTGATAGACCTTTACACTCCTTCACAAAAGCCTTTAAAGTGGCAATCATTTCTTTTCACTCTGTTTTCGATTCAGACTTTTTGCTCTATTGCCCAGTCTCAGAGTTATAGCATCTAGCATGCCTTTTGCATTATTCTTCAGTCTAACGGTTATAGCACCCAGCGTGCTTCTTACTCTGCATTCTCAGGTATAGCACACTGCTCATTAGGTATTCAAACTTTCTGTGCCCAGGGATATAGCACCCGGCTTGCCCTGCATCTTGTCCTGTCTCTTTGGCTATATAATACCCAGCTTGCTCTGCAGCTTGCGCTCTTCCTTCCAGAGATATAGCTTGCTATGCAACTATCAGTCATGCTCTGTATCTTTCACTGTATACCCAGTGATCCAAATGTAACTATTACTGTTCTGTCCAGGGATATATCACTCCACTCCCTCTGCAGCTCTCACAGTGCATTCCAGAGATATAATGCCCAGCTCGCTATGCAGTTTACATTGTGACTTCCAAGGATATAGTGCTGGATATAGTGCTTTCTACCATCTACAACGCTCTTCCTAAATACTCTTCTTCCAGAGGCCTCTGCTCGGCCTCCTCCAACTCTCTGCTGGTGTGCCATTTTTACAAACAGAGATTTGGGGGTAGATTCTTATCCTCTGCAGGTGCCTCCCTCTGGAACAGCCTACGTGCCTCTCTCCGTCTTGATCCAGACCTCCTTACGTTCTGCAAATTCCTCAAGAGTGTTCTCTTCTCTTCCTCTTTCTCTCTCTTTCTCCTTTGCTAACCCCCTTTCTCTCCTCTCCTGCTTCCCTCCTTCATTCTGGTCCCCAACCTTCTCAGTTCGCTGACTGCTCGCCTGGTGCACCTCCAGAGCCTCACAGGTCCCAAGCTCTCCCGCTAGTCCTGCACTTGCTTTTGGGCCTCCACACTCTGCCTTGCACTACTGCACTCGGAATACGTTCCAGGAGAGTGGCAACCGCTCTGCACTTTAACCCTGGCCCCTTCTGGACTGGACGCACTTGTCCTCTACCCCCTCCCTCACACTTCCTGTCTGACCTTGAATGTACTAGGTTTGGCAGGTTTGTCTGTCCTGTCCTCTATCTCCCGTCCCTAGCTTGGTTGTGCCTGTAATTCTCATGCATAGGCGCATTGATGCCTAACCTTTTTTGTCATTGTATGTTCCTTCTCCCTCTCCCTCTCCCTCTCCCCCACCTTCTTACTTTACTCTTTGTCACGCACTTATACCAGCAGAAATGCCACTGGCCTAGTATGCTAGTTAATGCTGTTAGATCATTCGGAATCTTCAAGGCCTAATAAAGATAACAATGTCCTCTTGTTCCCTTCCCGCCTTGAAGCACTTTGAAGCACTTCACTTGTGTATTAGCGCTTTTCAAATAAACAATTACAATTTCAGTGTGCTATGCATCGCTCAGTGTTTCCCAGGGATATAGCACCCAGTTTGCTCTGTACTCTACTTTGTGCCTTCAAGATATTTAGTGCTCAGCTCGCTTTGGAGCCCTTACAGTGCCTCTCAGGACTATGGCTCCCAGCTTGCGCTGTAGTCTGCACTATGCCTTCTAGGCATATAGCATGAAGCTAGCTATGCAGCTCTCCCAATGTCATCTAGGATTACAGCCCCCAGCTTGTTATGCAGCCATCAGAGTGCCTTTGAGGGATATCATGATCTGCTCACTCTGAAGCCTGCATTGTGCCTTCCAGGACTATATCGCCCAGCTCACTCTTTTTGCTCCTTGAACCTTTCGCCCATCTCATCCAGCTTCTCAATCCTAGTCTGCTCTTTGCCCCACTAATGTACAGGTTTTTGTATAGCTCTGCTGATAAAGATGCCCTGCGGCGGTTGGCTCCATATTGCTCGAGAGGCTTCAAAAGAGCTGCTGGATCTTTGGAAGCCAGTCACTGCTGAGGGGTCACTGCTATAGACAAGTAATATACAGTGTCTGAGATGACATAGCCGAAAAAGACACAATCGTGTGGCGATTTCTTCAAAATTATTACTTTAGAAGTAAGGTACGAGTTTAGTAATTTATTAGAAGTGTTGTCAGGTGGGCTTGTACTGTGATTTTCTGTTCGGTTTTATCACAGTTCTTGCTAATTCCTTTTTCTTTTTGTCCCTGGTCTTGGGCGTTGTACTTCAGCTCCCAGCATGCACAAATTCTCCTTTCAGTCTCTTTCTCAAATATATCTGGCAATTTTGGTTTAATTGCTAGTGGACAATGATTCTATTTTTAGCCTTCTTGTCAAGTCTGTCTATGAATTTGGACTTCTGGCCACAGCATGAAAATGTCCTCCTATTCATTTCTTTTTCAGCTGTTTCGGGGAGCTTGAACTTCAATTCCCAACACGTATGTATTCTTCGTTTCAGTCTCTATATCAACTGTCTGCAAACCTGGACTTAATTTCCGAGCATGCAATGCTTCAGGATTCTGTCTCGTCTTCAACTATGTATGGGAACTGTTCATTTCCCAGCAAGCAATAGTTCTCATTTTATTCTCTTTTTCAGTTGTGTCTTGCAACGTGCACTGCCAACCCAACATGCAACAGTTCATGTTTCAATCTCTTTATCAACTGTGTCTAGGAATATGGACTTTAATTCCCAGTGCAGTATTCTCCCTTACAGTTTCATTATTTTTATCCTCTCACTCCTTTTCTAACCTTTCTTTTTTTAATTCAACATTTTATTGAGAATACAAGAATGAATCATACTTGCCAATCATTATGTGTGATAAACAATGTCTAAGCAGCACAGGATAGGAATAAAAGGCATGTCATCAGACGATTATATAGGTATCCCAACAAACATATATAACATTTGAGATGAAATATACAATGAAAGGCAATTAATCGATAGGTGGTCCACTGAGGCAATCACTTGTCTTAACACATCAAGCTTAAGTTACATATTTGGTACAAGTAGAAATGGCTTAAATGTGCAATGGGGACTAGATTTCTAAATGTATGTGCATCTTATTTGAAATAATAGTTATGATCTTATCCATCATCAGTGAATTCCAAAGTCCACCCAACCATTCAGATATGGGGATGACGGTGAGGTGACTGCCAGGTTCTTTGCAGTAGTCAGTCTACCTGCAACCAAACAATGTGTTGTAAAGCACAAGGTATACCCATTTAGTCTGTACATTTCATTAGGATCAACATCCTCTAACAACAAAACTAGTGGATCAAGTTGAAGCTCTACTATTGACATTGCGTAAATGTGTAAAAGTACTTATTTCCAACATGGCTCTATCACAGTGCATTTCCATCAGATGTGATTTAGCATATCTTTTGCCTGAAGGCAACGCCAGCAAAATGTAAGTTGCTTCGGATATATTTTGTTATGGAGTACAGAAATGAAGTACAATTGCAAACATCATTTATATGACTTTTCTTTAAATTGGGCACAGCAGTGGCCTATATGTTGTCCCTAGATATTTCGGCAATTGACACCTGTAGTTCTGTCTCCCATTGCATACTATATGAGTGGGCATAAGCATTAGCTTCCAAACTTTTTTGAAGATCGCATTCTTTCCGAAGCGGGTAGTAAGAGAACACAGATCATCAAACTTAGTTGTTTCTCTACCACCATCCAGGTGGACTATGGGGTGACATGCCCAGTATCCTAATCAATAGTATCTAAATTGTTCCTTTTCTGGGACAGAGAAGGTCTGCGTGCAACCTTCAAAATCTAATGGGGTCCGGTGACGGAAAAACTATCAGTACCTCTCCAGTCTTGCATTACACCAGTACACAAATTGAATAGTCCTGCAACATGGGGAAACATCTGGATTGTAAAACACTGGGCCTCATTATGACCCAGGCGGAAAACCATGGTGCTAATAGCACCATGGTCCATGCCGGTAACTTACCGACTCCGCCATGGAGAAAGGGGGAATTACCACCCTATTACAAGGTTGGCGGGGCGGTAATTCCCCCTTCCTCCATGGCCCTTCCCCATTCCCATTTTTGCCCCATAGGGCTCAATGGGAATGGGGAAGGCACTAATTACCGTACCGCAAATTGCAGTACCGTACTTAGCACCAAGGTCCCTTTGCGGGTCCCTACTTTAACGGCTGGTGTAGACCAGCCGTTAAGGTCGGGTCCCGCAAAGGGATCTCGTAATCAGGCACTAATGGGTTAACGGCGCCGCAGCCTTTTACGGCACCGTTAACCCATTAGCGCCAGGGTCGTAATGAGGCCCACTGTGTTTATAGAAAATGAAAACATTGAGAGACCATATTAGCTCTGCCACAGCACCAACATGTGATGCCTGGACCAGGAGAAATCCAAAGCATCTTACTTAGTGGTCAGTGAAGGACTGATTTCTCAGGTTTGGCCTATCTCTGCTCAAGATGAACTGAAAAGGAGATGCTTTGAGATGCCAGCCAATGCCAACCCACAGTAGTCTAGGCCACTATGAAGGTTAAGATGGCCACTCCTGGGATCCCTTGTGTTCATATCAATTTGGAACTCTTTGACCGAGTATTTTTGATTTCCTCCAAGATTATTTTAATTGGAACTGCCTGAAAAAGATGCAAGAGATATTTTTATATTATTGTACAATCCAACAAATGTAATTCTTTTTCCATCTTTCTATATTTCGAGGCAGAGGCTTCATAGATTCAGGAATTTTGTGGTGACGGGGTGTGTTATGTCAGGTGGTAATATTCACACTTTTTGCTCTATTGGATTTCAGGGGTGTGCAATGTGTTGCAATTAGATGGATAGTCTGTCTATTACACTAGAAGCTTTATAGGGATAGCCTGTATTTTTTTTACGCTTAGAAGATATTTATTTATTTAAATTTATATAGCGCGCAAGCAGCCCAGGGGCATTGAGGCGCTGTTACTTGCAATAACTTAGTTACATGGTACATATGATAGCGATTGTTGACACATTATGAGTAGTACAGGAAATCATACTGTTGTTACAAATATTGCATTTGGGCGTAAATTACAAACCTAAATGATAAGTATTTGTGCTGATGTGTCGGTCCTTATATATCATGGTAGCCTGTCTATTGCACTTAGAAGACGTATTACGATACCTTGTCGTGTATGCTTAATAGATGTATTAGGATAGCCTGTCTATAGCACTTAGTCTTGGTATCACACCTAGGAGATTCATGATGTTAGTCTGTCTATTGCGCTCAGAAGATTTCTTTGGATAGCCTCTCTATTGAGCTTAGTAGATGTATTAGGATTGCCTGTCTATAGCTTCTAGAAGATTTGAGGGTAGCCTGTCTATGGCACTTAGAAGATTTATGAGATTGGCCTGTATATTGCACTTAGAGAATGTATTAGGCTAGCTTGTCTATGGCGCTTGAAGATGAACTAGGATAGCCCGTCGTTTGCCCTTAGTAGATGTATTAGAATAGTCTGTCTATTGCACTTAGCCTTGGTATTGCACCTAGAAGATTCACAATGTTAGCCTGTCTATTGCTTTTGGAAGATTTGTGACGATAGCCAATGAATTTCCCATAGAGGATATATGCGGTAGCGTTGAATTTGCACTTGGAAGATTTCTGAGGGTATCCCGTCTATTGTGCTTAGAAGACTTAATGAGGGTAGCCTGTCTATTATACAGACAATTTGATCACACAGCTAGATCAAAGAAAAAGCTCAATCTGAGCCTCAAGGTATCTATTCACACACCATTTTGGTGGAAATCTGCCACAGGCAGAGCTACCCACCAGCATGTATTAGAATGCAGTGACAACCTACGACAAAATAATTTGTTCTAGCTGAACATGTAATGACTCGTCTCCATACACTAGACTAAAACACAAAGCACAGCACCTCCTCCATCAAAATACAGCAATCACGTACGACAAAAAAATGATCTAGCTGGACACGTAATGAGTCTCTTTCGCCTGACCACCTCAGTACCTATCCACATGCCTCAACTTCATGAGTAGCTTACTAGAGCTCGGCCAGCCCACCTATTCGATCCCCGAAGGGTGTTCCTACAACAAGCGCTTTGAGGCCATACTAATGGGATAAAGGCACTATATAAATGACAAACTACCACTACTACTATTAGTAGTGCTCAGTCTCAGAGTTATAGCACCTAGCATGCTTTTTTCCGATACCCATTGAAATGGGAATCTGGCTCAGCGATCCCTGAATATCTCCATTTTCTCTGAAATATTTAGGGCCTTGGATTTCACAAGATTCATTTTGTAGCCTTAGATCAAGTAAGGTTTATAAAGAGCTCTTACACATTTTGTAAGTTCAGTGGCTTGGTTTTTCATGAGCATATCATTGTTTGCGGGGGCGTGGCTTGGAAGCCATGTGAGAGGACGCGCTCTTGGGAGAGCTCCCGGAGATCCTACATTTATCCTGTGCAATAGTGCATTGGCACTAACTCCCGCGGGCCAGAAACGAGAGTACCTGTCCATGAATATGAGCTGCACAACTATGGAAGAGCTGAAACCTCCACAAGCCCGGCAACGGTAGATAAATGCCATCGAAGTTCCCGGAGTCGCGGACCGGACGGAGTGAAAATGGCGGCCACACCGGACAATGGAGGAGACACAAACGCGTTGAAAGGAACACCCTTGCGGTGATCGGCGGCGACGTGGGCGGTGCAGGCCGTGGAGATACAGATAAGCCTTTGGGAGAGCGTCAGCGCGTCTCTGTGGGCACCGATGACCTAACGCGGGCCTGGGAAACGGTCGGCGACGGTCGGCGGTCGGCACTAGGACCCGCCTGAGCTGACTGGTGCAACGGACTACGTGCTTTGGCCCTGACCTTTGAGGGACACTCGGATAGTGGCTGATCCTACGACGGGGTCGCGTGTACGGGCCCACGGCTTACAGCGGCTGTGGAATGGCGAACAAGGCCGTCAGACAGAGAGCAAAACAGCCCACATTGGACGAGTTTACCAAGACACCGACGGGCCCAGAGAGTGCTCGGACCAAGGAGAAGCCACCCATGGCCGCGGCTAGCCCAAATCAGGACGTGCTGGCTGCTCTCGCTGAACTGAAAGCGGACTTGAAAAGCGCTTGGGAGGCCAAGCTTGAAATGGTGGTGGCGGACCTGAAAACTGCGCTCGACCTCAAAGTCGGAGAAGTTCGGGAGGAGGTGAACCTACTTCGACAGGATGTGAAGGCCCTATCGGAGCGCACAGAGAGTCTGGAAAAGGAGGGCAGCGCCAATACGGCAGATTGCGCCTCACACAAGGCCGATCTGCATATTTTGGAACAGAAAGTACGCAACTTGGAGAACAGGGCCGAAGAAGCAGAGGGGCGCGCCCGAAGGAACAATATCCGTGTTGTGGGCATCCCGGAAGGATTGGAGGGTCATAACCCCACGGACTTCATCGAAAATATGTTGCTCCAAGAGATCACCGGGGGTGCGCTGTCGCAGGGTTTTGCGGTGGAGCGAGCACATAGAGCATTGGCTAGGAGGCCTCCACCGGGCGGTCCGCCCAGGCCAATCATAGCCAAAATCCTTAACTACCGTGACCGGGAAAGGATTTTAGAGCATTTTCGTAAAGGAGGAACCATCAAAAGGGGGGAGGCCACTATAACGGCCTACCCAGACTACACCATGATGGTGCAGAGGAGTCGGATGAACTTCGGGGCGGTCAAGAGAAGATTGAGAGAGGCAGGGAAGAAATATATGCTCCTCTACCCGGCCAAATTAAAGGTGATCCACAATAATAGATCCCTGTTTTTTGAGTCACCGGAGGAAGCCATGGGTTGGCTGGACATGCAGGGCAGCCCCCAGGAGTCGGAGGTCCGGGCGGATGAAGGTGGCAATGAGAGATAAGTGCTCTACGACGAGAGAGGGTGTTGCCGGAGACTATGGGACTTGATTATAGTTATTGCTATGGCCTGGGGAGGTCGGGCCTGGAACTGGATGTTAAATGCACTGTTTGCACTGTAATTGTTGTCGAACATGGGAGCCTTTCGGGGCTGGTCCATTCACCCCCGTTTAGTATTTCTTAGTTAAGTGGCCGCTAGGGCGACTTTACCCTACTGGGCTCTGTGTGTAACAGCCGGAACTAGATGTGGGGGGGCCTGAGTTCCCGGGATGGAGCTGGGCAACAGTTGGGGAGGGAGTTGGGGGGGAGGGGATGGGCAGGGGGAATGGGGGGTGTGGGGGCAGTTGGGGTGTACATAGTGTTGGGAGGTTTGAATGGGATCGCGAGCCCTGAGGGAAGATTTTGGATGAGACTTCTGGATAGCATGAACGAACAGGGATGGTCGGGGGGGAGAGTGCAAGATATCAGTACATCATGGGGGAGCTAAAATTGTTAACATGGAACGTCAGGGGCCTCAATAGCTATCTTAAACGGAACAAAGTTATGTTGTACTTGAGGCGACAAAAGATAGACGTCGCATTACTGCAAGAGACGCATTTGACCCGAGACAAATTAGAGCTGGTGAAGAAAAAGTGGGGTGGAACGGTGGTAGGATCCGCGTACTCAGCTTATGCTAGAGGCGTGCTGATCTGGGTGGCGCCGCATGTCCCGTTTCAAATGCAGCAGGAACGTGTGGATACTGAGGGTCGTCTGGCTATGGTGAGAGGGGTAGTCGAGAACAGAGAGATGTGTGTAGTGAACACGTATGCCCCGAACCAGGGCACGGCAGAGTACTTCCGGACCATGAGTGCCAACTTGAGTTGGTGTGTGGGGAGTGCGGGGTTCTGGGGAGGGGATTTTAACTGTGTGTTGGACCCGGGGATGGATAGATCCGACGATAAGGTGATTAGGTCCGCCCCGGCAGCCCGGGTGCTGCGGACACTGCTGCGGGACTTTGAGCTCGATGACGTGTGGAGGACTAAGCACCCCAATGAGAGACAGTACTCGCATTACTCGGCCCCGCAGCGGTTGCACACTAGGCTAGACTATATTTTTGCCACGTCGGACGTCTTGGGGGATGTGTCTAGTGCGGAATATAGAGCGAGGGTCCTCTCGGACCACTCGCCTATGGTGGTGGGATGGCAATATGGCCGCCCCAGAGCGCGGATCCCGACGTGGCGCCTGCGCGCAGAGGCGCTTAAAGACCAGGCCTTTAGGGAAGACATGCGGGAGGAAATAGTTAGCTATTTCGATACCAACACTGGCAGCGTTGACTCGGCTGGAACTCTGTGGGAGGCCTTTAAGGTTGTGGTACGAGGGGTGGCGATTGCTAAATCGAAAGGTTTGCAGAATGGGGCCCTGGTCGATTTACAGAAGGCGGAGAGAGAGCTGGAAAAGGTGCTGAAGAGCGAGCATATAGATAACGAACTGGTGCTTAAACTGCAGCAGCAGTGTACAGAACATTGGGGGAGGCTCTGTAATCTAAATTACAAAAAGTATATTGAAAGGCAACATGCGGGAGGAGATAAAACGGGTCATCTTTTGGCATGGTTATATAAAAGAGAAACCCCGAGGCCCCCGATTAGGACAATAATAAGAGAGGATGGGGAGCAGATAGATACCCAGGAGGGTGTCAATGAGGAATTCGTAAATTACTACAAAGCATTGTATGGGGATCCGGGTGGCGGCGACCGGGAGGAAATGTTGGAGACCCTGCAAGATATCGGGCTGCCCAGGATGAGCACGGAGGAGAGAGAGGAACTAGATGCCCCAATAACACTAGGGGAGTTGGAGGCGGTCGTCCGGCAGCTACCCACTAGCAAGACCCCAGGAACGGACGGCCTGCCCAGTGAATTTTATAAAACTTTTGGAGCGGAAGTACTCCCCCCGATGCTTGATATGCTTAATGAGGCGTTCGAGAAGGGGAGGTTGCCGGAATCGCTCAGGGAAGCGATTATTATACCGCTCCCTAAGCCTAATAAACCCGGGCATAGTTGTGGGTCGTACAGACCAATATCTATGCTGAATCAGGACAGCAAAATACTAACGGCTGTCCTGGCCAATAGACTGCGGAGGGTGATAGGCAAACTGGTACACCCGGACCAAACGGGATATGTCCCGGGGAGAAACATTGCCCAAAACCATAGACGACTCCACCGGGTGATTGAAATGGGATCTAACAGTGATGGGGAAATGGCGATAGTGTCGTTGGACGCTGTTAAAGCCTTCGACTCGGTTAATTGGAAGTGGCTGCTGGCGGCCTTGAGAGAATACGGACTGGGACCAGGATATATTAGATGGGCGGAGCTGCTGTACAGCGCTCCGCTGGCTAGAGTTCGGACGGGCATGATTATATCCGAGAGATGGCAGCTTAGTAGAGGCACTAGACAGGGGTGTCCTTGGTCCCCGATGTTGTATATCTTGGCCCTGGAGCCTCTGGCACTGTACTTGCGGCAGCAGTATGATATCGTGGGCATTGAGGTGGGGGGAGAAAACCATCTGATATCCCTGTATGCGGATGACTTGTTATTGTACTTGAGTCATCCGGAGGAGAATTTACAATATATCCTGGACGTGATGGGAAGATATGCGAGGTTGTCGGGCATAGCGGTTAACCCCCAGAAATCGTACATTTTCCCGTTGGGCTGCTATAGGGGTGTTCCCACGGAGCGGCTGCCGGTGCTCCAGGTGCCCTGGTCAGTCAATACATTCCGTTACCTGGGAATAGATATCTACCACACGGTGGAGGAAGAATACAAGCGCAATACAGAGATGGCTGTTGAGAAGATACGCGCATGTATGAGCTTTTGGCAGAAGTTGCCCCTAGCGATGATGGGGCGTGGGGCGATGATCAAGATGGTAGTTCTGCCTAGGCTGCTACATTACTTTAGCAACATCCCATACATGATCCCTAAGGGTTTTTTCGCTAAAATAAATGGGGTTTGCAGAGAGTTTCTGTGGCATGGTACTCGTAATAGAGTAGCGCTCTGGAAGTTACAGAACTTTCATGAAAAGGGGGGAGTCAAACTCCCAAACTTTGAGGCGTATTACATAGCGAGCCAACTACAGTTTGTGTCTAAATGGCTGTCCGACGAAGAGACCCCAGAACTCAGACTATTCGGGCAAGATTGTGCCCCATTTTTCTTGAAGGAGGTCATTTGGTTGCCCGAGGCTGTCACGAGAAGGTACCCGGCGATGGTGAAGCTGGGGTGGAAGGTGTGGAGACGGGCATGTACAATGATGGGTGACCCACTTCCGTGTTCTCCGCAAATTCCACTGGTTGCCCTGGCGGGGGTGGATGGACAGCTGAGGGAGATTATTAGGACTTACTGGGAATCGGTGGGGTTGGTGACATTGGGCGATGTGTGGCAGGAGGGTGCTATTAAGGGGTTTGTGGAACTTAGCGAGGAGATTGGATTGCACGAAGGCCAATATGTTACATAACACAGATTGGGGAAGAAAATTCGGGAACTGTGGCCTGAGAATATCATGGCAGATGAATCGGAGGTTACGATGGCGGGGATATATGATACAACGGAAGGGGGACATGAAATTTCTAGGCTGTATGAGATGGTGATGTTGAAAGTTGGGAAGGAACTGACATGCCTACGATTGGAATGGGAGAGTGAGGTGGGGATCGAAATGGGAGATGGGATGTGGGAACGGGCTTTGGGGTACCACAGGAAAGTGTCTCGAAATGCCAGACTGCAGCAAATACAACTGTACGTCACGCATAGAGCGTACATGACCCCGCTGAGGATATCCAAATTTCGGAATGCAGGCAGACAGGCGTGCCCCAAATGCGACGAGGAAAATGCGGACATGACGCATATGTTTTGGGCGTGCCCAGTGATTGAGGGGTTCTGGAGGGAGGCGGCGCGCAAGCTGAGAGAGAGAGGGGTCACGTTTGCCATAGACACCGCCTGGGCATGCCTTCTGGGTGGGTTTCCCAGACCTCGGCAGCAGAAACATGTAAGCAAACTGAAAGACTTAGCGTATGTGCTGGCCAAACGACGAATAGCCATGGGCTGGAAAAAATGTAGCAAGCCACGGGTTGAGGTGTGGTGGAATGACCTACAGAAATGGGCGGAGGCTGAGACAGCGGTGTGGCAAGAGGCGAGTTGTATGTCTTGGGAGGAGGAACTGGGCTCTTTGATGGCATGGAAGACATTGATATCCTGCATATTCGGGACAGGGGTTTTGGGAGATCCAGATGATGACGATGCTCGCTCATGTGCAACAGAAGCGGAACAAGACATGGAAAATGGCTCGCGAGGGGGGAGGGATCAGGGGAGTAGTGCGCACTAATGGTTAAATGTTTATTGGAATATTGTTTATTGCACTGCTGTTTGGTTTGTATCGTTGTTTGTGTTGAAAAATCAATAAAAATCTATTTAAAAAAAAAAAAAAATCATTGTTTGCAAAAAACACCAGTTAATACCCTACTACTGTGACACGTTTAATATCGATATTACTTCTAATTCGCTAGGCATGTGGTTGCAAATAGAGCTACAGATTTTTGGGGAGCAAGGCCACCCATCCCTGGTGCCCCAATGCATTTTAATAGCTTGCGATAAAGGTCAATGAACCCTAAATTTAGACTGCCAATTGAAATTGGGACCAAAGTTAATTTTCGGTAAAGCCAGGTTAAGGTATGACCAATCTATAGAATAAAACATATTGGAGCTCATTTTTGCAAGTCTGTGTTAATTGCACACACGGTCCGCCTACGTTTGCACTTGTGTGCAAACTGGTCCCCCTCACTGCAGTGCAAAAGGAAGATTTACACTGCAGACAAATGTTGCTTTGCAGCTCCCTTTTGCACTTTGCAGTTAAAATTGAGTAAACGCTACCTGCCATTTACACATGGCAGGTGGCTTTTACAATGAAAAGCAGGTGGATTTCCTAGGTATCCAGAGCATTTGCACCAGAATGAAACTGTCATGATGAGGTATATTCTGGAGCATGTGTATGGCGGAAAAGAAGGGTGGGGGAAACCTAAGTTAAATTTCATGCCCTTCTGTGCCATGCAAATAATGGAAAATGTGGTGTGACGTGAAATGCATGCATACCGTTTTTATGCAAGCATTTTACGGTACGTCACAGCAAAAATTTGCTTCCATTGACACAAAAGCAAAGAGAATCATAAGGCCTCTTACTGATACTAATGGCGTTAATCACTTTTCGAATATTATCATGTGTTTGTCCACATTAGACGAAGCCCATCTAATCCAAATTGAGCAATTTTGTGAAGAGAGCGGACAGACAACTGACTTGCACCTTTCTATAATAATTGGTGTAAGAATTGGAAATAGCTATAGGCTGTTAGGAACTACATAGGAGTGGGCCCTTTTCAGGTTTCAATATCAGCAATGTCACAGCCCCAAGCATTGGGGGTGTTAACTCTTCCTTGTGATAACAAGTTATTAAAAAGATAAACCAGTTGTGGAACCAAAATCACTTTACACGTTTTGAAGACTAGGGTAGAGAAACCATCTGTAGCCACTGCGTTCTTTAAAGATAAGGCTTTAATAGTATTGTATATTTCCTCTGCAGTGATTGGGCCATCTAAGTCTTGGCGCACCTCTTCTTCCAGTGAAGACAAAGCAACCACCCAAATATTTATTCTGCCTAGCGACATCATGCAGCAAAATACTTGGAGAACTACCCATATTGAACTTTCGCCCCAATGTCTTTAACCGCCTTGATAAGAAGAGACACCCTTAAAGCTTTCAGTTTGTTGACCAAAACCTTATTAGATTTATTTGATTTGGAAAAATAGAATTGTTTGGTGTTAAAATTACCTACAGGTGTTTGTTCTGATTTTAGGGCTTCAAGCTAACCACTTACTGCCATTAACTGTCTATAGACTCTAACAGAACCCATTTGCTGGTGTTTTTTGTTCAAGCTCCTTAATTTTGTATTCCGAATCAAGCTTCATTGCCTTTTGTCCTTTGAGTCCATCTGCATTTATGCTAATAACTGACCCCAATGGTGGGTTAAGCGCTTCCCAAACAGTTTCATACAGCGGTACTGTGCCATTATTGTCCGTACAATATTGGGTACAGTTATCTGCTATAGCATCCACTCATCTTCCAGAGACATGCATTATCCCACAGATGAATTGAATGATGGCACTATCTAAGAAGGATCAGAAACAGTACACAGATTTATCCTGGGGTATCTATGTGCTATAAAGAGATCTACAGGCAATAAACAGGTCTATACGTAAATATACTTTATGAACCTGAGAAAACAAAGAAAAACTTCTTGTGGGATTCAAATATCTCTACATCGAATATAACTAAATCCCCAATTGCCTTGAGTAATGTGTGAGGCAGCTCCAATCTTGCAGAATTATTTAGCAGTGTCCTGTTCATTGCTGGGACAACACCCATATGAAAATCACCCCCAACAAAAATATTTCCTGCAAAGAACATACCAGTTTCAGGAAAAGATCAGAAATCTTTTTTATTGGGATCATATCTAGAAAATATAGCAAGCCTCCCAATACCATGGCAGAGGTTAAGACCTAAAGAGCGGGCTTGCCCATCCCTCGGTATCTCATCTCTTATAACATCTGTTTTTTTATCAGTAGGAATGGCCACCCTGCGCTTATTTTCTCCTAGTAAGGCATACAATTATTTGCATCGTATGTGTAATCATCTTCCATTCTTAAATTCATCTCCTCTAATGGTGCAGTTTTCGCACGCATCACTGTGAGCTTTTTTTAACTCTGTTTCCATTTCTGAGAGGAGTTAAGGCCTTGAACACTAAGCGACACTAGTAAGGGGATACATCATTGGTAGTGATGCCATTGAGAACACAAAATAAAAACACCACATCTTCTAGAGGCGGATTAAATCCTGAAAACAACTTCTTAAACCTGGATTTGAGCACCACTGTATGTATTTCATGGGAGTGATTTAAGTAAATTAAGTGTATCTCGTCCACATAACATGAAAACTACAAATATAATTTTATGAAATGTTTGGCTCACACTTCTCCTCTTTTGTGGACTCCCCAACCAAACCTAGGATGGTGAGACTTTGCGGCCCTAAGTAGACCCATTAATCACATTTAGAGGCGGGCTAACTCAAGGGTACATAGAAAGCAGCAACTGCTCGAGAAACATTATATCAAGTATCATTTAAGAAAATGCAATTTTTAAAAAAACCTGATACCTCAAAAGGGCAACTCAAACATAGTTAAGCACTCAAAATTAGCAACAATCCCAAAAATGACTCTCCCTGCTGCAAGTATCTATTGCTTGCAGAGCTGTGGCCTGCAAAAAATGTTGGGATTGGAGAGGGCAGGGTGTACACTACTCTGCCTGTCGCTTGAAAATCTTCTACCCCACTGAACTCTTCTTGCCACATTTGTAGAAACAGATGGCCCACCTTTCTCCTGGGATGAGGACTGCACCCCACCTTGATGCTCTAGATCACTGTGCAGTGAAAGGTTGTTGCTGCCTCTCTCCTCTTGATGAAACTTGCATTTGCTCTCCATTAAACATGAAAAGGAGTTAAAGGAAAATGTGTACGTGTTGTTGATGTCCTCCAGCCACTCTATAATGTGCCTCATGTCATGTCATCTGGTTGGGGCCAGATCTTGAGACAGGTTCTATTTTTGCCTCTGAACGTAAAACCATTCAGCAGCCTAGCTTTGGTCATGATGATCTCCTTTTCATGAAAGAATTAACATATGTTTTCTTCTGGGAGTCAGAAATAATAATAATAATTTTATTGTGACTTAGTTTACTATGAAACTTTACACATAAAATATATCTTAAATAAGAACAGAATTATAATGAGGAAACTTATCAATAATCAACAAAACAAAACATTACATAAAAGATGCCAAGAAAGGCAATACATTATATTCTTTAAATATACATTTCCTAAAACCATATAAAACAACTTCAGTTTTAGGTTCGCATTTACATTTACAATAATTCTGAAACCATGTCTTACCACAAAATGCCATATAATCTCTATTAAGTGTTTCAGATAGAATATCAGTCTAATACCATAATGTTACGAATCCTATACAAATAAATGCCAATGTTGGCTAGCAATCCTTCATGGTTTTCATCTTTAATTATGCATCGACTCTTCCTTATGTCCACCTATATGGTTATCTTAAGTCTTATTTCCACTTCCAGCCAGATATTGTACAGTGCCATCAGGAGCCTTATACTGTTTGAATTAATACAGTGATGCCAAAATAGTTCCTCACAGATATAACCTTGGTTATGCACAAACGGCCCCAAACCAAGGCTTATGGTACATGACATTTTACAGCATTCGGTCAGTACGTGTCTGGCCGTTTCTAGCCGATTCACTTCTTTACATAACCTGCAAAGCCGTAATTCTAGGGGGATCCTATCTCTTCTACCTGTTGTCATTAAGGTGGGCAGTTGTTCTAGCCTTAGAAGTAATATAAAACGTCTAAGTCTCCTATTTGGGCATAGATTGAGATATCTCTGCATATTTTTGTAGTTATACAGTCTATACTGGACGAACTGATAGCTTTTCAACTTCTGGAGATGGGCATAATTCTCCAGCCAATCCCAAAGCTCTATGCGTTTAACCAGGGCCCTTTGCGTTTCTATGGTAACACTGCCTTCCCTAGTTTGCCACCCAATGGACTGCAGAAATTTAGACATTTGCTCCTTCAAGGGGCACGCAGGTTGGTCTTTCAAGATCTCTAAGTAGACCGCCTTGAGTAGCCCATTCTTAGTCTCCTCCCTCATTCTTAGATATAGTAGGGCTTGCTTTTTTAATACAATCGCTTTCAATGAGGTCAGCCCCAATTCTAGTCTTAGTATTGCCATTGGGATTCCCGGTGGAAGGCCCAGGATAGAGCGCCAAAATTTCCCCTCAATCACCTGCAACCATTTCAGGTCAGAGTTGAGGAGGGCTTCTAGACCATAGGTGATCATAGGTGATAATACCTGCATGTACAGTTGTCTCGTTCCCCAGATAGTAAATCCCCCCTGTTTCAATGTGAATCTATGGAACAGTGCTGTCAGTTGGGTTGCCTTTACATTGCGCGACTGCTTGCAGAGAACATAGTCGCCGCTAGTCTCAAATTCTATCCCTAGATAGCGGTAATGAGGAGAATAGGCAATGGTATCTATACCTACTCTAAGCTGTAAGCGTGTGGTGTTCTTGATGGTAAATCTCATTGCCTTAGTTTTATCCAGATAAATTTTGAGGCAATTTCTCTCAGCGTATTCCCATAGGGCAATGGCCGACCTTCGAAGCCCACCAATTGTGTGATCTAAAATAACCAGGTCGTCCGCATAGGCCAGGACAGGGCAGATGGAATCTCCTATTTTCGGAGGGCAATTTGTCGCTGCCGTAATGGCCCCCGGGATGTCATGTACATACATATTATAGATCAGTGGGGCCGTGACACATCCTTGTTTAACCCCCCTGTTTTGGAGCACACTTCTAGTGGTGTGTCCTTCCTGATCTAACTTTACTTTAGCAGATGTATTCTGGTGGAGTAATCTAAGATAATAGGTCAGGCCGTCCGGGCAACCCATTGCTTTTAGCTTCCTCCAGAGGGCCTCTCTTGGGATAGAGTCAAATGCCGCCGAGAAATCTATATAGAGGGCATATAGTGGTGGTTGCCCCCTTGATCTGGCACGTGTTCTCAGAAGGTCCAGCACCATGATGTTGTGTGCCGTCGAGTATCCTTGCCTAAAGCCGCTCTGAAATTTGCAGAGTATGTCTGATTGCTCTACCCAGAGCTGCAGCTCCTTTAGTAGGAGAGAGGCAAATATTTTGCCCGTGACATCCAGCATTGAGAGTAGTCTATAGTTGCTAGGATCCGCTCGATTACCCTTCTTGAAGACTGGTATGAGCACCGCTGTTTGCCAGGATCGGGGAATTCTCCCTTCTTTTAAGATCTTTTTGAACATTATAGCTAACAGGGATGCCCAGAATTCAGGATGCGCCTTCATCACAAAATTTGCTAGACCATTCGGGCCCGGAGCGCGGGAGGACTTTAGTTCGGAGATTATATTCAGCACCATTTGATATGTTACATTAAAAGGGGGGTTAGGTGGCCTATAAATCAGTATATGAGGTTCCCCTGAGTCTGCTTTGGAATTCCTATTCTCAAGGAAGGCTATCCATGTTTCAGCATTAATAGGGTTAGCTAATGTACCTTGTGTAGTGCCTCGCGCATCACCCAGCAGAGTCCAGATGTTCCGTGTTTTGCCTGTACAGATCGTATTAACTAGTCTTTGCCAGGCCTTGATTTTATCTAGTTTCCGTTTGGCCTTGATCATGGCTCTAAATTTATTTTTAATACTCCTTACCCTCAGAAAGTAGACGTCTGGGGGGTGAGCTTGTCTCTTGGCCAACCGGAGTTCAGCTCTACGCTCTCTTTTCAAGTTTCTCATAGCTATGTCAAAGGGTGGCATTTCCCTACCACAGAGAATCATGGGCCTCATTCGACAGACTGCATGTTGTTTAGCAAAGTTGCAGATCCAGTATTCAATGGCTTCACTCGACATCTCCTGGAAGTCCGGTAGTGAATTTGGATCAATATTGGCTAACGCTGCCACAGCAAGAGCGACGTTTTTGTCTGACCAGCTGATCCTAGTGCCAGTTTTATTTGGTACAATATTACCCATGTTAATACTAATAGGAGCTTTTGTCCCGATATTCAATTTGCATATGAGTGTGGCATGATCACTCCACTCATTGGGGGTTATTTGCATGTCCTCCACTATCTCGTAAAGGCTAGGGGAAACAAAAATGTAGTCTATGGTACTTCTCGAAATGCCGTTGGACCAGGTATAGTTACCTGGCGAGTCACTCGCTGTTTTACCATTAAGCATTTCAAAGTCCCACAGATCAAACAAATGTTTCCACCCCTGGCCTTCGGGATCATTTTTTTTGGAGTGTAGCATATAACTTTTGGTTTTTAAATTAGGGTTGTAGGCCTTCTCTAAGTTGCCGCTCATGTGGCAGTTGAAATCTCCCACCACTATAACCCCAGTGTTCCCAGATTTTAGCAACCATGTGGCCAATAGATTATGTAAGGCCTCCTGGAGTTGTTCTCTTATTTGTGCGCCCGGGGGGTTATAAAGACTGACTAATAGTAAGTGCTCCATTCCTGACTGGTTATTATGGTCGACCTCAACTGCCATCAAGTTACTGGAACAATCAGTTTTCACTAATTTAGAGCCAAACATATTAGCCACCCCTATGATAAGTCCGCCATAGGGTCTTCCTTTTGTACCTTTATTAGCTACCGTTTGATAGATAACAAAACCATCCAGGATCAATGGCTCAATTGCCCACGTTTCTTGAAGGCAAAAGCAACTATGTTTATCTAGGATCTTAATGGAGCCGTCAGTTGACACCAAATGAGCAAAACCCCTACAGTTCCAGGAGAGAATAGACATATCTCATTGCTTTAGCAGTACTTGTGGTAGCGAGTCCGCAAGCCATTTTAATGTTTGTTGTATGTCTGAAATGCCCACATTTTTACCTTCCGGGAAATTGGGGCGAGGGTTGATTTCAGCTGTCAGGTCTACCTTAGTGGACAGTTGACGTGTGTCTGGTTCATTGATATCTGCATCAACCTCCACATCGACTGCTTTCAGTTCGGTCTTATAGCTCCTTAGCAATGTTGCTGTAGATAAAAACTTACAGTGCAGTGCTGAAACCTGAGGATTAGGGCCATTTAGTGGTTCCACGAATTGGAAATCGTCTGACTTAAGGACCCTCAGTTGTGGTACATAGCTCAGTCTAAGTAGTAATTCGGAGCGAGAGAGCCATTTTGAGTTTTTACTTAGGTACAAATTCTTTATAAGACATATAAGATTTCCTTCCATGGTAGATGTAGATTCGATGGGACGAGTTATAGTAGATGTTACTGATAACTCTAAAGGGCTCTCGAAGTTGTCATTGTCCACAGTCTCTGGTCCTTCACTCGGGTTTTCCTCCTCACATAAGTCCTCCACCTCCGCAGGCTCAATCATTTTTTCTCTATCGGGTATAAACCAACTAGTCAGGCATCCCTTATCACTGTTCTTCCTTTTCTTTGCTCTGGCTGCCCGTTTTTTGGCTTTCTTTGAGGGGTACCCTGCGGATTCCTTGTCCGACTTGGGAAAGACCCTTTCTTTAGCTCTTTTAATCCTTACTGCCCTCCTGGCCATTCTGCGTTGCTTACGCGAGAAGAATAATTCTTCGTTTTCTTTGTCTGTCTCCAACCCCGGGCTGTGAAGCACGTCAGAATGATGTTCTTCACTTGCGTCCACCAATTTTATGGCTTCCGAGAGATTAGACTCTGCTGATTGGTCGACTTCAGCAGTACCCTCTTCTTTCTCTCTCACGGCCCTCTCTAAGGTTAGGGCATTTGAGTTGTCTAGGATTTTCCCCGTCATTTTCAATAAGACCTTAAGGGCAAATTGCAACGATGCAACTGAGGACTGAATCTCCGCGATCTCTGTAGCTCCCGGGAAAGTATCAGCCAGGCATATACTTTCAGCTATAGGGCTGTCCTCCATAGAGGCCATCGCTAGATTTGGTGATGCTGATAGTCTGCCCGTGGCTTCAACTGGAGTCGGGAATGCAAATGGGGTGTTTCTCTGCTTGTTTGAATTAGCACAATTCACGCTGATAGGTAGCGAGCATGGGGCAGGAGTCATTTTCCTCTGAATATTAAGACATAGTTCTAATAAAGAGTTATTGTCAATGTCGTCGTAATTGGAGGCACATATAGATCCTGCGTTGGAAGGCGCCAGAACCAGTTCTTCCTCAATTGTGGTCGAATTAGTTTCAGGAAGTGGGTTTTGCGGGAAAAACTCAGTGATCATTCCCTGATCCGCAGGTACATCGTTCTTAGCTTTCTTTTTGGGTTTTGCCCCCCCAGCAGTGTTGTTTGCGGGATTCTTAGTTGTCTCCATTCCCTTGGTTCCTCTAAGATTGTACTTTGACTGTAGGGATCTCTTCTTCGGAGGCATACGGATTTATACAATTTGGCACCCTCCGGTCTTTGTAGCGTCCAGGATCAAAGGCCTAAGCCCGCAGTCTCCTGTGCGTATGACCTTAAAGCCCGCTTTCGTAAGATGGGTAGCACTGGCCCCACTACTCACTTCTAAGAGCAGATAGGCCTAAGGTAGGAATCTTGGATCCAGCAAAGCTTTTGCAGAAAAAGGCCCCACTGGCCAGGGTGGGTTGCGGGTAGGTGCTCCACTGGGGGTTATTAGGGCGCAAAAGCTCTCCACTCTCCGCCCAGTTGTGTTCCTATCCCAGCTGGCCCTCTGGTTCTATTGTGCTGCCTGCTACAAGTTCAAGTGTATCAACCAAAGGGTCTCAATGCTGGATCTGTATAGATCTAAATGCAGAGAGCGTAAGATGCAGCCCCAGGCGTATGCTACATAGCTCCCCACTCACCTTCGGAATGTACAAAAAACCCTCGTTTTCTTTGTATATGGGGGCCGCCGGGAGAAGGCACGCTACCCGTCCTCCTTCTCCTGCTCCGTGACTCCCCAACAGGGCACGTAGTCCCGCTCCCCGTCCTTTCACTGCTCTGACTGCAGTTCGCGTGGGCGTCGGGGGACCGAGGTAGTAGTAACTCGTCAGCACCCGTGTGCATCCGTATCGGGCCGGTCGCTCCTCGCTCAGCCGCTTCGTTAGAGGAAAGGACCCTACGGCGTGGGACGAACGTGTATGCGCGAGTCAGGAAGTGTCAAGCCGCACCTCGAATCAGACACAGCGTACGCAAGTCCGTACTGCGAGAGGCCGCTTCTGACACAAATGAGTTTCTGCCATCTATAGCTGAAAGTTTAATGACCCATCACACCCCAACCATTCTTGAAACAAAGGTAACGGGGTAGTTTGAGTCTGTGATTTCAGATTACACTCCACAAATCCTAATGTTGTTGCTGTGAAGGATTCTCAAGATCTTCAGCTTTGTCTGCTAAGCTTCTTTGCTGAAGCTATTTGACCTTGCCTTTTAAGCGACCATCTCGCGACCATCTCGCTAGGACCCACACTCTTGAGTGGAAATTGTAGTTTGCACCTGCACTATAGCATTAATCAATACAGGTCCTGTAATCACTGACTGTTGAATCCAGAGTCCGTTAGAGTGAGGAGCCAGTGAGAATGCAATACTAGTCTTTAACATGATCATGATTGTTAAGGGACACAGTTAACATGATTGTTAAGGGACACAGTGCAGGCCTTATTTTTGCATGAGCAGGACGAATTATGCTCTACCATTGGTATTATGTGAAGCCGTTGCAGCAGAGCTGCAATCACTGCTTGATCCCCCTTCCTATCTATGGCATCGCCTACCTTCACAAAGGTTACAGTTTACTGTAACAACTCCACTTCAGATGTGATTAAAAATCCACAACACATCCAAACTGTTTGGTATAAATGAGTGTTTTGAGATGTGGGGGCTGCCTCGGGTCATTCTTCAGTTTGTTAGGCACACTAAACAGGTCACATACTTTATGCAGGGAGGGGTTTAGTACTGACTTTATTTTGTCCCCTGATTGCGCCATGCAGACTTTTAACACACTGGGCCTCATTACAAGTGAGGCGGAATGGGTTAACGGGCTCCGCTAATGGTGGCGGGCCCGTTAACACCATTCCGCCTCATTATGAGGTCCCCTCGCGGGACCCAGCGTCGTTACCGGGTCCCGCGAGGGGAAGAAGGAGCTAACAACGGGCCGGTCGTAATCGGCCCGTTGTTAGCTCCCTCTCCCATTCCCATTGATCCTTATGGGACTGCAACACCCTCTCCTGATCGTCCTCGGGTGCCGGCGTCTCACCAGGCTGCAGGAGCAGCTAGGATCAGAGCTCACACAAGCCCGCTCTGCATGCCCCTGAACCCGCCCTGCTTCGTGCTCGAAGGACTCACCACACTGCCTGCGCCTGCCAAGAAGGGCATCAAGGCACTTTGCCCATGAAATCTGGGCCCCACTGCCAGTGAGGATAATTGTGGCAACGAGAATCCGTCGTTAATCTTCGCCGTAAGATGGCCGCCATTGAGAACGCGTCTGCAGCGTTTACACTGGTTGCCTAGCAACCACATCCGTATATCCCATTGTGCCGAAAACCGGAGGCGGAAGCCGGCCCAAGTCGCCTAAGGCCCATGAGCCAAAGGCCCCTTCCTGTCTGCCCCTCAGCCCACTATCCACCAGGGCAGTAGCCCTGCAACACCCTATCCTGATCGTCCTCGGGTGCCGGCGTCGCACCAGGCTGCAGGAGCAGCTAGGATTAGAGCTCACACAAGCCCGCTCCGCATGCCCCTGATCTTGCCCTGCTTCGTGCTCAAAGGACTCACCACACTGCCTGCGCCTACCAAGAAGGGCATCGAGGCACTTTGCCCATGAAATCTGGGCCCCACTGCCAGCGAGGATAATTGTGGCAACGAGAATCCGGCGTTAATCTTCGCTGTAAGATGGCCGCAATTGAGAACGTGTCTGCAGCGTTTACACTGGTTGCCTAGCAAGCACATCCGCATATCCCATTGTGCCGAAAACCGGAGGCGGAAGCCGGCCCAAGTCGCCTAAGGCCCGTGAGCCAAAGGCCCCTTCCTGTCTGCCCCTCAGCCCACTATCCCTCAGGTCAGGAGCCCTGCAACACCTTCTCCTAATCGTCCTCGGGTGCTGGCGTCGCACCAGGCTGCAGGAGCAGCTAGGATTAGAGCTCACACAAGCCCGCTCCGCATGCCCCTGATCCAGCCCTGCTTCGTGCTCGAAGGACTCACCACACTGCCTGCGCCTGCCAAGAAGGGCATCGAAGCACTTTGCCCATGAAATCTGGGCCCCACTGCCAGCGAGGATAATTGTGGCAACGATAATCCGGCGTTAATCTTCACCGTAAGATGGCTGCCATTGAGAACACGTCTGCAGCGTTTACACTGGTTGCCTAGCAACCACATCCGCATATCCCATTATGCCAAAAACCGGAGGCGGAAGCCGGCCCAAGTCGCCAAAGGCCCCTTCCTGTCTGCCCCTGTCCACACCTGCGCTAGGGTGCGGGATGCTGTTCCACAGGTCCTGCACCTAGTTCTCTAACCTCAGCACTTTACTTATTCACGGAATCTGCGACCCCGCCACACACCTGCCGACAACCAGATACGAATAAACATTCACAGATGAACAACTCTACCTGAACTCAGTGATTCCCAATGCCTACAATGCACATCACCCTGCCTGAAGTTACTGACACTGTCCTTTCTACCTCTTGCAGATTTTACGTCTGAAGGTATGTTAAGCCCAGTCTGTTGCCAAACTAATTATGCTTAGGGAACGTTCCTATGTGTTCCATTCATCACTGTCTCACTCTTGTGCATTTGCGCTAGCGCCATGTTATGTTTAGGTTTGTCCACGCCAGCTCTGATGTTCTGCTGCTTTGCCCTTCATGGTATATTACGTCATCTTTTTTGCCTTAACATGTTAGTCATCTCAGGCACGCTCAACTGTATCTTATCCACCTACCTACAGCCTGTCTCCTAGTGCTGTCCATGTGCATCATTAAGTTCTTACGCTAGCAAAATACTACCAATGAGTGGATAGTGCCTTAAGTCTGCCTGCACTTCTGCTACTGATTCTGTATGTATCCCTAGCCAATAGGTTATTGAGTTTGAAGCTAACTTTGTTGCATGCTTAATTGTGGCTAGTGCCTCCCCTGCTAAGTGTTACACCTTCTGCCACGTTCTCATTCGTTGCACAATTACTGCTCCTCGGCCAGCAACATACATTATGTATGACTAGCCCTGTGCCACATCCCACATACATTTGGAACCTACCATGCTGCATTCTGTCTAGAGAGTGCCTAATTCCGTATCGGCCCTGTCCCTAGTACCTGTCCCAGCATCAGGGCAACCTCCCTTTTATCTCACATATTTGCCATCACCACCTAGCATGTGCCCCTTGTTCACCAGCCTCCTGCTCCTCATAAATATCTTAGCACTGCCTAGTATGGCACCGCTCTCACCTATCACGATGTATTCGACTATGCTTAACATCAAGTCATCTACTAACTCACACCTAGATATAAATGACCCACAGCCATTGCCACCTACCAGCTTCCCTCGCTCTACTACTGATAGGAACTTAGGACTCACAGCCAGATAAGCTAGAATTTATGAGCCCCCTGCCCGCTCATTGCCTACCATACAGAAATCAAAAACCATGCCGGTCGGACCCAGCTTATCTACAAGAAAATCCAATTTACCCCTGAAAACTAACCCCACACCTCTACTTAGTCCCTCCAATCAGGGCACTCCTGAATTAACACAGGACTACTCCCATACTACCACCACTAAAACCATAGCGAGCCCCCAAATTAAGGGAGCCCTGATCAACGCCAGATCGCTAGTAGCCCATGCAACAGAAATTGCTGATTTGATCCTCAAAGAAGACCTTGACTTCCTTGCTATTACAGAGACCTGGCTACATCCAGCAGCAGGACCTATTCTCATGTTTGCAGTCCCAGATAACTACTTCATCCTGAGACAAGATCAACCCAACTCCAGAGGAGGGGGTGTCGCTATTATCCACAAACGTAGTCTCTCCATGAGATTAGCAACAACTATCAACGTCCTCTCTTGCGAAATACTCTCAGTTAAAGTCCCTCTCACCAATGCCCAAACTCTCAATATCCATCTGATCTATCGCCCTATCTAACAACCTTAAAAGCACCACTAAAGTACTCACCCTTGGGGACTTCAATATGGGCTACAATGACCCGGAAGACCAAACCACCAATACTATAGTCAATACCCTCTCTGAATTAGGTTTTACCCAAAGAAGCATGGAACCTACACATGCTAAAGTCAGAATACTTGATTGAGTAGCTGATTACAACTGCCTGGCGAACATCACCAACATTTCTCCATTAGCCTGGACTGACCACCATCTGGTATCGTTCATGCTCTCTACCATCCGACCCCCAGCCCCGCCGATAGTCAGGGCCCCCCCCCCACACTCACGAGAAACAAGAAGAGTATTACAGTCGAGAGACTCATCCCAAACCTACTCCCGACACTCAACACACTCCCCGATAATTCAGATCCAGAGACTCTGGTCGAAGAATACAATAAAATCATGGCCACCTCGCTGGACCTAATCGCCCCCCCCCATAAACTCAGACCAAGCAAGCCCAAAACGCATCTAAAAAAATGGTATACACCATTCCTCAAAAACTTAAGACAGCAAAAAAGAAATTGCGAAGCCACCTGGAAAAAACTCCCTTCAGTAGCCAATAAACTCAAACTTTCCAAACTAACGGCCCGCTACAAAAAAGAAATCTACCTGGCTAAATGAACCTCCTTTGACTCCCACATATCCCAAGCGAAAGCAAACATAAAGGAATTATTCTCCATCCTTAAAGAAGTAGAAACCCCTATAGTACCACTAGATACTTGCACCAAAGATAGAAATTGGTGCTTAGAAATCCAAAACGCCCTAGCTAACAAGATTGTTACCTTACAAAATAAAATCTCCCTTAAAAAAGCCTCCTTAAACGATCCTCTCTGATCCAAACTACCTGAGAAGCTTACTCTAAGAGAAACCACTTGCTTCAATTTCTCCAAAGTCACCACACTTGAAGTAGAAAAAATCATGTTGTCATTGAAACCCTCCAACTGTCAGGGAGATCTGTGCCCGGAACAGCTCATTAAAGATGCCGCCCGTGACCTCTCCCATTTCATTACGAAAATAAGTAATGCCTCCTTCTACACTGGTTCTATCCCCTCCAATTTAAAACAATCCTGGGTACTCCTACTATTAAAAAAAAACACACTTGACCCAGCCACGCCTAAAATTACAGACCCATAAAAATCCTGGACAAGGCTGCATATGTACAAATACAGAAGTACCTGGAAGAACATCACCTTTTAGGAGCTAGACAGTCAGGCTTCCGTCCTCAACACGGGACTGAAACTGCTCTCATTGACCTGAAAGCACAGATCGATAAGCTCAGAGACAATGGCCAAGTCGCCCTACTCCTCCTCCTTGACCTCTCTGCAGCCTTCGACTTGGTCGATTACTCAGTCCTATGCACACACCTCCACACATCAGCTCACTTCTCCGTTGATGCCATCACCTGGATCAGATCATTCCTCAACGGCAGAACTATGAGGGTCTTCTCACCCACAGCTGCAGCAGACCCTATACCTATCACTTGTGGTGTGCCACAGGGCTCCTGTATCTCCCCCACATTGTACAATATATTTACCAAGCCCCTTTTCGATGATTTGGATCACCTCGGTATCACCTACACTAACTACGCAGATGATACCCAGATCCTCCTTCCGCTTTCTGGAGATTATGAGAAGGATTTGGCCTTGGTGAATAGAGTGTACATCATCATCCAGGCATGGATGGCCACACATGGACTATGCCTGAATGATGATCAAACTGAACTTATCATCCTTGGCACTACCTCCAGCCTAAAGAAACCAGGCCCTGCTTACTGCTCTTTCCTGATTGATGGCAACAACATCAAAGTAGGACAAGAGGTTAAAACGATAGGTTTCTACCTGGATTCTAACTTCTCTTTCATCCTCCATGGCATACGCTTGTAAATTGATCCGTGCAGCCAAACCATTCCTGTCCGACATCAGCTGCCTCACCCTCGCTAGAGCCCTTATACTGTCCCGCCTGGACTATTGTAACGCTCTCTATCTGGGATCCTCTAAAGCCACCACCAGTAAACTACAAACTCTTCAGAACAATGCTCTTAGAGCGGCTCTGGGCATCTCTAGAAGAGAGCATATCACAGGACATAGCCAACAGAACAATTGGCTTTCCATCAAAGACAAAATCCTCCTAAAAACGGCATCACTCACTCATAAATCCCCCGATCTATTTGATCGACAGATTTCATAGACAGTCTTCCCTGAGACCCACAAGAACAGCCTACAAAGACTGCCTTTCTGTCCCCAACTTCAAACGTTCCTCAATAGGGGGCAACAGTTTCCCAGTGAAAGCAGCTAAATTGTGGAACTCTTTACCGCCAACTCTCAAAATGGACTTGCCCTATCAAAATTCCGATCCAAGGTAGTTTTATGGCTGAAAACGTAGGCCTCCAAACACATCCATTTGCCTAGTCTGTCCTACCCTTGCCATTTGCACACACTGTAACCACTTGTGCCTTCTCGTATACATGTATATAATCCTGCTATTTACACTTATTGTGTTTATGTGTATATTACCTTGCCATTTGCACACACTGTAACCACTTGTGCCTTCTTGTATATATGTATATAATCCTGCTATTTACGTTGATTGTGTTTATGTATATATTATGGTTGCTGTAACTAAGCTTCGCAAATTCATGTAAATGCTGTGCCCTGATACCTGAGGGTATGCTCGCGCATTACAAATAATAAAACAAACAAACAAACATGGGAGCTCAGATGGGAATGGGGAAGGTCTGGGTCCGGGTTCCCAGAGGGAGGAATTACTAGACCCTCCGAACTCGGAATGGCCCGGTAATTCCCCATTCTGGGAACCCGGTAAAGGAGCCCGGTTTGGCGGCAGCCATGGAGCTAATAGCTCCATGGCTACCGCAAAACTCGTAATGAGGCCCACTATATTTTATCTATCAAGTAGTTTGTAGAAGGACCTGTATGTTGTTACTTGCACGGGTGCTGATGAGGTGTTATCTTCTTGGTGTGGCATGCTAAAACAAAGCGCTGTGGATATTGCTAGATACATTCGCACAAGATCATTGAGTGTCAATGGAACCAGGATGCATGCATGCTAATACCCTGGGTGTACAAGTAGAACATGATACAACTATATGAAAAGAGATGTATGGTAAGCTCCTTATTATTACAAGGAAAGTCTGCAAGTTCCTCAACCACAATTGTTGTTACAGGTTTGTTCAGGTTGTCCCACATATAGGAAAAGCAATACCAATGTCTGTAAACTAATACCCGGTGTTATATAAAGTAACTTACAGACAATCCTCACAAGGACTAGAAACACCACCTGGCATTTCAGCAAGCCCACAAACCCTGCTGATCAAACAAGGACCCAGGAAGGCTATAACAGCAAAGGCAGGATAACTCAATACACAAGACTTTTGACAAGTGGCAGTAGTGCTTACAGGTTAGTGAGGAAAACATAGACATTCACACAGGAGCTGGACACAACAGCACACCACACCCAAAAATCAATAGGCAACTAAGATAAAAGTGCAAGGGAAAACCAGGAACAGACTCCAAGAGGAAGCCAAAGAACAGGAACAGGGAAAACAAAATTACAAGGACACCACCTCTTCCATCCCAAGCAAGGAAAGGAAAAGGGCCACAAAAATAGGAATTCTAACGGATCCAACGGAGTGGTGTCTAACGGATCAAGTTTACACTACAGAAGAGAGCAAGGTCAGAGATAGGAAGAACACATATAAACTGGGCTGCACAGGAAAAGGAAAGCACCGAAATGTGCTCACTGCAAAACAGAGGAAGCCAGAAAGGGAATCCAGGAAGCAGAAAATACTAATAAGCACACTAAATATGAAATCCCGGAACAAGAAACCAGGAACTGGTAACTATACACTAAAAATAAAGAGCAAACATGAACACTGCAACAGTGCCCAACATTGGACTGAAGCAAACTAAGGCTTTTAAAGCTGGTTTACAATCACATGTCTCAGATATGATGCTTGCTAGCATCTGCGCCACAGGTGTTCCTTATCCTCCACCCAACCCTTGCTGCTAGGGTGGAGATGAACCAAGTGGGCAAGGCATGCTATGAAGCATAGTCTTTTGAATAAAGAAGCATACTGGTTGCTAAGCACCTGGAATTGCTCCCGGAGGGAAGTGAATTGGAAAATATGGTTTAGGAGCTACCAAATCACAAGAGCAATGTGTCAGAAGGTTTGGAAGCGAAGTCCAATAGGAAACAGACCCCAAATCAGGCCCCCTAGTGGCAGGAGCGAGAGTTACTGTGTTAAAGTGTGCTTCAGAGCGACTGTGCCTGCAGCGCTCTGCCGACACTACCAGGCAGCCTCCACGGTGCGTTTTATGGTTTCAGAACTGGCACCAGAAAGGACACTGAGGGTAGTGCCAATGTATGTTATGCTTTATATCACACCAGTAAACGTTTTTGTTGCTAAGCTGCTGCTTTCATGTTAAGCTCTTAAGGAGAACACCAGAGATTGTTGCTCTTGGAACATTCTCTCAAGTCCAACCGTCATGATTAATGCTTCTATTCACTTTTCAAATCTAGGGACTTTTCTCCTAGATTTACACAATCAGTGCTTTTCACTATATCACTGTTTAAAATGGCTTTAATGAAAAAGGTAGTAGGAGTCTCTCTTACACACTTGGGCACTTGCCACATGTCGTCCAACTGCAAGCATCAATGAGCCTGTCTCCAGTATGGGCTTTCAGCGTCATCACCGTTCCATCTGTTGTTTTGGTGTCCTACCTCTTCCTCTCAGCTTGGAAATCTTCACTTGGATGTTCCTGGTCTCTGCATCTGGTATTCTTTCTTCGATTCTCGCTCTAGATCCAAATCCATGGCACTGCCTTTGTCTGTTGGCACTATGACAGATTAGGTATCAACAGATGACTCAAAATCAGTAAGGTTTTCTAGACACTTTTATTTTTGTTACCAATGGAATTAGGATTGTCTGGGCCAACTGTAATAGGGTTAGACGGTTCACAATAAACAGGTTCTGGTCCTCAGTCCTTTTCTTTCTCTCTTCCTTCAAGGTCACTTTTATAGGCTTATCTCTCACAGTCTCCATGTTTATATAGTGTCCTGAGCAATTCTTTCTTGATTCTGTGACTTCCTTGGCTGGTGCAGGAGTTGTTAGGACTTTGTCTGTAATCCTGGACTCAGCTACCAGATACCACCACCCTGTGACAACAGCTCATCTGACAGTGATCAGGCGTCAGTCACTACTCAAGCAGTTGGACCTCAGAGCTTTTCTGCCCAGATTTGGAAAAATGCTGTCTATGCTACGAGCTTGCCTAGGGCACTCACCTCCCATAAACTTTGTTCTCTTGCTTAGCTCTGGCCCTTGTTCTGGTCCTACTCCACCAATTTAGGAGCATAACTCTGGCCCAGATCTTAAAGAGCTCTATTCCTTATCCCTTCCTCCCAGCACTTGATATGATATGATACATAATTTATAACGCACCTGTTTCTAGGAGCGACAAGACAAAGGAGGGAAAACATATGGCGGACAATACAAACGATCATACTAGGCCTTCTGTCATTCAGATCATGCAAGTGGGAGAACGAGAAGTGCAAGGAGAAGGTGGAGCGGGGGAGTGCCTGGGAGAGGGAAGGGGAACTGGGCAGCAATGCTCTAAGTAGTGCAGCCAGTGCAGCGCGGCTCTGGGTAAGTGCAAGGAGACAAGGGACCATAGAGGTTACAGTTACAGCCCCTAAGTAGGCCCAGAGGCAGTGCAGGAATGACTGATCATGAGAGAGCCTGGTACCCAGTGAGACTCTGAGGGTAGTATTGGGGAGGCGGTGGTCTTGTCACACCCCCCTCACCCTTCCCGCAGTGAATAGATCACGTGTAGGGCAAGGGGGAGACCCCCACGGCATGTTGTTTTATGATATAACACAGAGATTTACACACATAATGTAGCCTACAGCCTTGATGTCAGACGCCATTTTGTATTAGAGCAGATGCCATCTTTTTACTAGGCCCAAAAATCATCCCTCTGTAAACACAGCTCTCTCTTCCCCAGCACCTGGCACAGAGAGCCCCGGACATCGCCTCCCCCTGCCAGCTCTGCACAAGCCTTGTTCTCATGGAAGTCCAGCCATTTATTGTTGCAATTGTCGACTATCTCTTCCACAGAATGTGCTCATTGCCAAGCGTGAGATCAGAGCAGGCCTGAGCACAAGTGCCATCCATCTCCCATGAACTGCCCATTCCCTCTCAACCCCCAACCCTGCCAGGCCTAGGCCCACCAGTCTTCGGCCCCTCTCTCTCTTTCTTGGCATTACCCCTCTGATTCCCTTGCATTCATCATTCCAGAACACCCACCATAAACTTAATCCCTAACAGCAGTATATTCAACCCAATTCCAACACGTATGTCCGTATCATGAGGTGTTAAGACGGATTTCTGAACTCTGACCTGGCCAGCCTAGTTTCTTGGAACATGGTAACCTTCTGGACAAGCCAGACCAATCAAGGTAGCTTGGCGGCGGTCAAGACTAGTTCTCAGGAGGTGTGAGGGTGACTGAAAGATCTCAATCTGCACACAGAGTAAAGGACACTTACAAATCACTCCCAGTCAGGTGTGTATATATATTAAAAATACAAATACATTTATTTCAAGACCTTTGAGTTTCAACACACAAATCATATCACAGTAATACTAATAAGCCAACACAATCCTATCTAAATACATATATACAAGACCAATGGGGTCTAAAGGGTTAATGCACGAAATGGGTCCACAACCTAAAAGGGGAAGGAAACGGGCATTGCAAATAGTCTTTAGTCCCTTCTGCATCCAACACACTCCTAAGAGGCAGCCCAATCCCTAAGAAGAGTGGAGCCTATTGCTCAAATGTACTTGCACTGCTGATGCACGTAGTAGTTCAAATGGGCAAAACGGGTCTCTTCATGGGTCTGTAGCAGCTCAGGAAGGTGGGTGAGGTGATGAAGAATCGGTTCCCACTATTCGAGGAGGGCCTCCACTTGAGGGCAGAGTCGATTCCAAGATTTGGGAATAGTTTGCTAGTTCGCACTAGCAGTGGAAAGAAGAGGGGCCTACAGGGGCCACTTGTGCGTAAAAATGGATGGTGGTGCTAGGGACCACCGGTTAGGGTTGCGATTACTCGCTGACCCCCAGCGCACTCCGGACCAAACTTCAGCAATCTAGTCCACTTCGGTTGCAGGTTTGAATGCGGCAATTTGGTGGCTCTGCGGCTTTCAGCGACGAAGATACAGCAATGATTCCCAAATGTGAGTGTGGCGATTTCTCTGCTCCTGGTGGATGGATCCGGCCAATTTCACTGCAGCAGGCTTTAGGGGCAAGAGGGGCACAAATGCAGTGCACCTGGGAAGTTCGTCACCACGGCTGGGCGACACAGTAACCGTGTATAGTCCAGTTCGGGCGCTTTCACTTTACTCCGGACCTGGGAACGCCAAGTGTACGAAATTCGGTGTGAGAGTGCCGTGAAAACAGAGCTAGCGGCATACCAAGTTTCGAGGGCCTCCTCGAAACAGCGGCAGTATCAGGGTCTGCGCAAGCTGGTCAGCCCACTGGTTGGCCCAGGGACCCTTCTGAGAAGGCTTACTTGCAGGGTTTGATGAAAGTGCCGAGAATAGTTGGTCCCACTATTCCAGTGGGTCGAAGCGTCTTCGCAGACCTTCTAGGATGACCAGATGCAGATGGGTCCCACGGGACGACAGCGGGCTCAGGGTGCCAAACCTTCCAGCGGGTCACCAGCGGTTCCTCGGCTTGGCTTCTTAGTTTCAGGATGCTTGGATCCTATCCTTCGTTCAGTGAGAACTCCAGAGATCGACATGGTATGGGTGTTTGGGGCCTTCTCTTATCCAGAATCTCCTTCGCACCAAAACGAAGAGGACTCAATGGGAGATCTGCTCACATACAGGCATACCATACGTGGACCAATCACGGACCACACTGGTACCAGGCACCCAGGATGTGTATTGAGAACAGACATCCCAGCCCACATCCTGGAGGCACACACACAAGGGATGCAGAAGCCTGCAAAAGCTTGGCGTTTCGTGGGAAACTGCATGCCCAAATAAGGACTGACCCGGGTCGGCTCGACCTGGGGAAGGTGAAGGGGCAAGATGGCCAACGGACAGGACAAAGAACCTCGTGGCATGGCCATTTTGGATCCAGGCCACCTGTTTGTGCCAAACGCGGTAATCACGGTTTACCCGGCAGGAAAGGGTTCAAAATATACGAAATGATAAGCTGCCACCGCACAACTGCACTTCTCCTAAAAAAATCCTTTACGTATCTAGGGCCTTTGGAAATGACTACTAGACCCAAGTGCACTGTTTTGGAATGTATATTGTAACTTGTTACATGTTGCAACATTGGAAAGGACTAAGGGAACAAAGTCTCCCAGTACTGACTGTCTTAAGGGCATGTCAGTTTCCCAATAAAATGTGAGCGAAAAACCCAGAAGAGTGCAGCTGAAGGCTTGGCTCCTCTGGTAAAGTCAGACTATGGTGTTTAACATCAGCAAAAAGTTGGGGGATACATAACTGGAGGGAAAATTATACATAAAATGGAAATCTTTCCTAACATGAGGCATCAGGGAACATAAATAGTAGATCAAACCCCCACAGGGAGACACCTGGGAGTAGGACCCGGGTACCAATAAAGCCCCGAATGTAGAGGTCGGAATGCCAGTATATTAGCCCACCTTTTCTAAATACCCCCTTGAAGCAGGATTTTATGTTTGCCATTATTCTCATATTATCAGTTCCTGTTGTTTAGCTTAGACAGTTAGGCATATGTTACATTTTTTTAAATTTAAAAAAAATGTTTTATTGGTCTCAGAATCAAAAAACTAACAAAAAACAAACAAGTTGTTTACAAGATACAAATAAACCTTTAACATATAAACATATCCACCATTTAATCCATATTTAACATTTTTTTTTTTTTACATTTGCCGTGATCTTCACCGCGAAGATGAGCCCTGCTGACCATGTGCACCATGATCGACTGAGAACCAGCAACCAATGGAGCCCAGGCATCCCATATGGAGCTGGTTTCAGCATATGTCTCCAGCCAACCCACTGTGCCGCTGTGTTACCTATACATGATGTCACGTATGACGAGTGGTGCCTTTTTAATGTGCTGCCCGTGTATCTTTTGGCAGAGCACTCTCAGGGAACAGAGTTCTTTGCTTGCAATACTTAATTTCATATAAAGTTGGTTATCCCTGCAACTTATCTCTTAGTCTCCTTCCCTGACGGGGTGTGTTATCATTATTTTGGTCTATTGTGGAGTTGCGTGTTTGGGTGCCCACCTTCATTTGCTGACCCCTTAGCATGATTTCCTCGAGACCTCCGTACTGGCGGCGAGATCCAGGGCCTCTCCGGCAAAGCCGCCCCCACCTACGGCTGACCAGTCCCCCAAAAATGCATACGCAGAAGAAAAAGGTTCTTGTGGGTTCTGGCTTTGCGAATACCCTGCTGCTCGCCTGAGCCGGGTGCGCCCCAGGGAGAGGCCCAGACGTTGTGGATAGACCGCAAATGGAGGCTCTTGGAAGAGCATGGGTACGTGAGTATAAACTACAAGGAAAAACAAATGCTGGGTTGTGGGGAATATAGAGTGGTATGAATGTGAATGAATAGTGTGATTGTTGTAAGTGAAGTGCTTTTCTTTTTTATGGCCATTAGTTTTTATAAGAGAGATAAAAGTAAAAATACAGAGGAGATACGGGAATTTAGCTCTGAAAGGGGATAGAAGGCAGCACCGCAGTGCACAGTCCCGACCAGTGCAGAGAATAAATAAGGTGACAAAAGTTGGAGCCCTGTATAATTAGAGGGCTCAGAAATAAGTAGTGGTTGTTGTTTGAGCTTGTTATTTTAGCTTATTGTTTTCAGTGTTTTGTATATGTGGAGTTAGGCTCAGGAGGGGCGATGTGATGTGAACGATGAGTAAGTGATGAAGTGAATATGCTCTATAAACGGGGGATTGGGGTATATGTTTTGTGTTCATTGTCTTTGATTTCGTTTTGTGTTGGTTTTTCAACTGTTTCATGTTCCTTATATGTATTGTATATTGTGATACCAAGGATAGATGTTATAAGACATAATTGACAGCTCCAGAAAGAAGGCCTCGGGTATAACAGAGAGAGGGATGGGAAGATAAGGGCCTGCAAGAGTCGGGGGAACAGTACACAAAAAGCAAAGGGTCCTCAGTAATGGGGATAGATACTCCACTGTCCCATATTTGTAAGCATCTCCCTCTGTATAGTGAGCGAATAAATAAAATACCATATTCAGTGGATGACTGAAACAAAGGGGGAGGGACTATCACATGCTTGGCCAGAGAATGGGTCTTTTCATAAGGGAACATTAGAACACCTGACCACATTCTTGACAACAAAATAGAAGGGAAGTGTTAGATTTGTGGAGAATGTTCAAAGAAACTCTTGCCACAATTAAAAGGGAGACAGGGCTGGAAACGCCAACGATGATGGGGGGAGATGGGAGAGCCCAAGAAGATTTACCCACTACTCACAAGGCCAGCGGAAGGATACTCCGATCCAACGTATGTATCAGGGGACAGCACTTCTGTTGGGAACCTTCCCAGGTATGGGCCCACCCCCTCCGTATGACCTATCTACCACCACCCCCCCTCACACGGGAGTAAGTACCCAAGATCTTGAGGTAGCGCTAACAACAACCCGCACTGAACTGGCCCGATTATGAGCAGTATGTGAAGCAGCACGAGTATCTGAGGTTGGGCCCCAACCCCTGAAAGACCCCCCTCCCATACCTGAAGACGTGTGGAAATTGGGAGACTTCCTCTTTAGGATTGACAGTGCGCCAATACGGGCAGTAGGAGTAGAGCGAGAAGGGGAAATTGATAGTTTGGGGTATGACACTGTGGTATCTGTAAGGGACGAAGAGTACTGGAGTGATTTTGATGAATCCGAAGAAGGTTCTGTGGGAGGGATACAGCAGGTGCAGGTGACCACCCTGCGGGTGGCAGAGATATGAGAGGGGAGGCTCCGATACAGAATGGGAAGGATGGCTTTAGCAAAACAGAAAGGAACAAAGGTGAACAGCGGGAAGGTAACGTCAAAACTACAGATGCCCCTTATCGTAAGGGAGCGGGCGGCCCCACTATGTACCCCGGCCACATATGGATAAAAACAACCTCCTCAAGTCCCTCCCCCCACTCACGGCGGGCGTGGGAAAATGGATTTACGCCTTTGAGAAAAACACGGCAGGTGTGCCCCTGGCGGTAGGAGATATTAAGAGTCTCTTGGCGTATGCGGTAGGAGATGAAGCAGATGCCTTGTGGGTGAAAGCAGGTTTCCCGGTGGTGACGGTAAGTAACAACACTCGTGATGGGGCATCATTCAATAATGTTCGGGCACAGGTGTGGGATCCCCCGCGGAGGACCTTCCCAGATACCCCCGATTTAAATTCCATAATGCAGTGCACTATGGGTGATGAGGAAGATGCTGCGCAGTTCATTCTTCGGGTGCAGGAGATGGGGCGCACGGACACAGGAAAGTACAGAAGGCCCTTGATAAAATAGCAGGGATAGAAGCCAAAGGCTGGCCTGAAATTCAGAGCATTATAGTACACCACTGTAGGACGAAAAAAGAAAGGGAGAAGGAAAGAATCCTGAGAAGATTAGCTGAAGAAGCAAAACTAGTGCAAACAAAATTGGTGAAGGTCGTGACAGTCACGGCAGCTCTGCCCTCAGAGCAGCCAGGGGAGGAGGGAGGTGTTTCTGTAGCAACACAGGCAAGGGTGGCTGCAGTATGGACAGACAACGGGCAGGAGCAGTGCGGAGGAGAACAACAGTGTATGGGATCGCAGTGGCAAGGAAGACCTGCAAGAGGACGAGGTGGGTTTTGGGGACAGAGGGCAGGGGACTATGGGGGACAAGGGCCCAGAGGAGGGAACCCAGTGCAATGCTGGTTGTGCGGTAGGTGGGGTCACTTTTCATGGGAGTGCTGCAGCAGGCCTGGAGGGAACTGTCAGTACAACCAACCTTATTACAATCAACCCCAGTGTGGACACCCCCATCCTGGGAGCCGACACGGACTGCCCAAGGAGGGTACAAACAGAATCAACAGTATGAACAGCAACCCCCTCCACCACCTGGTTATAACACACTCCGTCACCCCCTGCACAATATGCAATCACAGCAAAACCGCCCCAAACCAGATGGCCCAACGGCATAACAATCCCTTAACGAACGCCCTGACTAGGACAACCCACAAAGAGCACTTGCGTGTCCAGTCCTATCCACTACCTTGCATCCAGAAGAGGAACCACTGGTAGGGGCAGAGATAGGGAACAAGCAGTTCATCTTTATGGTGGACTCGGGGGCGGAGAAATCATGTATATGTGAAGGTGATTTTCCGTTATCTGGCAAAAATCTCAAAATGCAAGGGTTCTCTGGGGCTGTAGTGAGGGTTCCTTTTACAGAAGATCTGGATATCAAGATAGGGGGAACAACAGTGTGGGCCTCCCTACTTTATTATGAAAGTTCCCCTGTCAATTTACTGGGCGAGATCTGCTCAGCAAATTAAACATGAGTATATCATTCTCCGATCGCAGGATTGTTTGTTCCACCCGAGGGATGTGTCACCTCAGAGCAATGCTGGTGATACATACATTGGCCAATGAACTAAAGGTGAGGGAAGCACCAGTAAATCCCGACATGTTTGTGTAAGTGATCAGGGTTCTGGCTACAGCACTACCTGTGCTCACTAGAATAGAATGGAGAGTGCCCTCTTATTTCGTGTTCCGCCCTGTAGCTACCCCCGAAATGGTTGCTGGCACAATATTGTCTTTGGATCTTGAAGGAGTGCAAGTATCTGCAAGGAGATTAGTGGCAATAGGAGTGGACATACATGGATGTGAATGGCGCACAGTGCTGTGCATTGGCCCAAACATACCATTACGTGAGCTGAGTGATGAAGAACTGTTGACGATACTGATGGGGAAATTATTTTGGAAATAAGTGATGGGACAGTACAGGAAGGTACTAAGCCCCCCCCCATGGTTGTCATCAGTTCACCACCTTCTTTTTATGACACAGATATGCAACAAGTGCACCCTCATTTGTGGACCACAAATCCCCATGATGCAGGTTTGCTGAGGGAAGTTACCCCAGTAAAGATTACTCTGAAGCCAGGAGCAGTACTGCCCATAGTGAAGCAGTATCCACTATCTACAGAAGCAGAAGAAGGGATTCAGGAGACACTAGGTGCGCTCCTACAGCAAGGGATAATTGTCCCCTCAAACTCTCCATGCAGTACGGCAGTTTACCATATAATAAAAGCGGCTGGGGTTTGTGGCGTATGATACAGGAAGGAGTTTCCTCTTGTTCCAAACCCCATGTCCATTTTGTGTAGCATCCCAAACCAGGCTACTCATTTTACTGTGGTTGATTTGAAAAATGCGTTTTTCTCAGTGCCCCTTGATCAAGACTCAATACCTCACAGCATTCACATTGGGTGGGAGGAGATATGAACACTGTTGATTGCCCCAAGGGTACTGCGAGAGCCCCAGCATATTTAACAGAATATTGCACGATGATCTCAGCAGTATTCAAGTCTCGAGCACGATTGTTCAGTATGTAGATGAACTCCTAGTATGCAATGAAATTGAAGAAAGTTGAAGGGATTACATTATCCCCCTCTAGTTACTCGCCCAAAAAGGGTACAAAGTGGACAGTAAAAAACTGCAATACTGTCTGCCTGAGGTCCTTAAGAGAATAATAACCGACAGGGCGGCAACGGTATGCGCCTCAGCCAGAGTCAGGGCAGCAGACAGGTCGGTCAGGTAGGTCAGCAAGGGAGGGAGTGGGAAAAAGCAGAAGAGAAGAGGAAGGTTTTGAGCTGCTTCCGGAACTTCAGAAACATCAAGCTATTGGTGTGAGGAAGTGGGAGCAGGAGAGGGGACAAGGCATACTAGGAGTACAGATAATTACAGCATGTTGCCAGCTACTAGCCAGCCATAAAAAAGGTCAATCGCCATCTCGATTAATTACATACACACAGCGCACCAGGTCATACTCGCCAAGAGTCAAATATCACTAGCCAATGGCTAGTAGGGAGGGGAAATGTACCCAAATATAGGTTATTAACAAATTATGTTTACAAGGACTTGATATTGCTAGGAGCCATTTAGCTCGGTCTCTAGCTGGGCCTGGTTAGCGTGAAACCAACTCTTACCAGGAGCTACTTTTGACTACCCAGGCCAAGTGGCGCAATACAAACAAACAGGATATTAACCTGTATATATTGTACTATGGATAAAAAGGTGAATAAAGGACACATCTAAGGGGCATTTGAAAAAAAGAATGGAACAAACAAAGGACAGAAATGCTGTCCATTTCATGTGCAAGTTACATCTGTGGTGCACTTTGTATTAGCTCTATCGGTAGCTTCTGCCTACTAGATAATGCTCAATACCCAGGAGCTGCTTTTAGCACCTGCTCATCAAGTCCCAATTTAGATCCCTGATATAGTTGCAGAGACCACTATGGGGGCTACAGGTACTATAAATACCCATTCCATTACACTAAAGAGGATCACAGGGGTACAGCAATTGCACTGTAGGCCTCTGAAGTGCCTTCAACAGACGAGATGTGCTTTCTTTTAGAGGGGACTATTTCCCTAAATGGCAGAATTTAGTAATTTGCAAGGGGAGAGTTAATTCAAACGGTAAGGAGCTAGAAAGGTCAGGTTGCACAGGGTGGAGGAACATAGGTAGAAGAGGGCTTGTCAATCAATCAATAGTTTGTTTATTTCAGATTAAAATGACCATAACACGTATACAATAAAAACTACTGAGATCAAAGAAAAACAACAATAATATTCTTTTCATAAAACTAATTCAGCTGGTCATCAACAAGTTAGAATTATTTGTAACTGGATATAGAGCCTCCTTCAGATAATGGAAATATGGGTAAAAAAGTGGCAGAACCCCAATTACCACCACCTTTGCTGTACTGCAATATTAAGAGGTTGGAAGCAATAGAGAGCAAAACTTGCAACCAAGCGCTGGAGGCTACTGCTGCATGTTGCCTAACAAAAATTGAGGATATACTACAGGAGTAACTAACACCTGTGCTAAATGCCCCTAATCCCCAATGGAGTCCTGTGGGCCTCCAAAATCGGAAGCAACACCATCCAGCCATCCAGCCACTTCTTCTCTTATTCTTCTGATCGTCTGCCTCCACTGGTTGTTTTCCTCCTTCTTTATAACTCTCTCTTTCCTCAAAGCTTCCTTTCCCTCACCTTTCTTTCCTCTTTGTTCTCCTTTATGTTTTTACTTCTCCTCCTTCCTCTGCGTCAGCGTCGTCTGAAAAATCTTTCTCTTTACTGTAGAATATCAGGCCATTTTTTGGGAATTTGTCCTGTCACCCTCAAAAGAAGCATACCCTTCACTGCCAGAGTGCAACAGGTTGCCAATACATTGCAGGCTGCAGTACTGCACATCACAGTTAATGTATCCTTGCATGTGAAGGGAAGTCTCAAGGGGGAGGAACCCGTGGTTATCGATTCCGGGGCCACAGGAAATGTCATTGACTGTGGAGTTGCACAAGCTTTTAAAATCCCTCATATTCTTAAGGAGAATGCTGAACAGGTTCGGGCTGTAGATGGAACACAACTCCAATCAGGATTGATCACGCATGAAACAGTTACTTTATAAATGCAGGTATTGGGAGGTCATTGGGAGGCCATATCTTTTGAACCAATTGATGCTCCTCAGTTAAAGGTTATTGTTACTTCTAGTCGAAATCGACTTCAGAATAAAAAGAAAGTCTCACCTTGGCAGACTGGAAGATCAAGGAACAGCCAATGCAGCTTGTAAGAGTTACCCCGACCGCCGCAGCACCTGCTACCCGGTAATGAAATCCCGAGAGAAAGTGTGCGACCGGCAGGGAAACCCCCTGGGAAGAAAACCCTGATGGGATCCGGAATCCGGTATCTTGATCACAGAATGAAGGTGACGTCTCCAATGATGATGCGGGAAGGCTTCTTCTGATGGCAATAGACAACAAGGTAAGGTGATTGCGGGAGAGGAGAGCTGTAAGTAATTAATAAGATAGAAGAACTCCTAACCTTTTGGGTGGCAAATCCTCGAATACCTGAAGCATTCCCTGAGAGCAGGGGTTCGGAGAGTTCGGAGAGAGCTGAAGGACGGGAGATCTAGAAAGTAATCAAGAGGTAAGTGTGTGCACGATGGGATGGGAATAGTAGGATGGGAAAGAGAACCCAGTTCTAAACTATAGTAAATAATTACCCGGAAGGAACCCCAAAGAATGGAATAGAGCTGAACGTCTGGACAGGAAGGAGGAAATGGCCCCGGAAATAGAGCGGACCGAAGCGGCTGGAAAGAAAGTCTGAAATAGAATCAAGACAGTATTAGTACAATAGGATGTAGGAAAGCAAAGGTAGAATACAATGAGAACTCCTAGGAATGAACTCACGGAGCGTCTGCCAAAACAGTAGCGACGCAAAGTGCAGTCAAACTTCGTGCCGTATATGGAATCACTTGAGTGTCTCGCCGCGTTCCCGGCGAAAGTGTAGAGACTGCAACGTTGTGTTCAACGCGGACTGTTCTGCGGTCCGCCATCTTAGAAGTACCGAACCGAGTTTCACCGCATAATCGGTTTCGGGACCATAGTGACCAACGTGATGTGTGTGGAACAGTATGCCCCCTTTTCCTGGGGGGCGATCCCGGCTTCCCGGGGTGTAACCGAAAAAAACGTTGAACCAAGCGGGGTGCGTGGACCCCCGAGGCTGGTTCCCAGGTTCTTTCTGCAGGAGTGTACCCTTTCCAATCCACTAAGAATTGTAATTTGCCCCTGCGATAGCGGGAGTCACAAATGCTAGCGACTTCAAATTCAGGGCCGGTATCAGTAGACACCGGAGGTGGAGGGCTTTTGTCCACATCGATTGAACCGGTCTGGAATCGCTAGCTTAATTTGAGATAAATGAAAAACCGAATGTATCCGAGACCATGACATAGGTAGAACTAATTTTACTGCCCCTGTCCTTTCTAAGGAGTCAATTTTGAAAGGTCCAAAGAATTTCGGAGAAAGCTTGGATGGGACCAAATGACGGGGAAGAAAGCGGGAAGACAACCACACTGAGGGCCTCATTACACGGATGGCGGTAGGGATTTACCGGTACCGGTAAAATACCGGTACCGGTAAATCCCTATCGCCTTACTACGAGGTCCCTTAGCAGGTTGGTGCTTTAACGCCTGCTTTTTGCAGGCGTTAAAAACCAACCCGCTAAGGGACCTCGGAGCTAATTACGGCACCGCAAAATTGGGGTGCCGTAATTAGCGCCTTCCCCATTCCCATAGAGCCCTATGGGGCAGAAATGGGAATGGGGAAGGGCAATGGCGGAAGGGGGATTTACCGCCCCACCAACCTTGGAATGGGGCGGTAAATCCCCTTTCCGCCAAGGCGGTGCCGGTATTTTACCGGCATGAGCCATGGCGCTAATAGCGCCATGGCTCACCGCCTTCCGTGTAATGAGGCCCTGAGTCTCCCGGCTTCAACAAAGGAGAGTCTTGTCGATGACGATCAGCAATCTTCTTGGTCCAATCTTGCGTGGCTTTCAGCGATATCTTAGCAAGTCTATGTCCTTCCTGGATACCAGATATTAGACTATCCACTCCTGGGCAACATGAGGAAGATATAGCGATCGTTGGTACAAAGGAAGGATGGAAACCATAGGAACAGTGGAAGGGACTAGTGTGAATGGCAGAGTGCCTAGCGTTGTTGTATGCAAACTCTGCAAAAGGTAGTAATTCTACCCAATTGTCCTGAGCGGCGGATACAAAACACCTCAAGTACCCCTCCAAAGTCTGATTAAGACGTTATGTCTGTCCGTTTGTCTGGGGATGGTAACCGGAACTAAGAGCCCGTTTGATTCCCAGAGACTGACAGACCTTCTCCCAAAAAACAGATGTGTATTGAGGACCTCGGTCAGAAACCACAGTATCAGGCAGGCCGTGTCGAGAAAATATTTCCGAGAGGAAGATCCTAGCCATTCCTTCTGCTCCTGGTAGCTTGGCTAATGGTATAAAGTGTGCCAACTTCGTTAGGTAATCTATAGTTATCATTATAGCGGTTTTATTATGAGAATTAGGAAGGTCCACTATAAAGTCCGTAGAGATTACTTGCCACGGTTAATCAGGAATAGGCATCCGAGATAGCAATCCCATAGGAGGTACTCTTGGGGTCTTGGATTGAGAGCACACGGTACATGCTGCTACATAATCTTGGACGTCAGTGCGAATTCCTGGCCACCAAAAATGACGTTGCACTAAGTCTAGGGTACCTTGAAACCCCCGATGTCCGGCTGCTTGGGAGTCGTGGCACATCTGTAATACTTCTTGTTGAAGTGTGGCTGTAGGAACCAAAACTTGTGTTTCCTGAAAATAATAAGGCTTCGCCTCAGTAAGATGGTAGGTAGAGGCGATCCTTTCACAAAGTGCCTGATTATGAGAAGATACAGATCTCAATTCTTGTAAAAAGTCCGTGACAACAGCGATAAAATTTGCTTTGGGAAATAATGGTTCGGGAAAGAATTGAGAAGTAGGTGAATCTTTTCGAGAGAGGGCATCCGCCCTTAAGTTTTGTTTTCATGGAAGGAATGTAAATTCAATCCGAAAAGGGAGAAAAAATAGGCCCAGCGTGCTTGCCGACTGTTGGTCGTTTGAGCATTCTGTAAGACTTTGAGATTCTGATGGTCTGTGCGCACTTCTACGGGAAAGGGTGAACCTAGTAACAAGTGTCTCCATTCCTCAAAGGCCTTTTTGATAGCCAGCATTTCTTTTTCAAGCACAGAGTAATTTTGCTCGGAAGAGTTGAAAGTTTTAGAAAGATATGCTACTGGTCTCTCATCTCCTTGATCTGTGCGTTGTAATAAGACCGCGCCTAATGCATGATAGGATGCATCGGTTTCTATAAAGAATTGTTTACTTTGGTCCGGAGTAACCAAAATAGATGCAGTGGTAAACAAAGACTTTAGAGTTTGAAAGGCCTGATTAGTTAATTCGTCCCAGAGGTATGGGACTCCTTTTTTCAATAGACGGGTGATTGGTTGAATGATTTCAGAAAAACAAGGGATGAATTTCCTATAAAAATTGGCGAACCCCAAGAATCGCTGGATTTCCTTGACGTTGGATGGAATGGGCCATTCGACGATAGCAGAGATTTTTTTTGGATCCATAGACATGCCTTGTGATGACAAGACAAACCCTAAATAAGTTACTTGATTGCGATGAAATTCACATTTTGAGGCTTTACAGTATAGATGGTTGTACTGTAGGCGTTCTAATACCAGATTCACGTGTTTGATGTGTTCTTCTAGATTAGAAGAGTACACAAGGATATCATCCAAATAGATGATTACGAAATAGAACAAAATGTCTGCAAAAAGATGGTCCATAAAACGTTGAAACACGGCAGGTGCATTTACCAAGCCGAATGGCATCACGTGGTATTCATAATGACCGAACGGTGTTCGGAAAGCTGTTTTCCATTCATCTCCGGGGGCAATACGGATAAGATGATAAGCCCCACAGAGGTCCAATTTTGTGTAGAATGAAGCCCCTCGGACGGCTTCGAGGATGTCTGGAATAAGCGGCATTGGGTATTTGTCTGCCACAGTGATCTCATTTATTCCTCGATAGTCAATGCACGTCTGAGTTCATTAGAGTCTTTTTGGGGATGAAGAAGAGGGAGGCCCCAGCCGGGGAAATGGATTCTTTATTAAGCCCATTTTGTAGATTTGCCTGGAGATATTCTTGGGGTACACTCTTTTCCTTCTGTGAAAGAACATACATTCTCCCAAAGGGGATAGCTTGGTCAGGAAGTAGGTCAATGTGGCAGTCGTCTCTTCTATGAGGTTGTAGAGTAGGGAACTCGGGATTGGAAAAGACGGATTGGTACATCCTATGGCAATCTGGAATAACCTCTAAATGATTGATGGAGCGCACTGCAAGTGTTTCTGAGCTGGTAGTCGGGGGATGAATCCCCACAGATTCATCTGACACACAATGACGTACACAGTATTCCGAGCCAAGAAAAAGGGTGCCGGCTGTCCAATTAATGAAAGGGTTATGCACTCTTAACCAGGGAAGACCTAGTATGATTGGGTAGTGAGCCGTTTTGATGATATCAAACACCAGGCTTTCTTTGTGCGCGGCAATCTGAAATATCACAGGTTCGGTTTGTTTCCGGATAGGTCCAGAACTTAATGGATTTCCATCAACCCCATGGATTGGGGTAATCAGAGTCTTGGGTCTGCGAATAATTCCATGTTCTGTGGCCCATTAATTGTCTACAAAATAACCTGCGGCTCCACAATCTATTAAGGCTGGTATACCTTTTAGTGTCTGTTTAGGTAAACTTATGGTTAGAGCCACCACAACCATGTTATGAGAAGTTTCTGTAGAGTCACTGTTCAAAACAAGTCTCTTTGGGGAATCAGAATTATGGACCCCCACCGTTGTTCCACCTGCGGTAGGGTTTTGGAGTTTCCCGACTTCTCGACTGGAGTACGGCGAGGAGTAACTAGTAGGCAATCCCGTAATATGTGAGATGAAGCTCCGCAGTACAAACCTAAGGTTGGTCTTCTTTCCTTTTCAGTATTAGATAAAGGTCCTCTAACGGATCCAATTTGCATGGGTTCGTCCACCGGAACAAGCTTACTGGCAGTTCCATGGATTTCGGTATGTGATCGAACACCTTTATTCTTTCTCCTTTCCTATGATCTTTCGTGTAATCGGTAATCAATTTGCATGGTGAGAGTAATCATATCAGCTAAATTGGCAGGACGAGGAACATTAGCTACCTCGTCTTTAAGGTCATCTGACAGTCCCCGTCTGAATAATGTGAGTAATCCATCATCTGGCCACCCAGTTTCAGAAGATAATTGTTTGAATTGCGTGATGTATGTTAGCAAGTTGCGTGACTACCTTGCTTGAGATCTAATAACTTCTATTGTGTGGAGACAGAAATCTCTTGTTGGCTAAACATAGATTTCAGGCTATTGGTAAAGGCAGCGTAGGAGTCTAGGATTGCGTTACTAGATGTGACCAAGGGAGTTGCCCAGGCCAAAGCAGGCCCGGAAAGATGGGAAATCAAATAACCTACTTTATCTTTCTCTGTTGGGAAAAAACGAGATTTGAAAGTGAATTGTACTGTGCAACTATCCAGGATCTCTTTGAGTTTATGTGGATCGCCATCAAATTTGCCTGTATTTAATGTAGATGGAGGTGAATCTGAAAATGCTCGGGAGACCTGTTGTCTCAACTGAACATTGTCTTGTTTGAGGGATTGCATTTATAATGACATCGCCTGCATGGCGGCCATTAATTGCTGCATTTGTTGGTCCATTGATACCAGTCTGCCAAATCCTTTCTTGGAAAAATTAATATCTTTTTTGGGCGTCGCTATCTGTTACTTTTAGTCAAAATCGACTTCAGAAGTCTCACCTTGGCAGACTGGAAGATCAAGGAACGGCCAATGCAGCTTGTAAGAGTTACCCCGACCGCCGCAGCACCTGCTACCCGGTAATGAAATCCCAAGAGAAAGTGTGCGACCGGCAGGGAAACCCTCTGGGGAAGAAAACCCTGACGGGATCCGGAATTCGGTATCTTGATCACAGAATGAAGGTGACGTCTCCAATGATGATGCGGGAAGGCTTCTTCTGATGGCAATAGACAACAAGGTAAGGTGATTGCGGGAGAGGAGAGCGGTAAGTAATTAAGAATATAGAAGAACTCCTAACCTTTTAGGTGGCAAATCCTCGAATACCTGAAGCATTCCCTGAGAGCGGGGGTTCAGAGAGTTCGGAGAGAGCTGAAGGACGGGAGATCTAGAAATTAATCAAGAGGTAAGTGTGTGCACGATGGGATGGGACTAGTAGGATGGGAAAGAGAACCCAGTTCTAAACTGTAGTAAATAATTACCCAGAAGGAACCCCAAAGAATGGAATAGAGCTGAACGTCTGGACAGGAAGGAGGAAATGGCCCTGGAAATAGAGCGGACCGAAGCGTCTGGGAAGAAAGTCTGAAATAGAATCAAGACAGTATTAGTACAATAGGATGTAGGAAAGCAAAGGTAGAATACAATGAGAACTCCTAGGAACAAACTCACGGAGCGTCTGCCAAAACAGTAGCGACGCGAAGTGCAGTCAAACTTCGTGCCGTATATGGAATCACGTGAGTGTCTCGTGGCGTTCCCGGCGAACGTGTAGAGACTGCAACGTTGTGTTCAACGCGGACTGTTCTGCGGTCCGCCATCTTCGAAGTACCGAACCGAATTTCACTGCATAATCGGTTTCGGGACCATAGTGACCAACGTGATGTGTGTGTAACAGTTATTTTAGGTATGCCCTGGTTGACTCTGCTCAATCCCAGAATCGATTGAGGAAAAATAGTTGCAGACTTTAACTTAGATTTTTGTGTCCATAATTGTTTGCAGGACAGAGGCTTAGTTGTAGAAAGTACTGAGGGAATTTTAAGGCTTGAAGAATGTGGAGTTCATCAACACACTATAGGAGCAGCGGTAGGGGAGTTACCTTCTCAGTATAAGGATTTCTTATCCCCGACCCACACAGACCGTATGACTGTGAAATAGAGTTGGAGTCCGAGCCTCAACCGTGTAGTAGAATATATACTTTGGCATAGATAGGGAATGAGTACCTCAAAGAATATTTGGAAGAAAATCTAGCTACAGGATTCATTCGTCTCTCTCAATCACTAGCAGCTTCCCCTTTGTTCTTTGTTACTTCTTCCAAAAAGAGATGGGTTGTTAAGCACTTGTATTGATTACAGAGCAGTTAACAAGGTGACCATTAAAACAGTTACTCACTTTCTCTTATCTTGGTTATGTAGGATTAACTTTAAGGAGCAGAATTGTTTACTAAATTGGATCCACATGGAGCTTACCATCTGGTACGAGTTCGAGAAGGTGACGAATGGAAGACTGTCATGATGCCTACCCCCGGGCATCAGGACCAAGGCCCTCAGCTCCGGGAGCAGGCATCCAGACATTTGTTTAAACCTCAGCAGCCCCGGCTAGGGGCTGTCTGGGTTCAGTCCTGGCGCCTTAGGCGCCAGGCTCATCATAGAAATCAGTCCTGGGGCCAAAGGCGCCAGGCTCATAGACTTTACTTACCTGATGCAGACCATGCTGCAAAAGAGTCCAAGCCTACATGAGGCCTGGATGGAACTATTTTGTTACAGGGACTATTTTTTACTCGGGCGTGGCTCTAGGGAACTTCTTACCTGGAACTACTTTGGAGGCTATTTAAACCACACCCGAACAGCAGCACATGCTTCGCGTTATTCTGCATCCAGCAGCGTGACGCTCACCGTGCCTGCAGCCAGCATCCAGTCTTCTGCCACACTCGCGTGCCTGCAGCCAGCATCCAGTCTTCTGCCACGCCCGCCTCGAATCCGGAGCTCCTAGAATAAAGAAGAAGAAAAGGACAAGGTTAGAAAACAAAATTATTTCAAATTCCTCACCTAATTCCAGAACCATTTCATCTCTGGACCTGGAAAGTACATCAGTCCTGCACGCGTCGCTTCGCCAGCTCCAGCACGGCGCCATACTCACCAGTTCTCACAGCATCTTTCGATCCGGCACTGTCTCCATCATTTCTTCACCGTAATCCGGCACCTAGGTGACACAGGAAAAAACAAGGTGAGCCAAGGGAATCAACAAATACAACCTCTTACCACCATAGACTTACCACCAGCGGTATTATTACATAACTCTCCACATTTTCATATGCCGAAAAACAACATGTTAACGCATGCAATAGTTACCGGACAGCGTTGGGTAACACAGACTCTTACCTGAACGCCAGCAGCAGCTACGAGACCTTCTTCTCACGAACTCAGTTGCAACTTAAGGAAGGAAGGGGACAAGAGTGAACATCGGGCACATTGAACTCTTTGAACGTGATACTTACCAATCCCGCCAGGGACTTCAGAGTCAATACTTACCGGAACTCTCCCAACGCCTTCAAACCAGTGAAGTAACTGGTATCTACGCGCCTCTGCAAGACACGCAGGATGGAGAGCTCATCTTTTAGGAACATAAGGTGAGGTTACTAAGGGGATATCAGAGGTGATTAGTGGGGGAGAGCAAGAACAGTTGGGAGGCCATCACTAAAACCCACAGGTGGTTAATCCCTGTCTCCACTTGCAGGAAAATACTTCTTTGGGTCCAGCAGACAAGACTAGGCGGGCCAGTCCAGACAGTCATCTCTGCACTACGCATCATGTTGAAGGAGACCGCAGCTGTCCGGGTCCGATCGACACCCCTATGGGGTCCAGGTGAGCGTAACAGAACGCGAAGCCTCTCTACAAATACCCACCCGGGTGTTATGGAAACCTCAGAAACCGACCAACTGGCCCAATTATTGGGGGAACTTAGGGCGGAAGTACATACCGCTCGCCAAGAGACTAATGCCCTCAGGAGAGAACATCATTGTCTCAAAGGAGCGCACGGATGATCTGGCTAGGCAACTACTGCAAAACCAAGCTGGGCAAACGCCCCTACCTGGATATGGGGGAAACCCAACCCCCGTTTCATCAAGCAATCCAGTGCAAGTGGTTTTACCAGGAAATATTCCGTTAGCTCCATCCGAACGCTTTGCTGGGGACCCCAAAAGGTTTGCCGTGTTTATGAACCAATGCCGCTTGCACTTTTTATGCAGACCGGGAGCCTTTCCAAATGACCAAGCCAAAGTAGCCTTTGTATTGTCATATCATAGTGGCAGCGCAGCGGATTGGTCCATTCCATTAATCAACCAGGATGATCCTCTTCTCCGGGATTTTCAGGGTTTTCAAAGGAGCATGGAAAAACTATTCGCCAGACACTCACAGGGTCAAGCCCTGGACAACGAACTTTTATCCTTACGACAAGGTAACCAGGATCTGCTAACCTATATTGCAACCTTCAAATAGGTTGGTGGTGGAAACCGGGTGGCCGGAGGAAAAATGAATTACATTGTTTCATCGTGGACTTCGGGGAGAACTCAAAGATGTCTTGGCTCAAGTTGTGAACCCACCTCAGGATTGCACAGAATTTATAGACTTAGTGGTCCAGCTAGACCACCGACTTCAGAACCGAAAGACTGATCGAGCTAAGTTCGAGAACCGGGTATTGTTAAACCCAACGTTGCCCCCAAAGGAACAGATGCATCTGAACCTATGCAGATCGGGGGGGTTAAAGGACCCTTAACTCAAAAGGAAAGAGAAAGAAGACGACAGATGCAGTTGTGTCTGTACTGTGGAACCTCAGGACATTTTCTACGGGATTGCCCTACAAAACCACCCAAGAAGGTGGTAGGAGTTGCTGATAAAAGCCACATAGAGCCTGATTCGGGAAACGACCACTCCCGACAAGCGTAGAGGTCCGCTTGCCGAGCTTAAAGAAGGACACTCAGACCTCGCATCTCATCATCCCAATGGTCCTACTTGATCCCAGGCAGCCATCACGTATGCACGCAGTAAGGGCATACATAGATAGCGGGGCCGTAGGAAACTATATGGACCACGAATTGGTGTCAAAGATGAATCTACCTCTTTGCAAAAAGACCACTTCGGATGTCATCACCACAGTTGATGGAACTGAGATTGCCTCGTGGCCTGTAACTCATTCCACTACAGAGATGACACTGTTGAGTCAAGATGGGCATCGAGAGACTATTGTGTTTGATCTAATCAAAGCCCCACAGTTCCAGATAATACTGGGGATGCCATGGTTGGAAACACATAATCCTTGTATAGATTGGCGAGAGAAGAGAATAACCTTCCCGGATTGTGCACACACCTGTTACCTGGAGAAAACTTTGAACAAAGGCCTGGCTACAGTCGTTAACCCAATCGTGCAGTTACCTCAGGAATACCAAGAATTTCAGGATGTTTTTCAAAAAGAACAGGCCAATACATTACCTCCTCACAGATCATACGATTGTCAAATCGACCTTCTACCCGGTGCACAACCCCCATGCAGTAGAATCCACGCCCTCACGGAACCTGAAAATTGTCACCTACGGCAATACTTGGACCAATACCTTGCTAATGGCTTTATTCGTCCTTCCAAGTCTCCTGCATCCTCAGCTTTATTCTTCGTGTCAAAAAAGGAAGGTGACCTTAGAACGTGCATAGATTACCACACATTAAATCAGATTACGGTAAAAATCGATACCCATTGCCTCTGATCCCCGAATTACTAGACCAAGTAAAGGATGCTTGTATCTACACTAAGTTAGATCTCCAAGGGGCATATCATCTGGTATGTGTCAAGAAAGGCGACGAATGGAAGACTGCCTTTCGCACCAAGTACGGATTATTCGAATATCAGGTGATGCCCTTCGGGTTGTGCAATGCACCAGCAGCCTTCCAGTATTTTATGAACGATGTCCTTCATGAACTCATTGACGTCTGTGTCGTCGTATACATAGATGATATTCTAGTGTACTCCTCAGAATCAGACCATGTTAAGCACGTGCGTGCAGTGCTTGAGAAACTACGCCAGCACAAGTTATATGCAAAATTGGAAAAATGTGTTTTTCATGCTACGGAATTTGAATTTCTTGGATTTATCCTGACTCCAAAAGGAGTCCGAATGGACTCTCAAAAGGTGGACGCAATTCTCAAGTGGCCATCACCCAGTTCAGTCAAATGGGTACAAAGCATGCTCGGATTTGCTCATTTCTACCGCAGATTCATTCCGGACTTCTCCCATGTTGTACACGCCATCACAGCACTTTTGCGAAAAAACGAACGCTTCTTGTGGACCGAAGAGGCTGAAAAGGCCTTCCAAGAGCTGAAAGCGAAATTCACATCAGCACCTGTCTTAAAACATCCACGCCCTGAGCTTCCATACATAGTAGAAACTGATGCATCCAGTTTAGCCATGGGAGCTGTCCTGTCCCAGAAGGATCCTGAAACCGGTCAACTTCACCCAGTAGCGTTTTGGTCCAGAAAGTTCTCAGCACCTGAGTTAAACTATGCGGTTACCGATAAAGAGCTATTAGCCATCAAATCCGCCTTTAAGGCTTGGCGGCACTATCTTCTTGGTGCCAGGCATACTATTACCGTAATCACCGATCACCGGAACCTGCAGTATTTAAAAACAGCCAAAGCCCAATCATCGCGACAACTTCGATGGGCATTGTTCTTTGCTGAATTCGATTTCGTGATCACTTATCGACCAGGCTGCAAAAATGGCAAAGCAGATGCCTTATCCCGAATAGCGCCAACTCCTTGCTCCTCTCCCATCACCCTGTGGTGGTGGCTCATGGACCACGCCACATGCAGGCGTATCCTTGTTTAACATAGGGGCAGGCCGCTCCTCTGTCTATTCCCCAGGCAGGAGTATTACTTCTGTAAATGCGATGGCGGTCATTGCCGCACCTCTCCCTCTCCAGCAGGCAGGAACATTATAAAATTATTGTAGCGGCACAGGCCGCTCCTCTCCCCCAGGCAGGCGCACTTTAATTCGATGCACCTCTCCTCCCAGACAGGACTAGGCAATGGACCTTGCAGTCTTCTTGGCGGAGTAGCGGCAGGCCCTCCCGTTCAGCCTAACCACACATGCACCCTCTCAGTGGAGGGCCGCAGCCAGGACTGCACTGGTATAATGGTGTGCCAGGCGGCAGGATGGCAGTGCCAATGTCAGGCTCACCCAGGTGGGAGCTCACTTACTTAGTGCAGTGGCAGTCTGGGCCACACTCCTCCCCAAGCGGGCATGACGAGTCAGTGGTCCGTGCTGCGCTATCACCAGGTTCCTCCAGGCAGGAATATGGATGGTGATGGCAGAGGCCATGCCAAAATACGAGTTTATGCTCCACCCAGCCGGTAGGTATCTTCCTACCACAGTAGACCGGGACACAGTCAGTCTCCCTTAGGCGGGAGCTTTATTTATTTAATGTGGCAGCGCGCCACTTTCTTCAGCACGGCGGTGTCGGGGGCCACGCCGCTCCTTCTCTCCCCCAGGCGTGAGATTTCTATGTATATTTGAATAAGTCCTTGCGGCAGCAGTGCTTGCTGCACCACTGCTCACCCCTAGGCAGAAGATCGCTGTATTTATTCTTTTTTTCCTTTTTCAGTGGATGTGGCCGGAGCCACACATCCTCCTTACCCCTCCCCAGGTGGGGCAGACGATGGGGGGTCAGCACCGCAGGAGGGCCTCAGGACCCGGGCGCCATGCTTCGGCTTTGCCATGGAGATTAGAAGAATTTGGCTAGGCAAAAGATTTGACGAATGTTAAGGGAAGGACAAGCCTTCGTAGTTGAGGAAAGTTTCACGCACTTTCTCGATGGCCAAAAAGATTTCTGGACCGAACTGTTGCTGAGGCAGTTGTTCCTGGCAGTTCGCGCAGATCTTGCTGTTCCTGAGCTTCAGTCATGGGGACAAGAAGGAGGACGTCGGGAGGTTCCTGCACTGCCCAGGGATGAAGCCAAAAGCTGTAGCAAGACGTTGGTTTAAGGTTTGAGTGCATTAAAGTCCACGAGCTGGTTTCCTTCCCTCTGGCTATCTGGTTTTCAACAGCACTCTGATGAAAATTCGACCAGCTGGGGACGGTGTCCAGGTGGCTTGTGAGTTGGTTATTCCCACCAAACTCAAGGGAAGAATTATTTTTTTTTAAAACTTTCTTTATTTGATTTGACAACACACACCAACAGCAAGGGACGTACACGGTGTGACAGTAAGATCCTGCATAATGAATACAATACCAATGCATAATGGATATTTCATACAAATTAATTGGTCAGGGACCAGGTGACACCACAAAAGGGAGTATTAAAGAGTCACCGCACACGGGGCGATGCCAGGAGCAGGGAGCGCAGGGATGGAGGATTCAATGTCCGAGTCCGAGTTCATAGAGGACATGTAGCTGCAAAAGTTCCGCCAAATATCACTTGGCCTCGAGTGCCGATGTTGCATTAATCCCATGGCCTCCTCAGTATCTGACGCCCAAGTGACTGCCCTGAGACACTGTGCATACGTTGGTGCTCTAGGTTGGAGCCAGTTCATCAAAATGCAGTGCACAGCTAGCAGCAGGCAAAGCCCAGCAAGCTTTCTAGAATCTCGCCCCAATTGGAGGAAGTCGTGGAACAGGCATCGTGATGGAGATGGGTCTATTGTATGCTCCAGTACAGTAGGCAATGTGGAACATATTTCGGACCAGAATTGTGATAGGTGGGAACAAGACCAAATCATATGACTGAATTCTGCCTGCTCGGAGACACATCTAGGGCAGTTGGAGCAAAGGTCACTGAACATATGATGCAGCCTGCTGGGAGTATGATGATATCTGTGCAACACCTTGAATTGTATTAATTTAAATCGAGAATTGAAGGATACATTGTGGGTGCATGCACACATCCGGGACCAGCGCGCACCTGTTATCTCTACCCCAAGATTTTCCCCCCACCTGTGCTTCAGCTTAATGAATGAGGGAGCAGCTCTGGTTTGTAGCAGAGTATAAAGCCTAGACACCTTCCCTTTCGTGGACTAGCAGGAGCATAGGTCAGCTATTATGGGTTCATCAGGTGGCGCCGTAGGGAAATTAGGATATTTAGTTTTGAGATTTTTCCGGATAGAGGAGCACTGCAACCAAGCCGATGGTTTCTGTTTAAGGGAGGGCGGGAGATCTGACCATTCAATGAAGTTACCCTGTACATAAACATCACAGAGTGCCATGAAGTCCGCGTCAGCCCATCGGGATACGATGGATTGTGAGACGCGTGGAACCTCTGGGAGGAAATTCTATAGCGGAAGGTCCCAGTGAAAGGGGTGGGGAGTGTCTAATAGCTTCCAGAGTTTAGAGAGGGCTGGGGATGTACTAGCTACTGGATCTGCTGAACCAGGGTCCGCGGGGGCAGTTTTGAGAATGAGGGAACAAATTTCACGGTCACTGACCGCCAGCTTCTCCAGCCAAACATGGGGCGAGGGGGTCTGCGGTGTTAAACCAGTGAGACGTGAATTGGGATTGTGCAACCAACCAGTATCTGAGGAAGTCCGGAGCGCCGAAATCTCCGCATTCCACAGGGGTGGTTAATGTTGTTAGTTTGAGTCGGACTGCCCCGGAGTGCCACAGAAAGGTGTTCATTGTGTGGCGTAGCGTCCGGAAGAAGTCGTCACCTGGCCATAGGGGAAGATTAATAAAGCGATAAAGAAGCTGGGGTAGAACAACCATTTTAAGTATTCCTATTCGGCCTGCTAAGGAGATAGGGAGTCTGGCCCAGTTTGTAGTTTTAGTGGATAGGTTTGTGAGATAGCTTAGGAAGTTGTTTTCACGTAGCATCTCAGCGTGTCGGGAGACCACCACCCCGAGGTAAGTGAACTTGGACCATGTGAACCACATTAGGTCAGAGGGGGGTTGCGTGCAGTCAGTGAGCGGGAACAGGACAGATTTATAGCAGTTCACCTTCAGTCCGGATATGCGTCCGAACCGGGCCACATCCTCCAGAATCGGGGCAAGGTTGGCATCTGGGGAACGGATATAAAGGAGGGCGTCGTCCGCGTACAGGGAGACTATATCGGACTGGCTCGCCGTTCGCAAACCTCTGAGCGTGCGACTGACGCATCATGTCCGCAAATGGTTCCATGGCTATAGCGAATATTTGCGGGGAGAAGGGGCAGCCCTGTCGCTTTCCTCTGGCTATCTGGAAGGGGGAGGGGCACCTGTCCTCTGTGCGGACTCTAGCCAATGGTTTTGTATAGAGTAGTTTAACCCAGGATCGGAAGTTGGGGCCAAATTTGCATTTCTCTAGGGCTCGCCATAGGTAATCCCATGATACAGAGTCGAAAGCTTTCTGCATATCTAGGGTGGCCGCCGCTGCCTGCACTTTCGGGCTGATCCTACTGATCACATTGAATAGGCGTCTCAGATTAAGGGAGGTGGAGCGGCCTGGGACAAACCCTGCTTGATCCAGACGGATGATGTGGGGGATAAGTGAGGCCAGTCGCATGGCTAGTAATTTGGCATACATTTTGACATCACAGTTAATTAGTGAAAGGGGCCGGTACGAGCCACATTGGGTGGTAGGCTTGCCAGGCTTGAGTAATACCGTTATCATTGCCTCCCAGAGTGTGGGAGGGAGTATGCCCTCTTCACAAGCCTCCTCCCATAGGGCCAATAGGTGTGGGACAAGATGGGATTTAAATCATTTATAGAGTTCGATGGGGAGGCCATCTGGACCAGGGGCTTTGCCAGGGGCCAGCAAGTCTATGGCCTCTGAAAGTTCTTCGGCAGTGAACGGCCTCTTGAGGGAAATGCTGGTGTCAGTGGAGAGGGCAGAAAGAGGGAGGTTATCTAAATAGGAGTCAATCTCTGATATCTGGACACCATCTGCTTTCGAGTATAGGGAGATATAGAATGTAAGGAATTCTGAGTTAATGTCTTGTGGTGATATAGCCAGTGTTCCATCAGGTCTCTCTATCGCCGGTATATTGGGGGCTCTGAATTCTCCATGTATCAGCCTGGCCAACATTTGGCCTGGTCACTCTCCCTCACCATATTTCCTTACAAGATGGGGGCTGTCTAGAAATGTAACCTCCCGCCCGGCTAGACTCCGGAATTTGTCCAGCTCTGAACCCAACAGCGCTAGAGTCTCAGGGGATTGATCCAGGGCATATTGGGCCTCAAGAGCGGCTAGGGCCGACTCGGTTCTCGTGATATCCGTGCGGATCTCTTTCAGGATTCCACTTCCCTTGGAGATGGCGACACCCCTGACATACGCTTTAAAGGATTCCCAGAGAGTGGCTTGTGATGACACGGAATTAGTATTAATTTCAAAGAATTCCTCAATGGAGGATTCCAGTTCAGAGCTAAAGACCGGATCAAGTAGGGAATGAGGGCTCATTTTCCACTTCCTGGCTCTGTCATAGTCTGGGCCCCAATTCAAGGAGATAACCACTGGCGAGTGATCAGAAAGAGTTCAAGGTAGAATCCACAGGGACCTAATCAAAATGCCTGATATGAGCCACCTGTCTATTCTGGAATGCAAATCTTGTACAGAGGAGTAGTAGGAGTATGTGCGCGAGTCAGGGTACATGAGTCGCCATGCGTCCACAATCGACAAGCGGGGGAGCGTTGTCAAAATAGAGTGGGCTGCTCTGGAAAGCTGGCGGGGTCTGGAGCTCGATCTATCAAGGTTGACGTCTAGTATACAAGTAAAGACTTAGGTTTGTCACCTCTAAAGACGTTGCGCAGCCCTAACACTGGTGAGCTAATAAATAGGAAAATATACTGGAACAGTGTCAAACATAGAAGCACAATAATGCAATTCAAAAGAATTGTAAGCCAAAAAGCTGTTGAGAGTAGTTTTATGAGTCGATGTGAAACAGAACTGCCGACACGTGTTTCGACCCTTAACAGGTCCTTTTCAAGGCAAAACTGTTATAGATACAACATAAGGATAAGGCAAAATAAGAAAGCAAATTGATGCATGAAATCGGAAAACAATCCAACAACAAGTAAAAAAGAAAATAACAGGTTTCCGATTATATGATAAAAAAGTTATTACCAAGAGGTGTCAAACATAGAGTGGTCAAGTTCCAAACATGAGATGTTCCAAAAGATGTAACCATGTAAGGGAAACAAAAGATATACAATAAACCATGAGCTAAATACCTCGATTTGAATACACTCTTGACAGATATTATGCCAAATATTAGAATAATGTACATTATCCAAATAATAATTCTCACAAAGTAAGGTAAAAGAGTGTGTGGCCAGAAACCAAACTGTCCATCCTTTATCCACCAAAAAGGGTGCACGTAGTGATATGAAATACCATGGCTACCACATTCCCCTAATTGTGATAAAAATTACTTGGTAAATCTGAAAAGGTAGGTAGATTACTGTATGATAGATCGTCAAGATCAGATAATGCGAAGCGTGTCGCAACAGTGCAAATAGGAGCAGATTCAAAGATTGCCTGCTTGGTCGAGATGTAGCTTTAAGTGCTGTATGGCGAGGAGTTGGGTTATCATAAATGCAGTCTGTGAAGGGAACCAGAGTATGTGTGTTACAATAACACATGTATTGCGGCCGAAATGAAGTACATTATTTGATATGGTGGGTTTACCTTAAATGTAGGTCGTATAGGATGCAAGTATACTGGGTCATTTCCCAAATCCAAGTTTTCATGCGCAGGCTGCAATCAGTAGACAAAAATACTTAGACTGAGTCTACACAGGTAAAGCGATCTAGAATGAACGGGCTGAGTTATGTGCCGCGTACACATAGCGAGAAATGTAAAATGCCCGCACATACGCGCAAAATGAATTCATACCTGCAAGTAACGAGGTTAGATCCCCTGTGAAACTTTCTTGTCGGAAGGACGAGATGTTAGGAATACACGTTCGTAGTTTCCGTGTATTAAAGGAAAGGACCCAAACAAGCGTCATGTGACAGGGTCACGTGCGCGTGAGCAATCCACGGTAATTAAAGACTCATATGTACATATGGTTTGACAGCGGGACAAAATAACTTTTTTATTATATAATCGGAAAACCTGTTATTTTCTTTTTTACTTGTTGTTGGATTGTTTTTCGATTTCATGCATCAATTTGTTTTCTTATTTTGCCTTATCCTGATGGATTCTGGCCCCATTCCTTCCAATGACGCACATATGTTTGCACCAATCTTGTTTTAATTTCACCCTTTGTGTTCCTTTTAACATTTATTACATGCGCAAATGTTGGAATGTTATGTTTATGTTGTATCTAGAACAGTTTTGCCTTGAAAAGGACCCGTTGTTAAGGGTCGAAACACGTGTCGGCAGTTCTGTTTCACATCGACTCATAAAACTACTCTCAACAGCTTTTTGGCTTACGATTCTTTTGAATTGCATTATTGTGCTTTTATGTTTGACACTGTTCCAGTATATTTTCCTATTAGCTCACCAATGTTAGGGCTGCGCAACGTCTTTAGAGGTGACAAACCTAAGTCTTTACTTGTATACAATTAGCAGTTTTTGAGGTAACTGCTAGTCCCTCTTGTGTGCGGCAACCCGTGTTTTAATTATTTTTCAGGTATTGTTTGTGAATCCTCTCACCCCTCTTAACTCACCGCTAGTCCCAGCGCTTCAAGTTTACCGCTTACCTCATTCCAGTTTTTCTGACGTCTAGTATAGTATTCAAATCTCCTCCCCATATGATAGGGATAAGGGGGAACCCTTCCAACGCAGAGACCGGGTATAGGTAAAAGTCAGGGTCATCGGTATTTGGGCCGTAGATGTTTAATATGGCCACCTCTTGATTTTGTAGGGTGCCTAGAGTTAGCACATACCTCCCCTGTGGGTGTACCCGTGAGTGAGCGCACTTAAACTTCAGGCTTTTGTGTATCCGAGTCAGCACACCGCAACTTTGGGTGGAATAATTGGTGTAGTACCTCTGGGGTCCCCACAGTTTAGCAAATTTCTCACATTGTTCAGAGCGGGCATGGGTCTCCTTTAAACATAGGATTTTAACGCCATGTCGTTCAGCATAAAGCTGTATCTGTCGCATCTTTTTATGATTACCCAGACCTCTTACATTCCAGCTCATGAATTTTAGGTTATTATCCGTCATTTGTATGGAGATGTTGGTTGAAGCCTAAACTACGGTCGGATGGCGGCCAATGCCGACCCGACCAGGGTGGACTCATCACTACGCCAGCATGACTGTATCTTGATATTGCAGCATATGTGGTATCTCTCGTGGTTGTCAAGCCTTTTTAACATAACTCCCCATCCCCCCTGCCCACACCCACATACCTCCCCCAAACAGAGGAATGCTAACCCAACATAACCATAACAACCAGATCAATGGCATCAACGCCTGAGGGCTTTAGAGCTGGCCTGGCGGTACTACCCCGGACTGGGTGTGTATAAGGATATTTGTATTTCTAAACAAAGTTAACCAGCGTGATCAATAAGGACCACATGGATTGAGGATCGGCAGATCAAAGAAAGAAACAAGACCAATTACTAATGCATTCTTGGGAGACATAGCCGCAACCATGCGCTCGGCAGTATATTGGCCTATTACCAGCAAGAGTTTAATTGGCAATAACAGAGGAAAATGCAATTTCACGCAATGCAATTTCACCACATTGGTGGGGAATCAGCCATGGAAATGCTCATCAATAAATGTTGAGGCCTCTTCCGGAATCGTGAAAATGAATGTTTGATTCAAGTGCTCAATTCTCAGATTCACAGGAAATAACATAGAGTATTTAACCCCTAAGTCTCGCAGTCTCTTTTTCACTGCCATGAAGGTTTTGCGCTCCTGCTGCACAGCAACGGAAAAATCCGGATAAAGATGGATCCTCGCCGCCCCAAGAAGCAGCTCCCCCTTGGCCCTGGCTGCCCTCAGGAGGGTATCGCAGTCCCAAAAAATGTAAGATTCTAGCTATGATGGGGCGTGGAGGCGCGCCAGGCCTGGGCTTTGCGGTTAGGCAACAATGGGCTCTTTCCACTGCGAATTGCGGAGAAAGTTTCGGTGTATCCAGGAGTGTTAGAAGGATGCGTTCCATAAGTCTTCCATGGGCTCCTTGATATTGTCCTCAGGTACTCTGACTATATGTAGGTTATTACGTCTTGAACGAGATTCGAGATCATCATTCTTTTTTCAACAGCCAGTACCCGACTGGAGAGTGTGGAGACCGCAGCCCGCAGGGAGCCCAAATCATCCTCGGCGGCCCCCACCCTTGTTTCAATCTCAGCCACATGGCCGTCGGTCTTCTCGATATGAGCTTTTATGGAGGAGATGGTGCCATTCATATCATCAAGTTAGGTATGCAATGTGGTGAAACCCTCGCGAATATACTCCAGCATCTTCTGGGAGTCATCCGGGGTCGGATGGGGCAGAAGCGGTGGCTACATCCTCCAGAGTCTCAACCGCCGATCTAGCCGGTGTTTTTGCAAACATATTCAGCGAACTCTGTTTTTTCCCTGCGCCAGCTCCTTTGGTCATGTTGTCAACAAAGGAGGGTTCCAGGAATATGGGTAAGTGTGAGTATTCAGAGGTGTTGGAGTTTGTGTCGTAACATATGTTGCTGTGGGGGTATCGGAGCCACTGGTTGCCCGGAACTTTTACAGAGCCGTATCGGATCGAAGTTATGACCTCAGCTCTTTTTGGAGCTTGTAAGTGTGTCCAGCAGCAGTTGTTTCTTAGCTCCGTCCCTACACAGATTTGCTCCAGATGTTGGCGTTACAAGGTCAGTTGATCCGCATCTGTGGCAGCGGCGGCGGGCAGCTACTCATAAGATACACAGCGAGGGATCCGTTCACCAGCGGTGGCGACCCCGGGGGCCAAACGTGTGCAGGATGAGTGCCGGTGGTCAGCGCTGGACCATGCCAATGGATGGGGCCTTGTAGGGTGACTGAAAGTGTCTCAGCACTATTTGAGGCTTATAAAGGTGTTCCAGCAGAGATTATATCCCTGCCTTATCTGCCTGTGGGTGCGTTTCCATCTCTGGTGTTCCCAGTTCCATCAAACCGTTGCTGAGGCAGTAGTAGTGGGGGGGCCACTCAGAGGGGGTTCACCCATGAATTTGCCTGTCCGAGGCAGCGTCCAGGGGCCAACCGTGTGTCGCCCAGGTGCAGGGGTATATACAGGCCAGTACCCAGGACCGGGCCCAACCTGCAAACGCCGCGCTCCAAATATCAAGGGCGGGGATGGGCAGTGTGTGGCAGGAGGCCTGTCTATTGCCACCAGGGGAGACCAGCCACTAGTGTCCATGAATATCAGAGGGGGGAGATTCCCTCTAGTCTCAATGAGAGGCCAGCCCATCGGGCGCAGGGGTCGCTCCCTGCCGAATGGCAGAGCCAAGAGTATCCTCAGACGCCCCCGACCAGAATCCACTGACCGACATTGGCTCCCCAATTTGGCACAACACAGGGGAATGCGGAGTGTTCCTGGTTTCAATATGGCCTCTTGGTGCGTTCTCGGGGCAGAGATACCCCTCCCCCACGAAGGCCTGCAGCGCCGCGGCACACAGTAGATGAAAGGGCCGCGGGCGCCGGAGCTGCCGCATGGGGCGAGTCAGGCGTGCACAGCACTGGTTCTTGCTTCGGCCGTCTCTCCGCCCCCAGGGGGTCTTCGGTCCTGCCAGTCGGTGGGCATGTGGCATAGGGGTCCCCTTAGAGGCCAAAGCAAGGAGGCAAGGATTCGCTGCGTGATTAACCTTGAAGGGCTTCTCTGTCGATGGAGTTTCAGGTAATTCGGACCTGCAGCTGCCTTCACCGGTCGCCCAGGAGTTGCAGCAGTCCTCTTCCTTCAGCTCATCTTCGGTTCTTTCGTTCCAGTGGTCGACTCTGCTTTCCAAGTCCCAGAGACCTGCTTTTAAACAGTTTTCCCCCATTCATTCCAGCCTGGCTGTCACTCACACGACACCAGAGTGCATTCAGGTCTCCTTGGAGACTAAGCACAGGGAGTTTCGGGCACCTCCCTCACATCCTGTCCACCCCAGACTCTCAGGCGCCAGAGGAGGGCTTCAGCACTGAAGCCCGCCAAAGGCCAACAAAGGGACCAAACCTGGTTTGGCGCGCAGAGACAAACACAAGAAGGACCTTTCCTAAAAGAAATGGCGACAAAAGCTGACCAGAGTCAGTTTTTACAGATAGGTCTTGGACGCCATATTGAAAAACATGGCTGACCCTATTTTTAGCTACCGTTGTTAGCGGTTGGGAAAAATCATGGTAGTTTGATCTAAATCACTGCCACCAGCCATTTAAAGTATGAAAGGGTAACATTTTACTTTTACATGAGTGTTTTGACTCAGGGGAAGCTAAGCAACCCCTCCAGCACTCTATAGGAAGATAGTGTATGCTGGGCCAGTAAATTTAAAGAGACTAGTAAAGTCAATTTAACTTTACATGCTCTGGGAGACGGTAGACAGTCCCAGAGAAGGTATGTAAACCCGGGGAAGTCTAAAAGACATCCCTGTGCCACTGCACTGAAAGTGCTGTGTGACACACAGAAAAAGATGATGCCACTGGAGTTGTTTTAAAACTCCATAACCAAAGAACACAAAAGTAAAACACCCTGAAAATGAAATGTTCAAAGCCCCAAAGTATAGCAGAAGAGCTGGAGTGCTCTAAGGCAGAGGGAATTTAGCACTTGTGTGAGAAATCTCCCTAACATGAGGCATTTGAAGGAGGAGTAGGATTGAGTAGGTATGATAGAGGCAGAGACCCACTCAGGGAAAATCAGGGCCACTTCACCACCAATTGTGCCTGGGTTTGGAGAGGATTTGTAGCCCTCAGGAAAGAGAGTGTCAAGAGCATTGACAGATCTGGCATTGAACCACATTTCGTAAGTGCGAGGACATCAAGATCAATGTCTTCAAGAAGGAGACAGATGTCAGAGGAGTGTTTGACAGCAGAACAAGCATTCAGAGTAGCTAAGTGAAGCTGATTACCACCTTTGAAAGTTTTCCGGGGAGGGGTAGTGGTACTCCCGGCGGTGGTGGTTGACAGGTTAGAGAGGAGGAGGAAGGAGGGGTTGCAGGAGAAGAGAGGAAGTTAATGAGAGAGGGAATGTGCCGATCAAGAAGGAGAACGGTAGGTTGAGAACTTTGGGCCATGATAGTGCCAATGTGATAGACATTAATGATGCACCGAAAGGATGAGAAGTATGCCGAGAAGTATGCCAAGAGTGCTTCCCATCTAGTGTCTCCATAAATGCGTGAAGAGGAGAAAGGGGAGAGAGTAGAGACCAAGTGGGTGGTCTAAAGATCCAGGGAGGTATTGACAGCTTTTCTTTTCCTAAACACTGCACCCCAACCATAGTCTTCTGCTCTGTCTCCTAAGCTCCTGGCTTCAAACGATCTTCCAGTTTCTTACTGTTCAATTTTTTCTTATGACAAAAAGGATTTTCACAGTGAGCAAAAGATTACATGTGTGGCTTGTTCAATATTTCTGATGAAAGGCAGTTATAGAATCCTGCCAAAGTTCTAAGTCACCTGATCCTTGTCACATCCAATTAATTCATGGGCCAGGACCACAGTTGAACTCCTAATTTCCCTAGAACATTGCCCACTCCTCCTCAATCCTACAGCTAACACTAGATCAACCATGGGACCTGACACTAGCTTCCTAGGTTCTCATCGTGTTCCATGCTGGGGCAAGTTAAAGGATAGTTCCGGGACTTTTTTTTTATTGTCCCTACGGTTCGGCCATGTGTTTTTAAGCATAACTCGGTAGATCGTAGAAAACTTTCCTATGGACCTTACCCGACTTTTCGTCCATTATCGCACTCGAAATCAGCCGCCATTTTCTGATAATCCTATCATTTCCCCCCGTCGCCCTGGCTCACCTGCTTTTGCGGCACTAAATCAAATCCCCCGCCCCTGAAACAGACTTTATCAAAACATTCATATTCCCCGCCTCTATCCGTGACGTGACTGTGCTGCGTAGGCAAACGCGCCCAGGCGTCTTCTACGCGACTCCACACAGAACCCGGAAATCAACACAGATTAGCTCACAACACAGCGCGCCACAATTCGGAATATGAAACTGTACTTTTAGATCAAACCGCAAGATTGTAAATTTGATAAAGTACATTTATTTGACATCAAATGTTTTGAGAATATTCAGCGATTTTCATTTTTATTTGCTCACGTTCCAAAAAGTTCGTTTTGAGGCACGCGATGTTCCTTTGCTGTACACAGGGTCTTAGATCATCTCACAATACAGCGCCACAATTCGGAATATGAAACTGTGGTTTAAAAGCAAACGGCAAGATTGTACATTTGGCAAAGTACATTTATTGGACATCAAATGTTTAGAGAATATTCAGCGATTTGCATTTTTCTTTGCTCTCGATCCAAAATAGTTCGTCTTGAGGCAAGCGATGTTCGTGTGCAGTACACAGGGTGTTGGTTTACGATAAAATAAGCTCTTCGGTCGCACTGATAATCGCATGGCTGTTCCAACAACGAGGCACTAGGCCACCACAACGGTCTGTATGTTGCATCTAGCCGTTAGTACCGCGTAAGGGCATACTTGTACTTGGCGATCGTCCCATAAAATGGTCAGGGTGGTAACGTTGTTCACGCGGAGAAGCAACTGGCGGTTAAAAAAGCCATCCGCCGGTGTCTGGTACTCGTGACACATACAATAATGAAGGATGTACCTGTTTGAAAAACATAAAAAATGAAATTAGTCTCACCATCAGATCTTTATTAAAATTATTCATTTTATATATTAGGTCGGGAAATTATTTCATAGCTAGGACAGTGCAACTGGGTATTATACGTCAAGGGGGGGCTGTAGGATACTGAGACAGTCCCCCAGTGCAGGGGTTGACAGGGAGGCAGTGCAGGTGGAGAGTGGAAGGGCCCAGGACCGAGGTCGCAGACAGTGGACCAGTTGTAGCAGGGGAGAGGAAGAGAGAAAGCAGAAGCAAAGAGGAAGGTTTTGAGGTGCTTCCGTAAAAGGAGATGGTTCTCCTCAAGATAGTGCGCGGTACAAAACAATATGCCACATAGAACGAACAAGTACAACTTAACCCGTCTTTAAAGCTACTGTATAGTAATTAAATTGCGGTATAAACTCATCTAAAGAGTTACTTACATTATATTTGCATTTTCCATTGTGTCTGTGCGTAGGGCAGCCCCGAAATACCACTCCTTCTATGCCGACGTTATTTCTTCTAATGAACGAACATTAAATGGCTATCGTTTCTGAAATTTTATTCATTATCGTTTCTTACGTTATTGCACCACACCCCCAAAAAGAAGTCTTTCGGGATGGTCCCGGCCTGTCAAGGTCAAATAACAATAGAACCTTATACTGAGTCGTGGGCCATTCCGGCACTCGAGCAAAAAATCAAAGCAGCTGACCTTCACTTTGAACGAGCACACATTCCTAGTTAGCTACATTCAGTGTAAGGCCCTCTCACAGGACTTGAAATTTACACTCCATCTTTGCATTTTGTCTGCGTGCATTTGCAGCCCCAGAGAACCATAAATACGGAGACATTCTATATTTTTTGAAAAATGATTTATATTACTGTTTGGTTTAATTTAATGCGCAAATGAACAAGGTTGGATAGACACATTGCATGTACACTGAGCAATCACTTTTATTTACACAATACATAGCTACACATATTCAATGGGCCTGCGACATGAGGAGACTCGAGAGAACAGACAATCAAATTACAATCATTTAAACCGTGATGTGTATTTCTCAATGAGCTCTGCTTTAGGTGGACATGGAACAGAGGCAATGTTGGGTGGCAATGCAGTTGTCCCCTGCACAGGTTCGTTCACAACTCCATGTATGTGCCTATCTAGAACATCAACAATAAGTCTCTCAATAAACTCATATTGCATATCCTCAAACACTGGTTTGATCACCCATTGTTTACTTCTTTTAGTGAAGGCCTTATTGTAGCGAAGCGTCCCTAAAGTTCCAGTCGTCCTACTTTGTTGACGGCCAACATTATGGTTATGTGCCAAGACCGCTAGAAGAGTCCGATTTATCATGCCCTCCATGCCAAAATGCAATCGTTTTGGCCTGTACTTTAGGCACATATTGTGGAACACCTCCAAATCTCCTGTGTGGCAGAATTCCGTGAGTCCCCTCAAATCTCTTGTTATAGTTTTATCAAATACAATCTTTTCAATGGCTTTGTGAGTGGGTGATGAAGGAATCAACCACTTCTTCTTCCGTGCCTCCTCTGTGGACAAATGGCCATGTTCACAATTGTGGAAATGTTGGTTTGTGGTCCAGTGGTGAACGTTGATACAGTGTAGCATTACTGACCGCCATTTTTCCAGTAGAATTTCCAACGACCCTCCACATGTTTTTGAGCTCCACCAAAGATGGTTGCTGATTGACTTGGACCACTGTGAAATACCTTGCATATCTTTTTTTTTACCTGCAGCCGACATTTTTTTATTGATTGTTTTTGCAAGATGCCAAACGTCAAATTGGTGATTTATATTTTTGTACTCTTCTCTCATTGTCTTGGCAATTGAAACGTGTCTGTCCGTGGCTATCAGGTCGATCACCATTCCCCGCGATTGTAGTTCTTGCAATGATGCTACAAAGCCAACTTTCTCCATGGCCACTGAGGATGTACTTTGTGACACCTGCACGACCACCGAACTCACAATTTTCTTACTTTCCATGTCCTGAAAGTGGTAGGTGCAGTACTTGGCTGAAAATCCTGGGCTGTCGCACTGTCCATCACCGGCTAGCCTGAACCGTTTGCCCGCGAATGTACTATCAATAGACATTTTTTCCATTCTCCAAGCTTCGCTAATGGCTGGAAATAGATAATCGGTTTGGTATTTGTAAAACTGAGTTTTCGCAATGAAATGGATTCCCACAAACTGAAAGAAAGACTCTAACTTTTTAAAACTTGAACCACTAAAAAGTGCAGCCGCTGCACAAAGTAGATTGCCTGCTGGCAGTTGCCCCAGTATGGGTTGTGCAGACCATGAGAAAGGATGATATTTTGTACAGGTGGCATGTATTTTAAGGTTAGTGCCTCGAATTGCACGAGTCACATTAATCAATGGCTCCCCACATACTTCCCCACCAACCGAATGCCCACATTTCATCCGAATAATAATATCAATCAAACAACTATCGAATACAATGAATTTGGCCTCTTTCCTTATACTGTCACTCTGCATCCCAGCTAGTTCGGCCTGTAACGTTGAGGACATGTCACTCACATGAAAGGTAGAATCTCTGATATCGTCTTCCGCTATGTTCAGTGATATTGATGGTGTTTCATTGTCGTCCACTTCATTCTCTTCCATTGCAACATCTGTTTCTTCTCCGGCGATGGGTGAATAAAACAATTTCTTCAACTTTCTCGCGGTCTTAGTTTTTGCGGGTGTGGATTCTGTGAATTGATCTCCGACTGCATCCGAACTACCAGGAGGACATTCACTATCGATGGCTGGATGTGGTATAGCTCCGTTGTCAATCACTTCATATTCTTCCCATTGGCACGATGCATCTCCAGTCTCAAGTCCCTGCCAAAAGGTTTGACAAGCAACATCTCTCGTTCGCTTCACTGTCTGTGTAGATCTAGTTCGTACACCCACTCGCAACTAGAGGACAGATTGGAAAAGGGATGTTCAGTTTAAACACAACTTACAGTATTGAACTTTTAACAGTGAAAAACAAAATAATATAGTGACCAGGACACTAACCTTCTTTTGCTTTCTTTTCTTTGAAACTTTCTTGCCTCGAACTTCAACATCAGGACGCTGTTGCTCCGACTCGTGTGTGCATGTCTCCACTTCCTCTTGCGCTGCAACGACTATATTTTCATGATAAGCACATCCATCACGCACTGACGCTCCATCGACTCCCTGAAACATAGAACTTTCATTAGTATGTATAATAATATTGAAAACACAAAATGTACTTGGGGACCAATACCCACGTACATCTCAATTGCAAAACACGAATGAACGCTTTGTGTAGAACATTCAAACGACAATTATTCACGCATTGTTGATCTAAATAGATGGAACTGTCAAGATCCATACCTCGGGCTCCTCATAGACTTCCATTGATGATATTATTGAAGATGATGCTTCAGTAACTCCCTGAAACACAGTAATTGCATTAGTATGGTTTTCTATTTTGTTAAAAAGAACATAAACTTTGTGCAGGCGTCAACGGCTCATCTAAATAGACCTGCACAAATGATCAGTTGTCTAAAATAAATAATGGATATGTAAATATGATTCGATTTGCTCGATCGTTGGAAGTGTCACCACCCAGAGATCTGCATCAACTACTAGGGATGATGTTCTTGTAGAAGAAGCTCCGTCATCTCCCTGAAACATAGTACTTGCGTTAATAAAGAAGGAAGTATAGCGGATGTAATCACGTCATATGATCTCGCTTGATCGAACTGTCAGTATCCATACCTCGAAATGCATAAGAAGATCAAGGGACGATGTAACTGCGGTGCACACTTCTGCAAGCTGTTGCGCCGACCCGTAACTGCATGCTCCCCCTTCTTCTTGCAATAATGCTCCATCGACTCCCTGAAACATAGGACTTTCATTAGTAATGAACACAATATTGAAAAAAGAAGATACATAGGAGGGCGACGACAGAAGGACATATCAATGGCTAAAAACGAAAGAAACATTGTGTGTAACAATCATGCTACAAGAATGCAAGATCTGATGATCTCCATCGATGGAACTGTACGGAAACGTACCTCGAGCATCTGAGTGACATCAACGGTTGTCGTCAATACGTTGGACTCCTCAGCATCTCCCTGAAAGACAGTACTTGCATTATTTTGGATAACAATAATTATAACTGAAAACAAAGACTAGAGGACGAGTACAAGGGTGTACCATTAGGTAAAATAATTACACGATAAATTAAAACTATTGATTTACATGCCTAAAACAAGTCAGTGGCAGAATAGCCAAGTAAGATTACCCGATAGGCGCTTGAAGTGGCTGATGACTGCAATAACGACACGGATGGAGAATCTTCCGCCTTCATATTGAGTGGATACATAAATGGTGAAATTATTGTTAGCTAATGCTACACACTACCGCAAGGCCGAGAGATAAATACGTAAACTTGACTCACCAGTGGAGGGATGTGGACGAATAGAGTGGGAATAGCGGTTGAGAGCAATTTTCGCCTCGCTCGCGGTGTGTTCTTCTTTATTAGCAATGATGTGGAGTACATGTCTGAGCTAAAGTGCCTGCTGCAGATGCGGTATCGATCACCCCTCTTGTCCGCAAAGACTTCTAGGACTCTACTTTCAAGCTCAGACGGTGGATATCCGCAATATCGGACCCATTCTCTTATCTGATCTATTGTCTTAGGGAAAACATGCATTATAGTACCTTCAGATTTATTATGGGTCTTCGAAGGGCAACCGCCAATGGAACAGGCAGGCATTGTGGAAAGTTCTGAAAAGTAAAGATCAACAATTCTCTATGAATACCAATGTGTTAAAAAATTAAATGACACATAAAAGGTTCAATGCAAGGTTCGTTTTGGTTCTTGGAACTATACACGTTATTCACATGCGGATAAGTATTTGAATAACTTTAAAAAAATAGAAAAATAATTTGACTAAACTCAGAACATGTGACTAGTTCCTTGCATGTACTGTCTTGAACGAAAA